>NC_089580.1:81598281-81965919 GCF_019320115.1 Miscanthus floridulus | reverse complement strand
TAATAGAGCCCGCCCTCTGATCAACTGGAGAATTCCTACCTGACTACCTCTAGACACACTGCAGATTGACAAGATAGAAGCTCGGTGGAGACATGTCGCACCAAGTCCTTTGTTCTTGTTGGAGGGTGACTACAAGCAGAGTCACATTGGGAGCCTACAACGCTGCATCCCCATCAAATAGGGGAAGCATGCTGAGCAATAGACATGGTAGGGTCTTGCGGTCACCACGCCAGGCTAGAACCTTGGTTGGAAATGCATCCGATAGGGTTCTATTGGGCCACTGTCGTAGCACCGCCGAGCAGATCATGCGCACCTACGAAGGGTGTCAGTATATGCTCGGCAAACTCACCTCTTGGCCCAGGCACTCTAGATGATGCCCATCACGTGTCCTTCATGGTCTGGGGCTCGATCTGGTGGACCTTAAAGAAGGCACCTAGGGGCACCCACTGCTTGCACCATAGACAAGTTTACAAAGTGGATAGAAGCTCGGCCGATCTCGTGATCAAATCTGAGCAAGCCGTGCTATTCTTTCTCGACATTCGTCCATCGCTTTGGAGTCTCGAACTCCATCATCATGGACAATAGCACGCCAATTCACCAAAAAAAGTTCCTTCAATTCTATGATGAATACCACATCTAGGTCGATTGGGCCACCATCGCGACACCCCGAACAAATAGGCAGGTCGAGCGCGCAAACGGCATGGTTCTATAGGGCCTAAAGCCAAAGATCTTTAACCGATTGAACAAGTTCGGCGCACGGGGGTCGCTAAGCTCCGCGTGGTGCTCTAGAGCCTAAGGACAAACCCCTAGTCGAACACTGGCTACACACCTTTCTCATGGTCTATGATTCTGAGGCCGTCCTCCCAAACCGACTTGAACTATGAAGAACCAAGGATTAGAGCTTACAACGAATAGGAGCTGAGGCATCCCATGAAGACGCCATGGACCAGCTAGATGAAGCATGTGATGTCACTCCTCACTCGGCAAAGTATCAACAGGCATGTGATGGTACCACAGCCAATGGGTGCGGGGCCAAGCCTAAACGTCAGGGACCTAGTCCTCATCTCGTACAGAGCAACAAGGACCGCCCAAGCCTCCCCACCCTAGGAGGGCCATATGTCATTGTAGAAGTATTTGGCCAGGCGCCTACAAGCTAAAAACCATCGACGGCGAGGTCTTCACCAATGCCTGGAACATCGAGCAGCTACATCATTTTTACCCCTAAATAAATGCATCTTTCTATTATCAGTTTTGCCATCAAAACCTGATCTTTCATGACATCTGACCCTGCAAGTGAGAGGGGTTGACCTCACTCGGGGGTGGTATGAGTATGTTTATCTTACAAACATTCTCTGTGTTTCCCTTTTCTCATGGTAAGTCCTAAGGGCTAGGATTTGGGAACAAGCTGAGTATAACTGGTAGGACTATGAGAAACCCACGCCCCAGCGGCTATGGTCTCTTTGCTCACCAGCATGATCAGAATTGGCTCGCCCACACTCCAAGCTTTTGTGACCTTAATACGGGAAGGGGACGAAAGGCATGAACCTCTTTTACAAAAAGAGGGAGAAGAGCTAAAAGTTGTTTGCCATAACGAAATTTGAGAACTTGTTCATTTTTTCACAAATTCATCGCTTACAAAGTGATTCATCATGAAAAGGGACTGATGTATTCATGAATACAAAAAATTGTTCCCAGGGGGCCCCACAAACTTAAATGGTTACATTGCTGACACTTCTACTATAAATACTACTACGGCCACCGCGCCACGCTCTCCATCGGCAACATCCTACTGCTGTAGGATCCTGAGGGCAACCATCGTCTACAACGTCGAGCACCACGTCGGTGACCATGGTGTCTTCGCCAGGATGTCCAGGGACTATGCCATCGTGATCAGTCACAACCCTAACAATGGCACCTGGACGGGGGGCGCTGCCCGCCGAAGTATGGCCACCATGGTTGTTGGATGTCTCTGACATCTCATCAAACTCATGAACTTGTCGATTTGAGTGGCTACAAGGGTGAAACCCCATCGGCATAGTCCTAGGTGGCACCCCAGCGACAAGGCTCGCCGGAGAAGATTCGTCGAAAGAAGCCTATGTACGGCTCCATCCCGACGAAGGCCTCGTAGACGATGACAAAGCCAACAACGCGCAGCACCCTCTAGTGCCCCACCTCCTTCGGGGAAGCGGCCCCTTATCGGTGAGGCGGCTAGCACCATCATCTACATTGGATGACTCTAGTCGGACATCGCACTCTTGATTCATTAATAGATCTGTGAGTTCTCCTCTCCTCGCATTACCCTCTCTTACTTAGGAACCGCTGCGACATTGCGAATGCACTCGGCAAAAAGAAAAAAGGAGGGAGGTAGCAACTCAAGAATAGGCAGAGGAATGGGACAAGACCCCTCTCCCTTCCCCTATTAAGGAGGAGACGCAACAGTTGGAGAATGGAGAAGGGTTGGGGCGAAAGACCCTCTCCTTCCCCTATTCAATGCAGATGGGATTCAATGATGATAGGAATTTGAGGGGACGCGTCTAACCAACGGACACGCCCTGCTCGATGAGATGCACCTGGTCAAACAGAACATGGCCTAGGCATGGCCCCCACTACCACACGCTGGGCATGAGAAATAAGGTGCAACCACATGCAGGCGGCTCTTCGCTTCCCTAGGCAGGACCTGGAAGGACCCACAATGGAACCTCCATCAAGGGGAGGACCACGGGCCTCCTGGGTCGATCGGACGGCCTAGGCGAACGCTGAACGAATGCCGCCGAAAGATAAGCACCCTTATTACTTAACTTTACATGTCAATTTACTACCGAGCCTCCGACCCCAGCAACGGCAGGGGTGCGGACATCGCTCGGGGGCTGCTGAGAGTGTCTACTCATTTAGACATTCTCTTCGCCCAACCCCTCCTACATTTAAAAACCAAAAGCATGGTGTGTGTGTAAACTTTGAGTAAAATGGTCGAATCACTAGACCTACACCCAGAGGCTATGATGTTTGTTCACCAGCGTGATCGAATTTGTCCCGCACCCCAGGCTATAGCATCCGCCTTCTCAAGAAGGTTCAGAGGGGTCTATCTATGGGAATCTCCTTGAGGAGAAGCTTCAGGTCACCCAAGTGATCGAAACAACTCGAATCGCTGCCGAGAGACAAAACAAAAAAAATTACGATTGCTCTGCAGGTTACAACCGGCCCCGACGCAAACATCGGACCCAAACCCCTGCACGGACATGTCCGGTAAGAGCTTCCCATCACTCATGCCACCAAGTAACATACCGACCCTCACTTTCATTTCGATTAATCTTACATTCATTCCATATTCCAAGCGTTGCATACGCAATTGCTACATCTGAACGCTTGTGGCAGAACCTCCTAAGAAATCGGACCCACGTGCACCTATCATTGTCTCAACAGATCGTTTGATAGCGTACACGAGTTTCCAACAACTTAACAGGTCTGTCGGGTGTCCTCGGGAAACCCGAATCATCCACGATTCTTTTTCGAACAGGATCCCAATCACAGACATTGTAGATTACAAACAGTTTATTCAAATATATACATCAGAGTAAAAGATAGCGGAAGTCTTAAGATAACATAGTTTACAAACCAGTTGTTTTCAAACTTATAATACCATAAGTGTCATACAACCATAGTAGCGGGATAATATTACATTAACATTATTTATCATACAAACTAGTGCCTTGTCCAAAAGTCATTCATCATTCCTCATCGTCATTGACTTCAAACACAGACATGCAACAGGGACCAAAACAAACCTACGCATGTGACTCACCTGCTGTCGACGAAATATGGTCAGCAGTCTACCTAGGGGTATGCCCAAGGTAGTAAGGATTATCGGCAGACAGATGCGCAAGCCCCAAACAAGACGGTGACGCAAGACAGACACGAGGTTTATCCAGGTTCGGCCGCCAAGAAGGCGTAATACCTACGTCCTGCGTCTGATTTGTATTGCTGTATGTCAATGAGAGATGTTTTTAGAGGGGTCCCCTGCCCGCCTTATATAGTCCGGGGGCAGGGTTACAGATCTGGAAACTAATCCTAGTCAGTTACAATTGCCATATGTGGCCGGATAAGGATTCCTATTCTAACCGACCAGGATCCTGCTTGGTCGCCAAATCCGTCTTGATTCCTTGTGCGGGACTCCGATCAGGTTAACTGGGCCGCACGTCGCCTTTCGGGTGGACTGAACCCATCGATCCGGGCCAGCCCAAGCTTAGCCGTAAGGGTATAGGGGTTAATACCCCCACAGCTAGTCCCCGAGCATCATGTATTATGCTGCGACACGCCATTTTAACCTTCTCCGACAAACGAGGCTTGAATCCTTGACGCCTCCGACCACCGTCATCACCGGAGAAGTAGGTTGTCCGAAGAATGTATGGTGCTCTTTAAGAAAAAAGAAAAAGATTTCTGTCCTGAGAAGTGTGCCCACTTGTATTTCTGATAAGAAATGTAAGTGGTCTTGAAGCATAACGTCCTTGAACATCAGAAGCGTAGGGGTCGAAAAACAAACACATTCACCGCAAGGTGAAGTGTGCCCACTTAGTCCCCGAGCCTGGTAGTAGGTGACTTAGGCACGTGGTGCCAGGGTCTAAAAAGAATTCCCAGTTAAATTGAGAACCCAATCGTCGTACAGGCGATACGAGATGCACCGACAGGTGCATCGTACCGATGTAGTCCCCGAGCTTGCTGGAAGGCGAGGTATGAGCCTTGTAGCAAGGTCTAAAGAAATGTCTCTTAACTGTATGTGAGTATAAATCACATGTAGCCAAGGAGAACCATTATTCAAGCAGTGGTCGGGGCAGTCCCCGAGCATATTAATAATCCTTATAATAATTCAGAGCACAGGGGTCGATTTAAACAAACACATTCACCGCAAGGTGAAGTGTGCCCACTTAGTCCCCGAGCTTGCTGGAAGGCGAAGTATAAGCCTTGTAGCAAGGTCTAAATAAATGTCTCTCAACTGTATGTGAGTACAAATCACATGTAGCTGAGGAGAGCAAAACTATAAGAAGTGGTCGGGAGAGTCCCCGAGCACGGCGGTGGTCATAGTAGTTCCCGGGCACGGCCGTGGTCGGAGCAGTCCCCGAGCACAAAAGTGGTCTGGGAAGTATCCAAGCACAGTAGTGGTCTGGCAAATCCACGATCACTTGCGCTGCTTGTACTATTATTTGGTGTACTTATTTTTCTATTCTTTGCCAAGTCCAGTCTGACACGTCTGGTCAAAAAAGTAAATAGGTGTAGTACGTCATTCTGTCTTTTTTTTTTTTGCAAACAGTCGGTTGACACCTGTATTGAGGTGTGTCAGTGTGGGCCCTCTTACACCATCAACGAAGAGGCGCGTACACTGTTAACGAAGGAGCGCGTTTATTGGCGCAGATTTCGAGGTTGTGTGAACAACCGTCTGCGGCGCGTGCGCACGACTCCCAATATTCTCGGGCGAACGAAACGACGGTGCTCTTTGTTTTATATAACGTAGATCTGGTAAGTTACTCACACCGTTCCCCATTGCCATCCGCCGCCACAACCTTCTTCTTCCTCCTGCCGAAACCCTATTCCCCCAAAAATCATCGCCAATCCCCTCGGTCTCCCGCATCCACCCACCTAGTAAGGACGAACTAATGGCGAAGAGAGACGCCCAGAAGAAAGGCGGGGTCATGGCGAAGGAATGGTGGAAGTCGCGGAGCAACGAGCAGACCATCGAGGACCTCGTCGCCATGGGAGTGCTCCACAACAAGGCACTTGCGGGATGGCGTGCGCCGGGAAGGAGAAAGCTTCCCCGATCCACAACCAGGTGAGATTGTGGTCTTTGAAGACTTCTTCAAACAGGGGTTTTGGGATTCCAGTGCACCCTTTCCTTCAGGGTCTCTGCTTGTACTACGAGATTGGGATTTGCAATCTGCATCCCAACTCGATTCTTCTTGTCTCTACCTTCATCCATCTCTGCGAGGCTTATGGTGGCTTCCAGCCCCATTTCGACCTCTTTCGCCACCTGTTCTGTCTTCGGAAGAAAGGAAGCGGTGGCTCGAAGATCGCCGGAGGCGTCTACCTGAAACCTGCGTGACGGCATGAAGGCTCAATACCTGCACTGCCCCTGGAACACCTCATTGGACGAGTGGTACAAGAAGTGGTTCTACATCCGTGAAGAGCCGAACACCATCACTCTGTGCGATGTGGGGCTGATTCCAGAGAAGAAAAGTAGCTGGTCGGAGAAGCCCGAAAACTTGGAGCAGATCGCCGAACTGCTCGGGATGATCCCGTGGGGAAGGCTTGATGGCCCGAGCGTGGTCGGCAACTTCATCAGCCGAAGAATTCAACCCTGCCAGAAAAGGATTCATCCTGGCTTCGAGTACCAAGGAGGCGCTGATCCAACGAGGACCAGGAAGGAGCCGCTCGACAAGATGGAGATCAAGGCCAGGATTGGAGAGCTGTTCAACCTGGCCGATCCCAATTATGTTGCACTGAACGCCATCGAGCACGCCTTCAAGCTGGCTCGTCCTCCCCCAAAGGTAAATGACGCCTCCTTTTAACTGTAGAGTCATGTTGTATCAAGAAAATAACTGTCTTTTCCTTCATTTTGTGTCTCAGTGTAATGGCCGTGACCGAGCAGAAGTGTTCGTGTCGCCTCCCCCCGGTGTAGAATGGCCGCAAGCTACCGGCCCAGCCGCCCAGACCAGCGCCAGGACCGACGACGTTCACTGGGCGGTTCTCGAGACCGTAGAGGACGCCTCGACCAGAGCCGCTGGCAAGCGTCCGGCTGCCAGCAAACGACGTCAAGCCATCTTCCCCCTGTCGGATGACGAAGCAGAGGATGCGGACATCTTCCAGCTCGTCCCCCGAAAGAGGAGAAGGCAGGTGGGACCGTCGGAGCAGGGTGGCTCCTCTGGGCCAGCAGTGGTCACAGCACCGACCACTGCGACACAGAGGACAGATGAAGGAAACATGCCACATCATACTCCGACGCCCGTACCGGAGGTTGAACAAGTCCCGGTGGAAACTGCCGAGCAAGCGGAGCAGGGGCGGTCGAGGAGACGTTCCTTCGCCACATCCTTCCACAAGTCGAAACTGTAAGTATCTATATTTTTTATGTAAGCTTTGCATTTTGCATTGGATGCTATTGTCTTCTGAATTTGTCTCTGAAATTCATCAGATCGGCTTCCACCGAAAGCCTCGACCAGCTAACTGGGTGCGGAACGTCCTCACCAACAACAGCGGGACAAACTGCTCAGCAACCAGCCGTGGAGGAGCCCATGGCAGGGACTCCGCCTGAGCCTCAGGCAGGCGGACGACCAGACGCCAGTCCCCGAGCAGCTGGTCGGGAAGACAACCGAGCAGAATACAAGTGCTCCAAGCACGAAACCTGCCGAGGCGGATACCACGGCGCCAAGGAAGCTGGATCTAGCCGAGGGGCAGCAGCCAGAAGTTGCCCAGAACATGGTTGCCGACGCGACGGCCCTGTGGAAAGCCCTGGTGGTCGTGGAGTCTGAGAACTCCAGACCAGTGCCGCCTCCCGAACAGGAGGCTGAAGAGGAAGAAGTGGAAGAAGTCCTGGGCCATCCCCAAGATAGGCTGACAACATATATATGTGTCGCGCTATCGGAACGACGAATGGGTCATGCACGAGGAAATCCCAGAGGTCGAAGAGACCTTAAGAGTCGAACGGGCGGCCAAGCGTCTGGTGACGGAAGTCCAGGTATATTTGGCTTGAGTCCTTTGACCCTGTTGTGTAGTCGAACTGTCTGACGTAGCTTGTCTGAATGCAGGACTTGATGAAAACTGCCAGATACCGAAAAAGGTGCTTCGACCAGATAGAAGGAATCACGACGACCAATAAGGAGCTGACGGCTGAAGTGGAATGCCTACGGCACCAACTTGAAGCCGCCGACCAGGAGAGGACAGTCCGAGAAGCACAGAACCAAACCTGGTCGGCCAGCTCAAAAACAAAGGAGCAGGAGAAAACAGGTAAGTGTTCACCGTATCATAACAAGTGCGGGACTTGTGTTATTTTGTTCTTGACAGTAATAGCTGTAATGCAGGTTTAGAAACTAAAGTGACCCGCCTCCAGGGGGGAGAACAGTCGTGCACTTGCAGAATGTGGTCGCCTGAAGGAGGACAACGAGAAACTGGCATGCCGCTAGTTGGAACTCCAAGACCACACTAACAGAATGAAGGATGACCTGAAAAGTAAGCACTCTAGACCACCTTTCTCATTCAATTGCCCACATTGCCTTGTCGTGTCATCACGTTTGATATCTTGTACTATTTTTAGTTTTGAAAGTCAATGCCAAGAGGCACCTTGAGGCCGTGATCAAGGAGCGTGATGACTGGAAAGCACAATGCCTTAAGGCCACCGAGGAGCGGGACACGTGGAGCAAGCGGTGCCAAGAAATGGCAACTGGCATTGTACCCGTCCTCGACCTTATCGACCCGGCGCTCAAGAGGTAAGAGCTAAGGACGCCTCAGCTTCGGACTGGTCGAGAGATGCAAGCAAGCATGGGGATGGTTCCAAGACTTCATGAAGGAGGCGGGTGAGTACACGGGTGCCCATGTGCTAAGCATGGTGCATGCTCACTACCCCCTTGATCGATCTCAAACGCTTGGAGGCTGGGTACCCGAAGGAGATAGACCCAGACAAGGCCGAAGAGCTTCGGACGGCCCAGCTGGACTTGTCGTCAAAGATAATTGGCGATATTAACCTGTGCGGAGGTGGGACAGCACCTGTGCAGGGTATGCCATTGACAAGCCAGCTGGAAATGCCACCAGCTGCAAGCCAACCAATGAAGCCTGCGGTCTCGACCAGCCAGGCACCGGTGGGGCCATCCCCTTCAGCTTGACTAGCTCTAGAGTCCCCGAGACTCGAGTAGGGTATTAGAGGCGGCGAGCAGTAAATGCCATGCGCCCCGACCAGCCAATGTAATAGGCTTAGAGCTGTAGAAGGAGGACATAGTTGTGTTATTGTAAACTTGAGCCTTTTCAGGCAAGCTTGTAATAACGTAACTGTATATCATTATAAGCTTGTTTGTTTTATACAAACGCACTTTAAGCTTGAAATTTTTTTGTTGGTGTAACTAAGTGGGAACGTGTTAACGTTCTGTTTAGTTGTACCGTTTTGCTCGACACGTCATCCTAAAAAGTTTGTGCGGCCCTAGTCTGGCATGTGGTCGGAGTATGAGGTACTATGACCTGTGCACACATGGACGCAGACAAGTCAAACCAGGGGGGACCTATCGATCACCCACAACGTAGAGAGCGGATCCCGTGCACGTGTTGGGAGGAACCGGAGACAGGGCCTGCTCCGAAAACCGTAGAAGGAGTGGTGGCCGGCTTGTACTGGCTTAAGTTAGAATAACCATAAAATTCGGAGTGACACATTAGAGTGGTCGGAGAAATCATAGTTGCTTTAGTAAAGTAAATCGAAAATACAAGTAGAGTACATATCTCAGTAGTTAAGCATAGAAGCGTCTAAGCTTGTCGATGTGCCATGAGTTCGGTATGTCCGTGCTGTCTAGATGAGCTAACCTGTAAGACGTTGGACGTGTGACTTCCTTGATCATGAAGGGTCCCTCCCATGGGGTTGCGAGTTTGTGGACACCAGCCTAGTTCGTCTTCCTCTTCAGGACTAAGTCCCCGACCACGAAGAAACGCTCTTTAACGTTCTTGTTGTAGTACCTGCGCAAAACAGCAAGGTATTTGGCCGTGCGTACGCAAGAATCAAGCCTTTTCTCTTCTGCGCTGTTAACTTCTAGCTCCCGTACTTCGTTGACCTTGCCTTCGTCGAAGTTCTCTACCCGTGCTGATCTAAAAGCTATATCTGGTGGGAGGACTGCCTCAGCGCCGTAAACCATAAAGTATGGTGAGACGCCGGTGTTACGACTGGGCTGAGTTCGGAGGCCCCAGACAACGGCTGGTAACTCCTTGAGCCATCTTCCAGGAGCTTATCGTTTTCTCTGTACATCCTCTTCTTCAATGCGTCCAAGATCATGCCATTTGCCCGCTCGACTTGTCCGTTAGCTCTAGGATGCGCCACCGAGACGTATTTTACAACTATGCTCCTTTCATCGCAGAAGTCCCAAAAAGCATTCCCAATGAACTGAGTTCCCAGATCAGTAATGATGCTGTTGGGCACACCGAAACGGTGGATGACCTGGTCGAGGAATGTGACAGCTTTCTCTAAAGATGCCTGTACCAGAGGCATGTATTCTATCCACTTAGAAAACTTATCAATTAACACGAAGACACATGTAAATTTCCCAGGAGCTGGTTTGAAAGGCCCGATCATGTCCAGTCCCCAGCATGCGAAGGGCCAAGAGGCTGGAATCGTCTAGATCTCATGTGCTGGTACATGGATTCTCTTGGAGAAGAACTGACAACCCTCACAGCGGCGGACTAGCTTCTCTGCATCGGCCACTGCTGACGGCCAATAGAAACCTGCTCGGAAAGCCTTACCGACCAGTGTTCTTGAGGCCGCGTGGTTGCCGCAGGAGCCAGAGTGGATTTGGTCTAGGAGATGCTCGCCCTCCTCCTGGGTTATACACTTCATCAAGATTTCCTCCTTAGCGTTTTTGCGCCATAACTTGCCATCGACGAGCAGATACTGCTTACTACGACGCATCAGGCGCTCATTTTCTGTTCGATCGACATAACCGCTACCATCTGTCAAGTACTTGATGAAAGGCGTTCTCCAGTCCGGCTCATGAGTGGTCGGAAACAGCTCGGTTGTGGTCAGCGCTGGAACCGTAGCCACTAATTGCTGGTCTGAAACTTTATCGGTCATTGAATCTTCGTCTTCAATGGAAGGCATGAGCAGGTCTTGGACGAATACGCCATGTGGGATTTTGGCTCGGGATGATCCTAACTTTGACAACGCATCCGCTGCCTGGTTCTTGTCCCGGACCACATGTATGTACTCGATGCCATAGAACCTGCCTTCCAGCTTTCTTATCGATTTGCAATATGCGTCCATCTTTTCACTGGTCGTGTCCCAGTCCTTGTTGAGTTGGTTGATGACCAGAGCCGAATCTCCATAAACATAGAGACGTTTAACTCCAAGCTCAACCGCAATGCGCAGACCATGCAGGCATGCTTCATACTCGGCGGCATATTAGATGCTGGGAAAAAAATCCTGAGGACGTACCGGAGCTGCTCCTTGGATGGTGATACGAAAAGAACTCCTGCTCCCGCACCGTCAATGTTGAGAGAACCGTCGAAGTACATCGTCCAATATTCGTCGGATCTCGGAGAGGCAGGCGTGCTTAAATCTGTCCACTCGACGATGAAATCGACGAGTGCCTGAGACTTGATTGTAGTACGGCTTGCAAATTCCAAGGAAAAGGGCATAGCTCCATTGCCCATTTGACGATGCGCCCGTTCGCATCCTTATTGCGAATGATGTCCCCCAAAGGATACTCGGTCATGACCACCACACGATATCCGTCGAAGTAATGTCTCAACTTTCGGGATGTTATCAGTATGGCGTAGAGCAGTTTCTGAATCTGTGGGTACCTGGTCTTGGATTCGTTGAGTACCTCACTAATGAAATAAATTGGCCGCTGTACCTTGTAGGCGTGGCCCGGCTCGTCGCGCTCGACCACCATTGTAGTGGAAACCACCCGATCGGTTGCCGCAATGTAAAGTAGGAGAGTTTCGTCTTCTCTGGGAGCAGTAAGTACCAGAGGTGACATGAGGTATTGTTTCAGCTGCGTGAAGGCAGCGTCTGCTTCCTCTGACCACTCAAACTTCTCGGACGATTTAAGCAGTTTGAAGAATGGTAGTCCTTTTTCTCCTAATCTTGATATGAAACGGCTTAGAGCAGCCATGCAGCCGGTGAGCTTCTGGACATCCTTCACCTTTTTTGGGGGTTTCATATCTAAGACAGCTTGACTTTCTCCGGGTTAGGGCATATGCCGTCGTAACTGACGACGTTGCCGAGCAATATGCCAGAAGGGACACCAAAGATGCACTTCTTTGGGTTTAATTTCCATTGGAACGTATTAAGGGCTGCGAAGGTGCGTTCCAGATTGTCAACAAGGGTATGTGCTTCCTTGGTTTTGACAACTACATTGTCAACGTAAGCCTCGACGAGGCCGTCTTTTATCTCGTCGTTGAGGCAGGCCTGTATAGCGCGTTGGTAGGTAGCACCGGCGTTTTTGAGCCCGAATGACATAGTCGTGTAGCAGTAGGCGCCAAAAGGCGTGATGAAAGATGTCTTGATCTGGTCGTCCTTTTTGAGAGCGATCTGGTGATAACCAGAGTAGCAATCGAGAAAGGAAAGCAGCTCGCAACCAGCGGTTGAATCTACGACCTCGTCTATGCGAGGTAAGCCAAAGGGGTCCTTAGGGCAGTGTTTGTTGAGATCAGTGTAATCAATGCACATTCTCCATTCATTATTCTTCTTGCGTACAAGAACCGGGCTGGCTAACCATTCCGGATGATACACTTCTTTGATAACTCCGGCTGCCAAAAGCCGTGTAACTTCTACCCTAATCGCCTCCTTTTTGTCGCGAGCGAACTGTCGTAGCTTCTGCTTGATTGGTTTGGCTTTGCTGTTGACATTTACGGAGTGCTCAATCAAGTCCTGAGGTACACCGGGCATGTCGGAAGGTTTCCATGCAAACACATCCACGTTGCCCCTCAAGAACGTGATGAGCGCGTCTTCCTATTTGGGATCCAGGTCGGCCCCGATGAGGCCGTTTTGCTGGGATCGCCCTCGACCAGCTGGATCGTCTTGTGCTCCTTGGATCTGATGTTCTTGCGCGCAGCCTCGAGCTCTGGGATCTCCAAGTGGTCAGCCGGGGTCTTCTTAGCGTCGAGCATGGTCTCGGCCATGCGAATAGAGAGGTCGTGGGCCTCTGCTATTTTGAAGCTGTCGTCCTCACAGGTATAAGCTGCGTAAACGTTGCCCCTGAGGGTTAAAACTCCTTTCTCAGTAGGCATCTTGAGCACCAGATACCTATAATGAGGTATGGCCATGAACTTGGTGAGCGACGGTCGACCAAGAATAGCATGGTAGGTGCCATCGAAATCAGCGACCACGAAGTTGACGTAGTCGGTGCGGAAGTGGTCCGGAGTCCCAAACTGCACAGGTAGCGTGATCTGCCCGAGAGGTGTGGAGCTCTGTCCGGGGAGAACGCCCCAGAACTGTGCCTCGTATGGCTTCAGGTCCGCCTAGGCTATTTTCAGAGCGGGCAGGCTGTTCTTGAACAGTATATCAATGGAGCTGCCGCCGTCGATCAGTACCCTATCGAATTAAACCTTGTTGATACAAGGATCGAGGACTAGGGGAAAATGCCCTGGCTCAGGTATGGCGGCCCATTGGTCCTTCCTGCTGAAGCAGATTTCACGGTGAGACCACGGAGGAAGCCGTGGATCGGTGAGAAGGTTGTCGGTCTTTGCCACGTTCAAGCAAGCGCGGGCGAGCAGCTTGCGTTCTCGTTTGGTCTCAATGGACACCTTGCCGCCGATGATGGTGTGCACGCGATCAGTCGGCTTGACATATTTATGATGAGGATCTGCATCGTCGTCATCGTTGTCCTCGTTGCGCTGTTCCCCGCGTCGTTAGGCTTGTCGGACGTATCCAGAGCCTGTTGACGCGTGTAGATAGTCTTGAGGACGTGGCAATTCTCCATGGTGTGGTTCGACTTGGGATGGAGCTGGCAGGGTCCCTTCAATGCTTTGGTGTAGTCGTCCTCGTAGTTTCGACGTCCGCTGCCCTTTTTCACAGTATTGACCTCGCCGTCGTCTTCCCGAGCGCGCTTGCTTCTGTAATCGTCACGGCGGTTGCGCCGCTGATTACGTTGATCACGGTGGTCGCGGGAGTCATTGCGCTGGTTGCGGCGGTCAAAATTGTCGTTCTGACCACGATTGCTGCGGTAATCGTCGCGGTGTGGAGGGTGGTCGGAGCGTGGAACCCTTGCTGCTTCTTCAATGATTATCTTTTTAGCGTCGTCAGCGTCCGTGTATTTCTTAGCAGTGGCCAAAAGCGCTGTGACTGATTCGGGTCTCTTCCGGAGGAGCTTGTCTCTTAGGGCGTCATGGAAGCGGAGGCCGGTGACGAAAGCCTCGATTGCTTCGTTGTCGGAGATTGATGGGACCTTGATGCGCATCTCCGAGAAACGCCGAACGTACTCGCGCAGTGGTTCATCCTTCCGATCTCGGATCCGCTGCAGATCGTACTTGTTGCTGGGTTGTTCACAAGTAGCGATGAAATTGTCGATGAAGGCCTGCCTGAGCTCCTGCCAAGAGTCAAAATAGTTCGCTGGTAAGCTAACCAGCCATTGGTGACCTGCATGACCAACAGTGACTGGGAAGTAGTTAGACATGACGTGCTCGTCAGCCATGGCTGAGCAGCACGCAGTTTCGTAGAGCATGACCCATAATTCGGGGTTTTCCTTGCCGTCGTACTTCTGAAGCTTCTCGAGCTTGAAATTCTTGGGCCATATGACTTGGCGCAGGTGTGGAGTGAACTGCTTCAGACCCGGCGGACCGTGGGCGGTGTCATACTCCATACGGCGATAGCTTTCATGGGATGCACGATCGTCGGCTCTCTGGTTGATGCGAGCACGCAGATCGCGTCCGCCGAGGTAATGGCGGAGATCGTTATTGCCATCGTGGCGATCTCGATTGCCATCTGGATTAGCCCTACGACCGTGGTTATCACGGCGATTGTCGCGGTTATCTTGGCGGTTGTCGCCTCGAACGTCGTGGCGGTTATCCTCCCGGCGGCGGTTGTCGTCCCGACCACCATCATGACCACCGTTTCCGCCTTGACGGTTGTCTGATGGGTCGTTATTGCGCGAGCCACGTTGGTTGAGTGGCTGTGAGCGACTCAAGTATTGGCGGCTGTGGCTTGATTCGACAGAAACGGATGGAGCCCGGGCTTGATTCATCTCTGCGGTCTGAGCCATAGCAGCTGTCAGATAAGCTTGTATGTCATCACGGACTGCTTGGGTCTCGGGAGTGTTGGGCAACTGCTGCATTGTCGCCATGGCGACGGCTACGTTGGCGCTTGGGGTCTTGAAGACTTGTTTGTCCCCCACCCTATCGAAAGCATTGTTGAGGTCACGAGGTCGGAGCCTTATGCGTCGTGCCTCCTGGTCTGCTTCAGCTTCGATTTGCCGGCGATTAAACCGGTCAATATTGCGTGCTTCGCGTGTAGTCTTTTCTTGTTCAGTTTCGCCAACTGCTGGCGGCTCGTCGTTGCTGACAACATGGATCAAATCCCCTTGTCTTGGCGGGAAAGACAGAAATTAGGGGAAACCCGGGGCGTGGTCTGGTAGATCCAGATTGTATTTGACGCCTTCATCTTCGTGACGCTGAAGCTCGATGTGGACAGATGCGTTGGATGCGACGCCGGATGAGGAGCTGGAGTCACCCTCTCGGACTGTGTGGACGGATCCTTCTTGATAATCTTCAATCCGGACCATGTTGACGATGTTGCATGGCTTTGGCCGAGATCGGTGGATAGGACATAGGTCCGAGCGGCGTCGTAGGTTGTACGCATAGCTGGAGGCAGCGTTTCGCAGGCCGTAGGGCTGGACCTGGTGGTTCTCCATCGGGACTTCATACTCGCAGAGTCGGAGACCCGTCGTGAAGGCTGGCTGGCGACGAGCGGAGTGCCCCTCAGGAGTAGATACGACCACAAGATCTGTTCCAAACCGTGCAGGACGACTGGCCCGAGCTAGTCGGATAGATCTGTTGTGGGGAGCTGTTACCTGCTCATTAGGTTGGCTTTGAATCATACTTACCAGAGCTAGGGTTTCAGCGAGTTTGATGCCGACCCGATCGATGGAGTCGTGCAGGTCGGTGTCGTCGATCTGCTTTCCTCTGTAGCGGGGAAGCGGACGATGGGTTGTCGGCGTGGCTGTGGGCGTGGTCGGAGCCAGATGTACCATGGTTGGAGCTAGATCCATCGTGGTCGGAGCCGTGTTCATCGTGGTCAGAGCCGTGTTCACCGTGGTCGGAGCCGTGTTCACCGTGGTTGGAGCCGTGTTCACCGTGGTCGGAGCCGTGGCCGATGCAGGTGAAGTAGTCGTCGGCGCAGGTTGAATCCATGCCTCCTCCGCGGTCATGGCGATGGAGACGCCAGGGCCGGTGGTCCAAGTGATCTGGCCAACGGTGAACGTGAGGCCGTTGGGCGTAGCCATGGAGCCGGAGATGATGACCATCTTGTTTGCTTGGAGAGCAGTACGCACACCCCCTACCTGGCGCGCCACTGTCGACGAAATATGGTCGGCAGTCTACCTAGGGGTATGCCCAAGGTAGTAGATTATCGGCAGACAGATGCGCAAGCCCCAAACAAGACGGTGACGCAAGACAGACACGAGGTTTTATCCAGGTTCGGCCGCCAAGAAGGCGTAATACCTACTTCCTGCGTCTGATTTGTATTGCTGTATGTCAATGAGAGATATTTTTTATAGGGGTCCCCTACCCGCCTTATATAGTCCGGGGGGCAGGGTTATAGATTTGGAAACTAATCCTAGTCAGTTACAATTGCCATATGTGGCCGGATAAGGATTCCTATTCTAACCGACCAGGATCCTGCTTGGTCGCCAAATCCATCTTGATTCCTTGTGCGGGACTCCGATCAGGTTAACAGGGCCGCACGTCGCCTTTCGGGTGGACTGAACCCATCGATCCGGGCCAGCCCAAGCTTAGCCGTAAGGGTATAGGGGTTAATACCCCCACACCTGCAACAAGGGTTAACAAACCCTGAGTACAAAAGTACTCAACAAGACTAACCCGACGTAAAGGGGTGTAAGACTTTTAGAGATGCAGGGGTTGGGGCAAGGTAAGGATGTAGCAAGATTCAAAGTTATTTGCCAAAAGCTTACTATTCTTATCCTATTTTCAAGTTTTACCCCTAAGTCCTTTTAGTTCATTATCTCAACTAAATGTACATTTCCCATATTCCATTCCTTCTCATTCCATTCTTTTCTCATATTTTAGTAATTCACCAGTCCTACATTGCTTTGGTAATGAATCGAGTTTCCATATCCGTGGAGCACCGGTAATTCAAATTGATTCAAGTCCCAGCTGGGGATTCCTTATCACACGACATATGTAGAACTTAATCTTGCATATATCAACCTCGCTACCGGATCCTCCTATACTAAGCCGTCTCCACGCCACCCGAGAGCACAGCACACCTCAAATCCGGCCACATTCCAGCCATGAGGGTACATGCTACTCCCGCCATCTCTTCACTCCCAGTGCATGGGCATTCGTCTTAGTATCGGATTAGCCGAAGTAGGCTTACCAGAGTATGTGACCAATACTATAAAGTGTCTCGTTCAGAAGATCCACAATGAGTGGCCTTTAAGCGACATAGTCGACAACATTACCCAACATTCAAGATAAGTCACCTGACTAGTCTCTAGTTCATTCTATCTTCTTTCTTTCTTTGGCTAGTATGCCATCTTTGATTGTATCAAAACTTTTACTTTGAAAGCCTACCATAAAGCATACTAAGCATTCTACGCCTTTGTAAATGAAAACATCTTCATGGAAGGTAAATAATTAACAAGGTAGGTAATGCATCAAGTAGGTAACATTTGATTAAATCAACTTAATGCAATAGATAACATAGGTGATAAACTTTTCAAAGTAATTAAGGTACTGGTTTAATGCATAAACCGGGGCTTGCCTTCGTTGATGATCTCAGGTTCCGGATCAGTACCATAATTATCGAATCCCATGACAACCAGGGATTCTTCCAGAACTTGCTCAATTAGAATCATTTCACTCTCGGATTCTACATGAAATGATAACATATGCTTTAACATGATGATAATGTAAACACGATGCCGTCATGGTATATGAAATATAACAACACTTTGAATACAACTGTTCTTCACGGTACAGTTAGAAGCCAACAAACCAACATGCAAATCTACCATCAAGGTTCACACATGTGACTTGACCAAACTAATCTTGAAACCCTACTAGTCACAAAACATGACCAAAACAAGATCAAACACTAATAAAACACTTAGGGTTTGCTTTTATTTATTTTTGAATTAATTTGGAAATAAGCCCAAAATGAACTTATTCCAAATGACCTCAAAATTTTATGTAAGCTTCCTCATGACAAATTAGTGTACCAAAACAAATTTCATAATTTTTGGAATTATACAGTGGCCTACAAAAATCATGGAAAATTACATTTATCAATTAAAGGACTGAATATTTGAACATTAAAAATTTATTCAAATTTCAAGTTTCATATTTTTAAACCATACTAAAACATGTACAAAAGCTACACACAAATTTTCAGAATTTTTGGAGCTATGATTATTTTCCTACAAATTTCCAAAGATTCAGCACTATTCAAAATCAGAAAATATCAAAACCTTACTGTTCTTCTCTTTCTTTCTCACTGACAATCCGACCCCACTCGTCAGTGACACATAACAGGACACGGCGGCGCTGCCATCACTGGCCGGCCCAAAACACGCCGACGGCGATGCTCCGGCGAGGCAGACCACACCTAAATGATCTACACCATCCTACAAATCCATCCCAGCCCTCAGAACGGCAGCAGGCACACCGGAGGGAGCTCCACACTGGCCATGGTGGCGCGGGCACGATGGCGCATGGCGTAACCCCAACAATGATGCAGTAGAGTCTAAAGCGAAGCAAGCATCATGTTCAGTAGCTCACCTTGATCACACCGGTGTGCTTGGTGAAGACGGAGATGGACTGGAACGACGTGGCCACGGTGAGGTCGATGGTGGCGGTACTTTGGCCGGCTCCGAGGAAGAAGGCATTGCGTCGGGTGATTCTAGCCAACCCAAACAACGCGAGCAAGCCGAAGAGGAGCGCAAGGCCGAGGTGATCGCGTTGGCATAGCTGGGCACGACGGACGTGGCTCGACGGTGGCTATGGTGAGCGGCAGAGCAGAGCAGAGGGGAAAACAAGAGACGACGGCGACGGTTGCTGCTATTTATAGACGGGAAGGATACGTCCGGCGTCGATAGCGCACGAACGAGCTCGCCATGGTGCCGGCTACGTGTCAACGCGCGAGGAAGCAGCGCAAATCGATCAGCGGTGACAACTGCGTGGCGCTGGTGGCAAGCAGAGAGGTGGCGCTCGGCTGATTTTCAATTTTGAAGTATTTATAGAATTGCCATTGCATTAATTTTGCAAATTACTCATAAATTTTCTAAAGAAGTTGAAAATCTCCAAAAATGAAAGTTGCTCAACTTTTCAAACTCTACAACTTTGCTTCAAGGAACATTTTCAAATTCTGCCTCCATTTTGAAATTTGAATTTGGGGTGCATTTGAGTATTTGAATCATTTCAAAATTACTCCAAATTTTATATGTAAACTTTAAAAACTTTGAATACCAAAGTTGATCCTTATAAAATAATCTTCAACTTTGCTTTTTGCCACAACCCCAAATTCCAAATGGATTTTGAATTAGTCAAAAGGGGCAAAAAGGACTTTTATGATTTGAATTTGAATTCAAATTTGATTTGTTTACCTTTTTACTTTAACTTTGATTTTTGACCAGTAACATGGCCCATTAGGGTTATTTGAGTCAATTGACACATGGTCTCACATGATCACATGAAATTTCACCCTTGTGGTCATGATCTTTATTTAGAGTTTGAATCACATCACACCTAAAATAATAACTTATGAAATAAAGCTTATTTAGTGAATGCATTCAAAATTTTCTACTTTATGAATGCTTTGCAATGCATATGATGACATGACAAGTTTTAGTGCTAGGTCAAAACACCAGAGGTGTTACAACGCTTCTCGTCATGTCACGAAGCGGTAGTCACCTCATTCGATATGAGCGACAATTGACCGAGGTTCAAGGGCCAGCCCACGAAGGGCTTGAGGCTGCCTCGTGTTAAATAGAGCTAGGGGAGAAAAACCAAGATGAGCCCCAATGGCCTTGCCTGACCCCGCTCAGAAGCGGATAGGGACATCTCAACCTTTCTCGTTCAATTCTAACCTCGAGCCAAACTCATAGAATCTCCGTCAAGGAGAGGCCAGCGGGCCACCCGATCCTATCGAATGGCTCGGGCATCTATTGGGAGGCAGGTTAAGAAGTAGTGGAATGCCACATGAGGGCTCTACCAACCTCATCAGTGGATGACAAACCCAGATTCCACACAAACATGCCCGTTAGCGAGCTCATTGAGCGCGACACTCGAGCCATGGAGGCAAGTGTCATTAGCTGAGCACCTCTGGTTGCGGAAACCGAGGACAGGGTGACATGTGAAATATGGCCGACCCCTATCAGACCCCAAGGGGCTCGGGGGCTCAAACTTCCTGATCCTAGATCAAGAGACCGAGGTTCGAAGGCCGACCTATGAAGGGCCCGAGGCCACCTCATGTCGAACAAGAGCCAGGGGAGAAAACATAGATGAGCCTCAGCGGCCTTCACCCAACCCGCATAGAGGCGGATAGGGTCATCTCAACCTTCTATTTCAATCCAGCCTCTAGCTAAGCCCATTCAATCCCCATTGAGGGGGAATCCGTAGGAAGGCAGGTTAAGGAGCAACGGAATGCCACCCAAGGGCTATGCCGACACTGTCATGAGCGAATGGGACTGGATTCTATTCAAACATCCCCGTTAGCGAGCTCGTCAAGTGCGTCACTTGAGCCATTGAGGCAAGTGACGTCGCCTCAACCCCTCTGGTTGCAAGAACCACGGACAGGGTGACCGTCACAAAAATGAGCCAACCCTTGACCAAATCCCCACCATGCGTGGGGGCTCGGGGAAGGTTGGACTTGCAAGGAGTGACAAACGCACGGTCGTAGAATGATAGCTAAAATTCTAAGGAAGGGGTATGTGAATACAAGAGTAGTTTTGCTATCCTCTCTTTGGTCTCCAGTGACATTCGACCCCAACAACCGCAAGGGGTCGGATCTCACTCGAGGGCAGATAAAGGTATAAATACCCCCTTTTTTCAAAATAGTCGCTGCGTCGGACCTCTTCCTCACGTTAAGGTTAGCGACAAGGTTTGTGGGAACAAATAACCGAGCATGCCTGGTAAGACTGCAAAAAACCCATGCCCTGATGGCTATGGTAACTTTGCTCACCAGCATAATTGAAATTTCCCTCTTGTACACCTCGGGCCCTATGGTCTTAACGAACGAAAGGGTCAGATTGCAGGAGCACCTTTTCTCAAATGCAAAAAGGGAAGAAAGCAAGTTTAACCAAACGAAACAAAATTATGAATTTGTTCAAACAAAATGAAATTATGAATCTGTCTTTAAGATACAAAAGTGTCGACACTTGTCCACAGATTATAGATAAATGTCCATCAGACTCATTTGACTAACTACCCCCTTCAGGGGAGAACAATGTCTTCAACTTTGCTTGCTAGGGTTTCTGCAAGAGGAGTCACCGTCGCTTCTATTTCATCTAGCTCTGAGGGTTCATAGCCAGGCATGAAACCAAGGCTCATCGCCTCCAAGTCAATGTTGTCATCATAATGCGAGTGGGCAATGGCGAAGGCTTGGGTGATCCCTGAGCGAAGAGCCTCCTTCTCCAGCTGGTGCACCCTCGCCAAGATATCTATGGCACGGGTCACAAGCGAGCTGGTTCCCTCCGCCTGCACCACCTGTAGGTCGTCGCAGACTACGCCAAGGGCAACCTTCAGGACATCAAGCTCGTCGCTCTTTGCCTGAAGAAGACTCCTTGCCTCGGCAAGATCTGTGGCTAGTCTGCAGCGGCACCCTCGGCCTCTAGCTTCTAGGCTTTCATAGTCTCTAGCTCGGCCTAGAGGGAGCTGATCCTCTATTGCGCCTCGGCACGCTTTTGGATGGCCTGGTTACGCTCCCCGTAGGCCGTGCCATGCTCCGAGCGGAGCCTCTCTGTAGTATGGCATAGCTCGTTTCACTCCTTGCATAGCTGGGTGACCTCCTCATCGTCTAGTTTTGCCCTCTGCTCCAGGGTCATGGACCTCTCCTCGGCTCCTAGCCTAAGATCCCGCTCCTTCTTGGCCTCGGCCAAGAGGTCGATGATTCGCTGGCGGGTCTCGGCATCCCACTAGAGCAGCTCATCCTGCTCCTTCCACACTCTAGCAGCCTCCTTGTGAACCCACCATGCCCTCTCTGATAGTTCATCAAAAGACTTCTCGGAGTCCTTCGCATCCCGGTAGGCCTCGGCTTCCCACCGTCGAAGATTGTCCGCCTCCGCAGCAAGGGGAGTCAACTCGGCCACCCTCTAGTGGAGCTGGGCAATCATGTCCCTATGTAGTCATGCCTCATCAATGAGGCGGTCCCAATCCTCCTTGTGTTCATGAAGGAACCGGGATTTCTCCCGACTGCAAGCAATAAGAGACTGAAAAAAGACGGTTGTCAGAAAACAAAAATAGATGATGAAAAAAAGAGATCGAGAGGCAAGACCAAGTGAATACCCAGCCGGTGGGAATGATTACATCTCGAAGGGCACCCCTGGCCTAGTTCAGAGCTTCTAGCATGGCCGTGAACCCCTCATTGAGATTCTCCCATTCCATGCCCTCGACGGCATCGTCAAGGGTGAAGAGTTTCGACGACGGGTCCCACGGACTCACCCACCAGAGCGGGAACTCATCCCGCACGGGTGGGTGGTGGCCCCCCAATGTCAGGACTAGGGACAACTCCCTGCTGGTCTCCTTAGCAACCGTCGTGGTGTCCAAGGGTCCCTTGGCCAAGACCCCATCCATCCTGCCCACGGCGGACATCGTCTCTGGGGCCACTGGTAGCATGGGATGTGCCGCTGCATCAGGCGCTGCCACCATAGCTTTGGGCTACGACCCATCCATCGTAGCCACCATTATCTCTGCCTTTGTTGGTGGGACCTTCTCCGTGGTCGAGACAATGGGTGCGGCCGATAGCTCCACCTGCTCCAACGTCGGCAGTGGAATCACTTCTATCACCGGTTACGCAGCAACCTCCGAGGAAGCCCCCTCGGCCTCACCGATCGCTTGACCCACTGAGGGCATAGGCACCACCTCGGGTGGTGCCAGACCGGCCGACGAGGCTGTGACATCGGCTCCGATCTCGCCCAAAATGGGAGCGACGTCAAGCGGCGGCCCCCGCCTTGCCTAAAGGGCGATGGTTTTCTTGGGCGCCAATGCCAAAGAAGTGCCCCATCTGACCTATCTCCCGATGCTATAGAGGAAACAAAAGGCACGAGTCACTATGAAAAACAGAGAAAAAATAGAGATAACAGAGGAGTCGGCAACTTATGTTGATGCTATTGGGTGGTGGAGACATTTGGGGGATGAACCCCCAGTTCCCTACTCCACCTCATTGGTGTGGGACCATTTTGAGCCTATCCCCTGCTCCTAGGCTGAGGGGCTCACCTCCCTTGTATCTGGGGGCACAGCGGTGGAGCCATCCCCCCTCTCGGCACCTTGGGCACGGCAGTGGATCTGCCCGCCCCCGCTGGCTCTTAGGGCACAGCAATGGGTCCACTTGGTCTTGCTAGCACCTCAGGAGCGACAGCAGATCCGCCCATCCCCTCTGATTCCTGAGGCATGGCAACAGGGCCGCTCCCCTCCATCAGCACCTTGGGCATGGTGGCAGATCCGTCTGCCCCTAATGGTTCTAAGGATGGGCCGACGGTCTGGCCTGCCTCCTCAAGCCTCATGACCGCATCTTCCTTTGCGTGGAACGGGAAGTGTCCCTGCATTGATGAGTGGGTACCTATCAGCATGTCCTCGCATCCTAGGTCACCCCACTCGGTGTCTGTGACTACCTCGTCATCCTCCTCATCCTCATTGTCACTGTCTCCTCTCCTTGCTCCCGTGCCCTTAGTTTCTCCTGTTTCCTTTTCCTCTCGACCTCCATCGTCTTCATCTGCCACTCAGCCATGGTGCGATTCGTCGCCACCACGAGCGGGACCTTCGACAGCAGAGCTGAGCGATCCATGAAGACAAGTCTCTTCAGCTGGTCCTGCTATCTCAATATCAGCATCAAGGGGATGGGAGTTCAATTAAAAAAGGACGGGGAAAGAGACCTTACAAAATCGATGTACCCCAGTTTCGGCCGCATTGGGGGGTGCCCTGGCACCGGATACACAAAATCAAGTGCGACGCCGGCATCATCCCACGAAGGCTCCATCGCCTCCTTGATGTGCTGTGCCACTTTAGAGGGGGAGAGCGCTCCATCGGCAAGCGTCGTCCCATCAAAGGATGCTCCGGGTGCCATCTGGTATAGGGGAAGCGCGTGGCTCATCAGCGACGCCACCCTCCATGTATGATAGGCGCCGATGATCCTTGACCCCTTCACGCCAATCTCCTTCAGAATTCGGATGGTAGTGAGATGGTCCTGGATTTTCTTCTTGTCTTTATCCGAGACCCCCCACTTCCTCCATGATTCTGGGGCCTCTTCGATGAGGCGTCTGGTGAACACTGGCAAGGGGGTGGCTGCATCATTGTTGATGTAGAACCAATGCAAATGCCACCCCTTGTTGAAGGTCGGCAGATGCATCGACGGGTATTCATTAACCTGGTTGTTGCAGAGCTAAATGTTGGTGCATCCCATCAGCACGCTCAGCTCCCGCTTCTTTAGGAGGGTGACGATGAAGAAATGCCAGCACAGGTTGAAGTGAGGACTAATCCCCAAGAACCCCTCGCACAGGGCGATGAACACCGCAATGTGCTAGATCCCATTGGGAGTGAGGTGATGCAGCTCCACATTGTAGTAATTTAGCAACCCCCGAAGGAACTTGTGGGTGGGGGTGGTGAATCCCCGCTCATGAAAGTGAGCAAAGGACACAATGTAGCCATCAGGCGGCGATGGAACGTCCTCATTGCCAGGCAGCCACCACTCCTCGGTGTCAGTCCGCGTGGAAAGGAGGCCACGGTGAACAAGGCCCTCCAGGCGCTGGAGGGTGACATTAGATCTATACCACGGCTCCATTAGATGATTGGGGTGGATGGATGCGAGCTTGATGGTGGCTACGCTCGGCAAAAGTTGTAGATGCAAAGGCAAGGAGGCAATGTACAAAACCCTAGGGGCAAACCCTTTGGTTTTATAGGGGTGACGGATGCGAGGAAGGCAACCGTCTGCCTAGATCTCCACGCCTGCCATGATTCACCACCACGTAACCATGCGGGGTACGCGCCTCCAATCCCTATCCTTTCCCACCAAAGTTGCGCTAGACGTTTTGCCTTCCCGGGCAAACCAGGACTATTTACCAGCAGAAAAGATATGGGTCAAAAAGTGTTCCTTTGGCCCACCTGGGCCTAGGAATTCGAGGGCTAGCCCATCAACGATTTCGACAACCATCCCAAGGCAGCCTTATGACAAAGGATGGGCCCACGAATGGTCAAAACCTAGGCCCACGAGTGCCACGAGTATCTCGACCCACGATTGAGTCTCAGCTAGGCTGACTCTTGCCGGATCCCTACGAACGGGATACTAGGAGTCCAATCAAACTATCCAAATTATCAAAACACCAAATCTCATAGCTATACCCACGAAGGGTCTAAATTACCCCCTGGGGAGATTCTATCCGAATCACCTGGGGGCTCGGGGGCTACACCTGATGGGTGCGCTCGCGCGCACCCTCTAGTGAATCGATATACACCCCGGGTGATTCTATATGAATCACCCAGGGGCTTGGCCTTTGGCGAATCGAAATACCCCCAGGCGATTCTATCCGAATCACCTGGGGGCTCGGGAGCTACACTTGTCGGGTGCGCTCGTGCGCACCCATTGGCAAGTCAAATCACCCCCGGGCGATTCTATCCTAATCACCTGGGGGCTTGGGAGCTACTATCGAGGACCTAATACTGGGGTACCTAAAGAGGAGGAGTTAATATCCGTCAGACGTTAATGGTTTCGAACAGACAAGAACGCAACTACACTTCTTGCCCAAATGACTGAAGATTGGCTCCACCTCACCCGACGTCTTAGGGCAGGCTCCGCCTCGTCTCACGTCTGGGGGTAGGCTCCGCCTCACCCAATGTCCGAGGGCTAGGCTCCACCTCGCCCGATGTCCCGGGCTGGCTCCGCCTTGCCTGATGTCCCGGGCTAGCTCCGCCTCGCCCGACATCCGAGAGCAGGCTCCGCCTCGCCTGACGTCCCGGTAGACTCTGGCTCGCCCGACGTCCGAGGGCAGGGCTCCGCTTCGCCCAACATCTAGGGCTGGCTCTGCCTCGCCTAACATCCAAGGACTGGGCTCCGCCTCGTCCAACGTCCGAAGGCTAGCTCCGCCTCGCCCGACGTCCGAGGGCAGACTCCACCTCGTCCGACGTCTATGCACTACTCCTTCATAAGTATGCGTGCAGATAAGGCAGGACACTCAAGTCAACCACAATATCGAGGACCATACCCTACATGCCTATGGGGAAGTACCATCAGGATATGACTAGACAAGCGCTTTATGCCCTTCCAGGCATGTCAAGGCCCAAACAGTATTATGGGCACTGATATTTGTCATATAGTGTTATAAGCACCGTCATTTGCCCTCAAACAGGAATCCTGACAGAAACATACGACAAACCGTTACGGTTCAAGAAGGAAACTCATGTCATCTAAAGTAAGGAACGTGGGGCCTCTACGCCGTCTGCTCCCCATAGGGTCGCGGCTCGGCATCCCGGTGCGTCACGCCACCCGTCGGAGTGGGATGGGACGTGACCACTTGCCGAACGAAGCCAGAGCACGGTCCTATCAGGATCAGCGAACGTGCCATCCCTGGCACCGTCTGTCATGTCAGCAGGTAGGCTTAAAGGAGAAGGAAGACCCGGCACCTTCGAAGGACCTTCTCTGCCTCTAGTTTTTCCTCTTTCTCCCATCTGTATTCCCTACTCCCCCTTGGTCTATAAAAGGGATGGCTGGGCACCCCACTAAGAGGACAGATCAATTCAACACACAACGCATCACATAACACACAGCTGAGCAGCAACTAAGCTCTTGACATCCTTTCGACCTTTCCATCAGAGACTTGGGACCTATCCCTCTCTCGACCGTTTGTACCCCTACTATGAACCTTTCAGTGCTAATAATACAAGCAGCAGCAGTAAACTGGACGTAGGGATATTCTGCCCGAACCAGTCTAAACCTTGTGTCTTTTAGCATATCATCCGGACCCAACGCGCAACAAATATAAATTTACTAGTTGGTGTTTATTCGGAACACCGACAACAATGAACAAGATGTGGCAACATAGTGATAGGATTTGTGTATATCAACATGGTATAGTAACATGTGTTATGGTGATTTTGTTATCGCAGAGTCTATATGACGATCGGTCGCGCTCTGTTTCCATGGCGCGACACACCTGTGTGACTGCCTGGCCTAGTAGTGGCCTTCGCCCGCACAAGCCTCGAGCCCCAATCTAGGTTTCCACCTTTTTCCTTCGCACGCCTCCGCCGAAGCTCCTGAAGCCGATGCCCGAGATGAGCGAGGAAGCAACTGTCGGGGCGGACGGCGTCTCACTAGTCGAAGAAGCTTGGCTGCTCCGCTGTTTGGTTCGACCGCGGCCATCGCCCAATCCCACTGTGGCGGCTGCTCTAGCTCCTGTCACCGCTTTTGGTCCCGCCACCGCTCTAGGTCCCATAGTCGCCATCGTTCCGCCGTAGCTTTCTGTCCCCCTGTCGGCCGATCCCGCTGCAGTGGCCGTAGCTCTCGGTCCCACTACCATCCAATACCACCCCATTGGTGCCCAAATAGGTGATGTCATCATCTCCGCCATTGTTTTCACTGTGCTCAATTCACTCTTCTGCAGCCCAACAAATACCATCCTTTTGGTGCTAAGATAGGTGTTGCCTTCTTCTCCGCCACCGTTCCCGTTGTGCTCAGCTCTTGTAGCCTGCTTGTTGTTGCTTCTCCCCGCCGTTGTGGTCTGCTCGTATGTTGCGGTCTGTGAATTCACCTCAACTCATATTTCAGTTGTTCCGGCGAACCATTTTTATGTCGTTAAGTTTTGGTCATGTCATCTAAGGTTTGCGATTTTGGTTATCCTTGTTGTTATTGATGATGTTCTGCAATCCCGTATGTTCCTATTTTTAGAATAGTATATAGAGTGTACAAGCTAGTGCAGCAATTCGAGCTGTTGTATTGTCTCTGTTCCGCAGCAGCGTAGCACATAACTTCCTTCTTCTTTCAGGCAAACAATGACAGTAGCAAACTAAATTCAGTCCATCAGGTGTCATCGATGCATCACTAACTTGTTTATTTGGATGAATAGTAAGGTAATGAATTTGTCCAGCATTGGTGAATATTTGATACATGGTATAATTCCTCACTGCTTTGATGTTCTAGTTTTTTATGTATACCTGCTGGCTATAGAAAAATTCAGAGCTCAGTTTTAGATTGATTGCATCAGCTATCTTGGCTTTTTTTCATTGTTCTATTGAGTACAAACCAATTTGGTCTGCATCTCTTGCAGTTCATCAGTAAAGTTCTCTGCAATTTTTGCGGCTGTAGCTCAGTAGGTTTACTCGTCTGCCCATTTGTTATCTCTACACAGCAGCATAACAACTGGCTCTAGCATGATGTTTTTGTTCAGTCAAGTTTTTTTTGTTCATTTTCATTCTCAGTTTTAATGTTTGTTTTAGTTTCTATTTTATGAGTTGTGAGATTTATGCCATATTTGGTGCGGCTCGGACCAGCTCCGGCTCCGCTACTGTAGCACCACTGTGGCCGAGCCGGCCGGAGCACCCAAACTGCAGCTACATCTACTCCTTTCTTGGGTTGGGGTGGAGCCGGAGTCGTTTCCTGGCCGCTACAGCACACACAGTATTGCACAGTGCGGACACAGGAGCCGGAGCCCTTCCGAGCTGCGCCAACCGCGCCCTTAGCTGTTCAGTCTTCCTTTTTAGGTTCGAATGCCTTTCTAAATCCTGCATATTAGTTGTTCTTCAATATTTCCTTTTATTTGTTTCAACTCTTTTTTTAGTTTTAGTTTTATGAGTTATGAGTTTTAGCAATTTCAGTTTGTAATTTCATTTTCTAATTTCAGTTTGCAATTTCATTTTGTAATTTCATTTTGTAATTTCAATTTCTAATTTCAATTTCTAATTTTAGTTTTCTATTTCGTTTTTCAATTTCAGTATTAAATTTTGGTTTTGCAATTTCAGTTAGTAATTTCATTTTGCAATTTCAGTTTTCAATTTCATTTTGTAATTTCAGTATCTAATTTCAGTTTGCTATTTCATTTTTCAATTTCAGTATTAAATTTTAGTTAGTACATTTTCACTCTGTAATTTTAGTTTGTAATTTTATTTTCTAATTTCATTTTATAATTTCAGTTTAGCAATTTCAGTTAGTAATTTCAGTTTGCGTAGATCTGGAGCTGGCAAAAAAAGGACTGTCACTGCTTGAATTCAAGAAGGCGATCAGTTTGGATCCACAACAAGCATTGATTTCTTGGAATGACAACACTCATTTCTGCAATTGGGAAGGTGTCATGTGCAGGATGAGGAGCCGTCGTGTCACTAATCTTGACTATGCAAATCCAAGGTTTGGTTGGGGCGAATATCTGCTTCACTTGGAAACCTGACATTTCAGTTTGTTCCTTTTAGTTTCAGTGTTATGAGTTTTGAGATTCAGTTTATCAATCCTTTTAGTCTCATTTTTTTTGTTTCATTAATTCTTTTAATTTCCGTGTAAATTTTCGTATGTTTGGACGTCATATTTCTCAGAATTTGTTATTTCACGATATCTTGCCACTTGCTCAAAATATAACTCGCTACATACTTTGAACTTAAACTTGCCACACACAAGGTCATGCAGCTTGTAGTGTTCTTTTAGTTTCATTTTGTTGAGTTATATGAGTTTTTTTTTTCTGTATCCCTTTCAGTTCAATGATATTTCAGCTATTTTGTTTAGAGATGTTTCCGTTAGATTATAGTTCTTCTGTCCTTTTTTCTCTGTTGATTTTTTTTGTTTTCTTCATTTTATTTTTCATTTCCTTTTAAATCCTCCATCTATACTTGTGAAGCACTTGCACTTGGTCATCATCGGGCACTTGGCTCTTGGTCAATGTTCATAAGTAGTGTTGCTCCTCCTCTTACGTGGCCAGGCATGTGGCACTTTGTTAGCCACTTGGCTCCTCCTCTTACTTGTAATGCTTTTGTACATGTCTCCACTCATAGAACCCTTTGTTTTGAACTTTGATCAATATCATTTCATCACATCATGTTTTTTTTATTTTTTATTTTAAATTTTGTTTGACGGCAATAAGAAGTCATCTCGTAATTATCAGAATTTGCATTCGAGTTGTCGTACATTTTCACGATAACTTGCCACTCGTTCAAAATATAACTCAACCCAGTTGGAAGTCATGTTTTGATGTCGGTATAATATTTTATAATAATGTGGCATCCAATTTATAGATACTCGTGTTTTTTTATATTATTTGCCCCCTAGCTAGCTGCATGTTGTGTTTTAGGGTGCCTATAATGTTTTTAATAATAAATTTGCCCACCAAATTGGCAGGTTGTCGTGTTTTGTTGCCAATATAATTGTTTTTTTATGAAATTGCCTTTCAATTGACAATTATTCGTGTTTGTGTGGTTCCTATAATCGTGTTTGTATTATTTTGCTCCTAGTTAGCGGCTAGTCATGTTTTCTGACCGCTGCAATGGGTTGTGTAATAACTTGCTCCATCGATTGGCAACTTATGCAATGTTTGTTCTAATAGTTTACCTCTCATGTTGCAACTTATCTTGTTTCATGCCACTACTCTTGTTTTTCTAATAAATGCCCCCACCCCAGTTGGTAGCTAGTCATGTTTTCTGGTTGCTACGTTGGGTTGTATAATAAATTATCCCCTAAGTTAGCAACAGCTTCTATTTTTAGGGTGTTGCAATAATTTGCCCCCCCCCCCCCCCCCCCCCCCCCACCCCCCCACTAAGTTGTATAACTATAGTATTACGTGCTAGTAACTTCTTTTGATATTTTTTGCCTCCAGCTTTATATTTTTGGAGTAGCAACTTTAGTTTTACATGGTAGTAACTCTTTTTGATTTTTTACCCCGAGCTTGTGTATACTATGTAACAACTTTAGTATATTTTTGAAGTAGCAACTTTAGTATTACATGGTAGTAACTCCTGCATGTATTACACATAAATTGTTAATAAAATAAAATTTTTTGAAACATATGCAAGTGGGGTCTATTTTTGTTTGTCTTATCACGTAGAACACATTGATGTAGACGGAATTAAAAATGGATAAACGGTTCAAAAATTATAGCAATTCAAAAAAAAAAAGTTTCGCTTTTTTCTTTTGCGTTAGCTTGTATGCATTGAAAAGGGAGCCAGGAGAGGAGAGCGGGTCTGATTGATCCAGTACATGAATGCACTGATGTCGGGAGTAGTCACGACTCATGCCCGTGCGGAGGAGGGTCGCGCGGTAGCTGATTGCGCGACGGGTCGCGGGTTATCCGCGTCCTTTTGTTATACATGTGTAAGAAATTTGGACCCTCATAGTGGTTGATTCACAACATAATTATTAGGACTAACAATATTAGCTAGTATACAAAGTACTTAGGGTCTGTTTGGATCCTAGGCTACAAATAATCCTATTTTGTAAAAATCGACTAAACATGAGCTAATTATAGCCTAATAATAAGGGCTAATTGTTGGTGTTAATTTGAGTAAACGCCAACGAGTAAATTTATGTTATTGTGTGTCTGGTCCGGATAGTGTGCTAAAAAGACACAAGGTTTATACTGGTTCGAGCAGAATGTCCCTACGTCCAGTTCGTGGCTGTTGCTCGTGTTATTAGCATTCAAAAGTTCATAGTAGGGGTTACAAACAGGCGAGAGAGGGACAGGTCCCAAGTCTCTGATGAAAAGATCGAATGGGTACTGAGAGCTTAGTTGCTGCTCAGCTATGTGTGATGTGATGCGTGATGTGTTGAATCGATCCCCTTAGTGGGGTTCCCTGCCTTTCCCTTTATAGGTCAAGGGAGAGCAGGGATTACAGATGGGAGAAAAGAGGAAAACAAGAGGCAAAGGAGGTCCTTTAAAGATGTCGGGTCTTCCTTTTCCTTTATGCGGGCCCCGCTGACATGGCAGACGGTGCCAGGGATAACTCCACGTCGGGTGCACGTTCGCTGATCCTGATAGGGCGACGCTGTGCATCTGTCCGCTGATGATGACATGTCCTGGCATTGCCAACAAGTTGTCACGTCCCATCATGCTCCAGCGGGCGGCGCGGCGGACCAGGGTGCTAATCCACGGCCATACAGGGAGCAGACGACGCAGTGACTGTACGTCCGTTACTGTATGTGACGTGAGTTTCCTCCTAGACCGTAGTGGTTGTCGTGAGCTTCCGTTAGGATCCGTGCCTAAGGGTAGATGGCGGCGCCCACAACACTATAAGATAAATGTCGGCGCCTACAACACTATTTGAGCTCTGACATGCCTGAAAGGTCTCAAAGTGCCCTTCTTGTAATATCCTGACGGTACTTTCCTGTAGGTGTGCAGGGTATAGTCCTCGGTATTGCGGTTGACTTGAGTGCTCTGCCTTATCTGCGCACATCGTTAGAAAGGAGTCACGCGTAGACGTCGGACGAGGCGTGGCCACACCTTGGGGGTCGGGCGAGGCAGAGCCATCCCTCGAGGGTCAGGCAAGGCGGAGCTTGTCTTTAGACGTCGGGCGAGGCGAAGCCATCCTTCAGACGTCGGGCGAGGCGGAGCCAGCCCCCAGACATCGGGTAAGGTGAAGCCAGCCCTCAAACGTCAGGCGAGGCAGAGCCAGCTCTCAGGCGTCGGGCGAGGCGTAGCCAGCCCCCAGATGTCGGGTGAGGTGGAGCCAGCCCTCAGACGTCGGGCTGAGGCGTTCCCAACCCTCGGGGTCAGTCGATCGGACGAAACGGAGCCTGCGGCCTTGGTGGTTTGGATGAGGCGGGGCCGACTGAGAAATGTAGTCGCGTTCTTGATCGCTCTGATGAATTAGCGTTGATGGGTATCAACTCCTCCTCTTTAGGTATCCTACTATTGGTCCCTGACAATAGCCCCCGAGCCCCCGGGCAATTCGAGTAGAATCATCTAGGGGATCTTTTGACTTGCCAGTGGGTGCGTGTGAGCGCACCTAGTGGGTGTAGCCCTCGAGCCAGCGGAGGAGTAGAATACTTCTTCAAAGGTTTTTTTGACTTGCCAGCGGGTGCGCGCGAGCGCACCCGATGGGTGTAGCCCCCGAGCCTACGGAGGAGTAGAATACTCCTTTGGAGGGTTTTTGGAAAGGGAGGACTTTGCGGGCCCTAGCTTTCTCTTGTTGCCCACGGCGTGCCCTAGGGATGGTGATTCCCTTGTTTGCTGAGGTCGGACCCTTCGCGGGTGTGGTCGTGAGTTTTGATGGTTTGTTAGCTGGACAGTTCGATTGGGGTCTTGGTATCCCGTTCACGGGGATCCGGTCAGGGTAAGCCTGACTAAGACTTAATCGTGGGTCGAGATGCTCGTGGCGCTCGTGTGCCTAGGCGCTGGCCACTTACGGGGCCCAACTATTTTTACCCTTTGTCGTAGGAGTGCTTGGAGCGACTATTGGACCCGTTGATGGGCCAACCGTCGGACTCCTAGGCCCAGACAGACCATAGATGCGCTTTTGAGTGAAACATCCGGCGAGTTTCTTGAAGGAAAGGATAGGGATTGTGTGCGCGTATCCCACAGCGTGATGTGGTGGCAGATCGTGGGAGGCATGGAGATCTAGGTGGATGGTTGGTTTCCTCGCATCCGTCGCCCCTATAAAACCAAAGGTTCGCCCCTAGGGTTTCATACTTTGCTTTCTTGCCTTCGCATCTGCAACCTCCGCCGCTAATCGCCTAAGTTCTCTGCATCCGCGTCTTAGCCATCATCGAGTTCACATCCACCCACCCCATCTTCCAATGGAGCTATGGTGCCGCTCTGATGTCACCCTCCAGTGCCTAGAGGGCCTTGTCCACCGTGGTCTTCTCTGTGCATGGACCTCCACCGAGGAATGGCAGCTACCTGGTGAGGAGGATGTGTCATCGCCGCCCGATGGCTACGTTGTCTCATTCGTGCGCTTCCATGAGCGTGGATTCACCACCCCCACCCACAGATTCCTTCGAGGATTGTTGCACTATTACAAGATAGAGCTGTTGCACCTCAACCCCAATGGGATCCAACACATGGCGGTGTTCGTCGCTCTGTGTGAGGGATTCCTGGGGATCAACCCCCACTTTGATCTGTGGTGGCACTTCTTCACCGTCACCCTCCAGAAGAAGAGGGAGAAGAGGAAGGAGCTGAATGTGCCGATGGGATGCGCCGGCATCCAGCCTCAGAATAACCGGGTCGACGACTACCCGACAATGCAGTTGTTGACCTCCAACAAGGGGTGGCATTTGCATTGGTTTTATCTCAAGAATGATGCTACCGCCACCTTGCTGGAGTTTACCAGGCGCTTAATCAAAGAGGCCCCAGATTCATGGAGGAAGTGGGACGTCCCAGAAATGGACAAGAAGAGGATCTAGGCCCATCTCACCGCCATCCGCTTCCTGAAGGAGAAGGGGCTGGAGGGGTCAAGAATCATCGACGCCTACCATGCGAGGAGGGTGGCACCACTGATGAGGCGCGCGCTTCCCCTGTATGCGATGGCGCCCAGGGCGTCACTCGATGGGACGATGCTTGCCGAGGAGGCACTCTCTCCCTCTAAAGTCGCACAGCGCATCAAGGAGGCGATGGAGCCTTCTCGGGACAGCGCGGGCGCCTCTCTTGAATTTGTGTACCTGGTGCCGAGGCATCCCCCGATGCGGCTGAAACCAGGGTACATTATCCTTGTAAGTTTTCTCTTCATCGTGTCTTCTTCTTCAATTGAACCTCCGACCCCTTGATACTGACATTGAGATTGGGGGACCAGCCAAGGGACCTCATCCTCATGGATCTCCTGGCTCCATTGCCGAGGGATCTGTCCGTGAGGGTAGCGAACCATGCCGAGGCCGAGCGGTAGAGGAAAGCGAAGGAGGACAAGAGGAAGAAGAAACAATAGAAATTGCGTGCGTAGGAGCGAGGGGAGGAAACTAATAGTGACGATGACGACGGCGAGGAAGAAGATGATGAGGTAGTTGATGACACCGATCGTGATGGCTTGAAGAGAGAGGAGATGCTGATAAGTACCCGCTCATCCTTGCTGGGGTCAGGACCTTTCCCGTATCATGGAGGGGAAAGCATGTCTATGAGGCTGGTGGAGATAGGCCGAATCGTTGGCCTACCCTCAGAACTAGCAGGGGCGGGTAGACCTACCGCCGTGCTCGAGGTGCCAGTGGAGGGGGGGACCTACCGCTGCGCCTCAAGAGCCAGCAGGGGCAGGCGGATCTACCACCATGCCTAAGGTGCCGATGGAGGGGGTGGCTTTGCTGCCGTGCCCCAAGAGCTAATAGGGGCGAGCGGATCCACCGCCATGCCCAAGGTGCCGATGGAGGGGATGGCTCCGCCGTTGTGCCCCTAGACACAAGGGAAGCGAGTCCCTCTGCCCGAGAGCAGGGCATGGGCTCAAAACGGCCCCGTCCCGATAAGGTGGAGCAGGGGCCTAGGGGTTCATCCCCCAAACATATCCACTGCCCAACAGCGCCAATGTAAGTCATCAACTCCTCTGTTTTCTCTATTTTTCTCCGCTTTCAGCATGACTTATGCCTTTTGTTTCGTGCAGTGTCTTGAGATGGGGCAACTTTTTGGTGCTGGCGCCCAAGAAGAGCGTCGCCCTTTAGGCGAGATGGTGGCCGTCGGCCAATGTCGCACCCATCTTGGGCGGGAGCGGCGCCGGTGCGACTGCGTCGCTGGCCGGTGAGGCACCGCTTGTGGTGTCACCCATGCCCTCAGCGGGACAAGCGAGCGTCGGGGCTGAGGGAGCGCCCATGGAGGTCGTCGAGCAACCGGGACGAAGGCGATTCCACTGCCGACGTCGGAGCGAATGGAGCTACCGCTCGCACTTGTGGCACCGACCGCGGTAGGCGCGACACCGCCGGTCGTGGCCCCATCAACGTAGGAGGAGGTGGCAGTGACTGCGACAAGCCAAGCATAGCCGGATGCGGCTGTGGCGGTGCTCGAGGAAGTGGCATGATCCGCGCCATCGGCGGCCCAAGTGACAGCGGCCGATGTAAGCCAGATGGAGGGGGACGTGGCTGAGGGGCCCCGAACATTGCGGCGGTGGCGGAGTGGACCAGCGGGGAATCATCCCTGGCCATGACATCGGGGGGCAGCCATTCGCTCGTGTGGGGCGAGACCCTGCTCCGGTGGATGAACCCACAAGACCCAACATCGACACTCTTCGCCCTCGACGATGCTACTAAGAGCATGGAGTGGGAGAGTCTTGACGAGGGGATTGCGACCGTGCTAAAAGCCTTGGACCATGCCAGGGGCGCTCTACGCAAAGTCATCGTTCCCACTGGTCAAATATTCACTCAACCTTGCCTTTTGCCCTCCTTTTTCTTCATGTATTTTGTGTTCTGATCATTGTCTTTTTTTCAATCTCTTATTGCTCGCAGCCAAGAGAAAATCCCGGTTCCTTCATGAGCAGAAGGAGAACTAGGACCGCCTCATCGAAGAGGCCTAGCTGCATGGGGATGTGGCCACTCAGCTTGCTGCCACCCAACAGAGGGTGGCCAAGCTAACTCCCCTAGCCGAGGAGGCAGACAGTCTCCGACTATGGGAGGCCGAGGCCCGTTGGCATGAGGAGGAGACCGAGAAGGCGTTCGAGGCCCTATTGGTGAGGGTGCGGCAAGATGATGAGGAGGCCACCAGAGTCAGGATTGAGTAGGACCAACTACTCTAAAGGGACGCTGAGACCTACTAGCGGATCCTTTACCCCCTAGCCAAGGCTGAGAAGGAGCAGGAGCTGAAGCTAGTTGCCAAAGAGATGTTCATAGCCCTGGCATGGAGGGCGAGTTAGGATGCTGAGGCGGTCACCCGACTATGCAAGGAGCAAGACAAGCTGCTCCATACCGCGGGGAGACTCCACTTGGAGCGTAGCATGGCCCACGATGAGCGTGACCAGGCCATCGGAGAGCGTGATGAGGTGGAGCAGAGGATCGACTCCCTCTAGGCCAAGCTCGGAACCATGACAACCTAGAGGTTGGAGGCCAAGGGTGTCTCTGCCAGGCTAGCTACGGAGCTCGCCGAGGCGAGGAGGAACCTTCATGTAGAGAGCGACGAGCTCGGTCTCCTGAGCGCTACCCTCAGAGTGGTCTACGATGACCTAGAGGTGGTGCGGTCCGAGGAGACCAACTTGCTTGCGGCCCATGCTATCAATATCATGGTGCGAGTGCGCCAGCTCGAGAGGGATGCTCTTCGTGCTGGAGTCACCCAAGCCTTTGTGATTGCTCGTTCGCAATACGCGGATAGCATCGACTTGGAGACGATGAGCCTCGATTTTGCACCTAGCTATGAAGCCTCCGAGCTGGACGAGATAGAGATGGTGGTGGCTCCTCTTGCATGCGACCTGGCAGACAGAGTTGAAGACATAGTTCTTCCCCTGAGGGGCTAGTTAGTCAAATAGGTCGGATGAACATTATTATAATCTGTGGACAAGTGCCGACCTTTATATATCATAAAAACAATTTTGTAACTTCATTTTGTTAGATTGAACTTGTTTTCTTCCCTTTTTGTATGTGAAAAAAGGGGCTCACGCATTCTGACCCTCCCATTCATTAAGATCGTAGGGTATGAGGTGTAAGAGCGAAACTTTGATCATGTTGGTGAGCAAAGACACCGTAGCCACCGAGGCATAGGCTTTTTGTAGTTCGACCAGGGATGCTCAGTTGTTTGTTTCTATAAACCTTGTCGCTAGGCTTAGCATGAGGAAGAGGTCTAACACGGCAACTATTTTAGAAAAGGTGTACTTATACCTTCATCAGCCCCTGAGTGAGATCCGACCCTTTGCCGTTGCTAGGGTCGAATGTCACTGAAAATCAAGGAGAGGATAGCGAAACTTAGTAGGAGAAAGCATCTCTTGTATTCACACATACCCCCTCCCTAGGATCTTAGCTATTATTCTATGATCGAGCATTTGGTCTCCTCACAAGTCTAACCTTCCTTGTGACCTCGCACATAGCGGGAATTCGGTCGAGGGTTGGCTCATTTTTGTGACTGTCGCCCCGTCCGTAGTTTCCGCAACCAGAGGGGTTGAGTTAACGTCACTTGCCTCGATGGCTCGAGTGACACGCTTAGTGAGCTCACTAAAGGGCATGTTCAAATGGACTCTAATTTCATCGCTTGTGATAGCGTCAGCGAAGCCCTTGTGTGGCATTCCGCTGCTCCTTAACCCGTCTTCCAATAGATTCCCCCTCAATGGAGATTCTATGGGCTCGACTAGAGGTTAGGATCGAACGAGAAGGTTGAGATGACCTTGTCTACTTCTAGGTAGGACGGGCAAAGGCTGCTGGGGCTCATCTATGTTTTCTCCCCTAGCTTTAGTTTGGCGTGAGGCAGCCTCGGGCCCTTCATGAGTCGACCTTTGAACCTCGGTCTCTCAATCTAGGATCAGGCGGCTCAAGCCCCCGAGCCCCATGGGGTTCGATAGGGGTCGGCCATGTTTCATGCATCACCCCGTCCTTAGTTTCCACAACCAAAGGGGCTGAGCTAATGACAGTTACCTCGATGGCTTGAGTGTTGCGCTCGGTGAGCTCGCTAACAGGCATGTTCGAGTGGAATCCGGGTCCATCATCCACTGATGGGGTCGGTAGAGCCCTCATGTGGCATTCCGCTACTTCTTAACCCACCTCTCGGTAGATGCCCGAGCCGTTTGATAGGCTCGGATGGCCCATTGGCCTCTCCTCGATGGAGATTTTATGGGCTTGGCTCAAGGTTAGAATCGAATAAGAAAGGTCGAGATGTCCCTGTTCACTTCTGAACGGGGTTGGGCATGGCCGCTGGGGCTCATCTCGGTTTTTCTCCCCTGGCTCTGTTTGACATGAGGCGGCCTCGAGCCCTTCACAGGCCAACCTTGGAACCTTGGTCAGTCACTGCTCATATCGAATGAGACGACTATCGCTTCATGAAGCGACATGAAATGTTGTGATGCAACAATTGTATATTCAATGCTTGGATGCATTAGATGAATGTATGAATGAAAATGGATGAATGAATGATCATGTCGGGGACCTAATACCGGGGTACCCCAGAAGGTGAAACTAATAATCATCGAACGTTAAAAACTTCTGGATGGACAAGGGTGCCGCTACATTCCTTGCCCGAATGATGGGAGTTTGGTTCCATCTCGCTCGACGCCTTTGGGCCAGCCCTGCCTTGCCTGAGGGCTAAGGGCTAGTCTCCATCTCGCCTGATGCCTTTGGGCCAGCCTCGCCTCTCCAGAGGGCTAAGGGCTGGTCTCCGTCTCGCCCGACTTGGGCCAGCCCCGCCTCCCCCGAGGGCTAACGGCTAGTCTCAGCCTCGCCCGACGCCTTTGGGCCAGCCTCGCCTCTCCCAAGGGCTAAGGGCTGGTCTTAGCCTTGCCCAATGCCATTGGGACAGCTCCGCCTCGCTCGACCCCTGAGGGGCAAGCTCTGTCTCACCCAAGGGATAAGGACTGGTCTCTGCCTCGCCCAATGACTGAGGATGAACCTCGCCCCGCTCGATGTCTAAAGACTGGTTTTGTCTTACCTGACAATGACTCCCCATTCCCTCATGATGATGGGTACAGGGCACAACAAGACGTTTGGGTCAACCATGGCTTCAAGGACCATACCCTGCTCCCCGGTAGGAAAGGTACTGCTAGGGAACGATGGGATGGGTGCTTTAGACCCTTCCGGGTGTAGCAGAGCCTGAAAAGTATTGTAGGTGCGCGCTCTTCGCCCTATAGAGTTGTAGGCGTCGCCTTTAGCTCTGGGACACGAAACCCGATGAAGATATACGACAACCACTATGCTCCAGAAGAGGATTTGAGATCTCCACAAATGACGGATATCCCATCACCATGTTATGGTCCCAAGGGAGCGGCGCCCGCTTCCCACCCCCTTGGGTTCACCGGATCAGAGCACACGCTTCAGCCTCCGAATGCCCTCTCCGATCGGAAGACCTTGCCCATAGCGCTACTCCAGACCCTGACCCCGCATCCCTCTGACAAAGATTCATAGGAACCAGAAGGCTTGCGGAGCAAGACTGGGCAAGGCTCATAAGGCAAAGCCACTATACTACAGTCCATACCCTACGAGGGACAGTGCTATGTAACCATCCTGACATTCTATAGAGGCATCAACAGTATTGTAGGCGCTTATCATCCTTTCGCACAAATCAGAATGGGTAACCAGGCCGAGTAGACGTGAGCCATAAGGCTAGGTAGAGTACGCATCCTAGCCCTCATGCTTGTAAAGCCATCCCCTTCATCTATAAAAGGGGATGCGCTTCCTCCAACAGGGGGACCAACTTTTGACGACACAACACACAACACACACAGTCAAGCTGCTATCGAGCTCTTGGCCTCCTTTCGACCCTTCCATCAGAGACTTGGGACTAGTCCCTCTCTCAATCATTAGTACCCCCTACTACGAACCATTTTCGGCACTAATAACATGAGCAGCAACAAACTGGACGTAGGGACATTCAGCCTGAACCAGTATAAATCTTGTGTCCTTTAGCACACCATCTGAGCCTAACGTGCATTACTATAAATCTACTTGCTGGTGCTTGTACAAAACACCGACAGTTGGTGCGCCAGGTAGGGGAGCTTGCGTGTTCCAAATCAGGCCTTGGATGGCCACCCACGCAATCAGCTAGGTCCCGAGCGCACACGTGCATTTTAGTAACCTAGATTTCATCGTTACACTGGGGGGGAGATGGCGCTGGCCCACACGGTCGCACAGTCCCTCCCTTCTATTAGCCTCAGCCACCAGAGGCTCAAGGGCCAGTCAAGCAACTCCTTTGGACCCCAGTTATCTAGGGAGGACCCACGTTGCATCACCCTATCCCTAGAAGACCCTGTATGGAACGCCCCGACAGTGTTTCCGTTCGGTCTCTGCAACGTTGCAGCGACCGCTGGCCACCTTCTGGCACTACGTATGGTTCAGCCACCCACGGATAGCGAGTTCATGGGGACGATTGAACATGATATGGAGACTCTCCATAGGCTCCTCACCGAGGGGCCAGGATCATTCTCCAGCTCAGACTCTAGCAGGGGGAGCCACCACCCTTCTCAGGAATGCTTCATGGCGTAGACCCCTAAGGGGCACGTCAAAAGTGTCTCCGGGGAAGAAGCCACCCCGACAAGCAACCCTGGCGGTAGGTCCGAGGAGGATCCTATGGCCCCCTCTCGCCTAAGGATGGAGTAGCTGAGGGCCCACAAGCTGGAGATCAATGAGGTCGGGCAAGGGCTCATCCGGGAGTACGCGGACATCAATCACGAGATTGAACACCGTGAAGACGGGGGGCGCGCACATGCCATGGCCCGCACCATACACCAAAGGATCCTCACTGACGACGGGACCCTTCCTCACTTCACTCGGGCAAGCTAAAACAATGCCGCAGCAACCGCCCTACTGCACGGCCTACCAGAGGCTATGATGTCTGAGGATCGCCGCGCCAGTCGAGAAATCCGCACATTGCTCGAGCGTGCAGTGGCATAGCAAGCAGAAAGTTCATTGTCTCGACGACGTGAGCCCAACGCTAGCCAGCGTACGCCCTCGGTGCGCCCCACCAAGGATGCATCCATTCACCAGACACCGCCAGGCGATAGGCAGCCCTCCGCCATCCTGATGCATCAATGTCTCGGGCATGACCGTGATGTGCGCAGCACCATCGACGCCCGCAGGCACGTCCACGGTGACGTAGGAGAGGCAGCCTGCCGTAGTGAATGCTACGACAGTGGTGAGGACCGAAGCCTGAGCCCTGGCCTGCCAGGCCCTTAGGCCTTCAGCCGACACATCCTCAACACTGCATTCCCCCTAAGGTACCGATCGCCTACCAACATCCCTAAATATTCTAGGGAAACAAATCCTAGGCTTTGGCTCAAAGACTATCGACTTGCATGTCAGGCCGGTTGTGTGAGTGATGACGATTTCATTATTTACAATCTCCCACTGTTCTTGGCTGATTCGGCGCGAGCATGGTTGGAGCACCTACCATCCAACGCCATTCAAAGTTGGGCGGATCTGACGGAGATCTTCATGGGCAACTTCCAGGGCACATACAAATGCCCTGGAAACCCATGGGACCTCAAGAACTACCACTAGAAGGCCGATGAAACCCTCCGAGGGTACATCCGGTGCTTCTCTCGGTAGTGCAACGAGCTCCCTAACGTCACCGACGCCGATGTGATAGGAGCCTTCCTATCTAGAACAACTTGCGAATGCCTGGTCCACAAGTTGGGACATAGGGGCCCATAGACTACTAAGGAACTCCTAGACATCGCCACTAGTCACGCCTCAGAAGAGGAGGCGGTCGGAGCCATCTTTGACCACTCCGATGGAAAGGCAAGGCGGGACGAGGACGCCAGCGAGGGCGCCTCCAACCGTCCTGCCAAAGAAAAAAAAGAAGAAGCAACGGTGCGACAACTCGCTCGTGGCCGCTGCCGACCACAAAGGTGGCCGGAAGCCCACGGAGGGCACTCTAAACCACTTTGAAAAAATACTTGAGGGGCCATGCCCAAACCATGCCTTCCCAGCCAAGCATCTATACAAGGATTGCGGCCTCATGCACAAATACTTGTCCGGGGGACTCAACAAAGGGGAGCAGGGGAAGGAACCTGCCCCCACCATAGACGATGTAGAGGAGAAGGACAACGTCTTCCCAATGCTGACTGGTGCTCTCATGATCTTCGAAGGATCAGCAGCCAATGACTCCAAGCGCTGCCAGAAGGTAGCACGCTGCGAGATCTATACGGCCAGACCGGCCACACCTGCCTTCCTCCAGTGGTCAGAATTCGCCATAACCTTCGACCGGACCAACCATCCGGATGCCGTCCCACACCCAGGAAGGTACCCGCTTGTCATTGATCCGATCATCGGCCCAAAGTGGCTCATGAAAGTACTGATGGACAGAGGCAACGGCCTCAACATCATGTACGCCAAGATGCTCGATGAGATGGGCGTCAACCAAATGAACCTCTACCCCATCCGAGCGCCTTTCCATGGCGTCGTGCCTAGTAGGCAGGTCGTGCCACTAGGGCAGACCGATCTACCTGTCCCTTTTGGGGATCGGTCCAATTACAGGACTGAGACCCTCACCTTTGACGTAGTGGGGTTCCTAGGAACTTTCCACGCCATCCTAGGATGACCATGCTATGCGAAGTTCATAGCCGTCCCCAACTATACGTACCTTAAGCTGAAGATGCCGGGCCCCCACGGGGTCATCACCATCGGCACCTCCTTCTAGCGCACTTACGAGTGCGAAGTCGAATGCTACGGTCATGCCTCCACAGTCGTCGCCTCCAAGGAACTCGCCACCCTTAGGGAGGAGGTCACCAAAAAAACGCCCGATGCCAAGAAATCAACTGGGTCGTTCAAATCGGCAGAAGGCTCCAAGGAGGTCCTCGTGGACCCTAGTAGCTCCGAGGCTAAAAGGGTACGCATTGGTACTGCACTCTCCTCTAAATGGGAAAGCACACTCATCGACTTCCTCTGTGATAACAAAGACATCTTTGCGTGGAAACCCTCGGATATGCCAGGCATCCCGAGGGAGATCGCCGAGCATACCTTAAAAATCCACCCAGGCTCCAAGCCAGTGAAGCAACGCCTGCGCCACTTCGACGAGGAAAAGCGTAGGGCCATTGGCGAAGAGATAGCAAAACTGTTGGCTGTAGGGTTCATTAAGGAAGTATACCACCCAGAGTGGTTAGCAAATCCCGTTCTTGTACGAAAAAAGAGTGGGAAATGGAGAATGTGTGTCGATTACACAGGCCTCAACAAGGTGTGTCCAAAGGATCCGTTTCCTTTGCCACGAATAGACCAAATAGTTGATTCCACCTCAGGGTGCAAAACCCTCTACTTCCTTGACGCATACTCTAGCTACCACCAGATCACGATGAAAGAGTTCGACTAGCTCGTGACATCTTTTATCACCCCCTTCGGATCGTTCTGCTACATTTCAATGCCGTTCGGTCTGAAGAACGCTGGGGCAACTTACCAGCGCTGTATGCTCAATTGCTTCAGGGACCTCATTGGGTGGACCGTTGAGGCCTACGTCGATGACATCATAGTCAAGTCCAAGCGAGCTGACCACCTTGTCACCGACCTTGAACAAACCTTTGCGAAACTCCAGGGCAAACGGCATCAAACTCAATCCCAAAAAATGTGTTTTCGGGGTTTCGAGGAGCATGCTGCTTGGCTTCATTGTCTCCGAGCATGGCATCGAAGCCAACCCAGAGAAGATATCAGCCATCGCAAAGATGGGCCCGATCCAAAACATAAAGGGGGTTCAGCGGATCATAGGGTGCCTTGCCACCCTCAGCCGATTCATTTTGTGCCTCGGTGAACATGGACTCCCCCTTTATTGACTCCTAAAGAAGTCTGACCACTTTGAGTGGACACCCGAGGCTTAGGAGGCGCTTGACATGGTTAAGCAATTTCTAACTAAACCCCCGGTTCTGGTCCCTCCAAGTGATGGAAAATCCCTCCTCCTATATATATAGCGGCCACCACGCAAGTGGTTAGCGCTGCCTTAGTAGTAGAATGGGAAGAAGAGGGGCACGCCTTTAGGGTGCAGCGCCCTGTATATTTCATCAGTGAGGTATTATCCAACTCTAAAACCCACTACTCCCAAATCTAGCAACTCCTCTACACCATCCTCATCACCAAGAGGAAGCTACGTCACTACTTCAAGTCACACCCTGTGACAGTCGTGACGTCGTTCCCCCTCGACGAGGTCATCCATAGCCAGGATGCTACAGGAAGAACCACAAAGTGGGCACTCGAGCTGATGGATCAGGGCATTTCTTATGCCCCCTGAACAGCGATCAAATCCCAGGTGCTGGCTAACTTCATCACAGAGTGGACCGAGGTCCAGATACCACCAGCAGTCGTCGATCAAGAGTACTAGATGATGTACTTCGATGGATCACTGATGAAGAAGGGCGCTGGTGTGGGAATAGTCTTCGTATCTCCCCTCGGGGTCTGCATGAGGTACATGGTTTGGCTCCATTTCCCCTCATTAAACAATACCACAGAATACGAAGCACTCATCAATGGCCTACAAATCGCCATCGAGCTGGGCATCCGACGCCTCGACGTTAGGGGTGACTCCTAGCTAGTCGTCAACTAGGTCATGATGGAGTCAAGCTACCACGACACCAAGATGGAGGCATACTGCCAAGAAGTCCAATGGCTGGAGGATAGATTCGATGGCCTCGAAATCAATCACATCCCAAGGCGTCTCAACGAAGCAGCCGACACGCTCACGAAAGCAGCATCCAGCCGAGAGCCAGTGCCGATGGGTGTTTTCGCTAGTGAGCAACACAAGCCCTCGGTGCACTATGAGGGGTCAGAATGAGCCGATAATGGCCCACCTAATCCTAACCCGGGGACTGACCCGCCGACTGCTCTGCCCGACCCCAAGGTCATGGAGCTTGAAGAGGATCCAGCAGCAGAGTCCGACCCTCCCAATGACTAGAGAGTTCTCTACCTCGACTACCTCCTCCGTGACACACTACCGGTGGACAAGACAAAAGCCTGATGGCTCGCACGCCACGCCAAGTCCTTTGTTCTTGTAGAGGGCGAACTCTACAAACAGAGTCACATCGGGATCCTACAGCTTTATATCCCTAGCGAACAAGGAAAACTTCTACTGAGTGATATCCACTACAGTAGCCGATGCTGAGCAAATTGTACGCACCTGCGAAGGGTGTCAGTACTACGCTCGGTAGATTCACCTTCTAGCCCAGGCGCTCCAAATGATCCCCATCACGTGGCCCTTCGCAGTCTGGGGGCTTGACCTAGTTGGGCCACTCAAAAAGGCGCCTGGGGGCTTCACCCACCTGCTTGTCACCATAGACATGTTTACAAAATGGATTGAAGCTCGCCCAATCTCCACGATCAAATCCGAGCAAGCTGTGCTATTCTTCCTCGACATCATCCATCGCTTCAGAGTACCAAACTCCATCATCATAGACAACGGCACACAGTTCACCAACAGGAAATTCATTCGATTCTATGATGAACAACACATCTGGATCGATTGGGTAGCCGTCGCGCACCCCTAGACAAATGGGCAGGTCGAGCACGCGAACGGCATGCTCCTGTAAGGCCTTAAGCCTAGAATTTTCAACCGGTTGAACAAGTTCAGTGCGTGCTGGCTTGCTGAGCTTTCGGCCGTGCTCTGGAGCCTAAGGACAACTCCTAGCTAGGCCACTAGCTACACACCCTTCTTCATGGTCTATGGTTCCGAGGCTGTTCTCCCAATGGACCTTGACTATGGAGCACCAATAATCAGAGCGTACGACAAATAGGGGGTCGAGACATCCCACCAAGACGCCATGGACCAGCTAGATGAAGCCTACGACATCGCCCTCCTCTATTCAGCTAAGTACCAGCAGGCGTTGCGATGGTACCATAGCCGATAGGTGCGGGGTCGAGCCTTCAACATCGGGGACCTCGTCCTCTGCCTTGTGTAGAGCAACAAGGAGTGCCACAAACTCTCCCCACCCTAGGAGGGGCCCTACGTCATCGCGGAAGTACTTCGCCCGGGCGCCTACAGGTTGAAAACCATCAACGGCGAGGTCTTCACCAACGCCTGGAACATTGAGTAGCTATGTTGTTTTTACCCTTAAATAAACGCATGTTTCTTCTTATCAGTCTTTGTCTTTACAAAACCCCAATCTTTAGTGACATCCGACCCCTGCAAATTGTGAGGGGCCGAACCTCACTCAGGGGCTGATATAAGTACAAGAACGTTTATGTTGCAAACACTTCTTGTATTATCTTTAAAAACTTTATCTAAGTTTTCCGATCTTCTCGTAAACGAGTCCTAAGGACTAAGATTTTAGGAACAAATTCCGAGTACGACTGGTAGGACTATGGGAGACCCTTTGCTCACTAGCATGATCAGAATTAATTCACCCGCACTCCTAGTTTCTTACAACTTGGGCCATGGGAAGGATTGGAGGGCACCGAAACCTCTTCTACGAGAAGAGAAAACTGAAAAGCTGTTTGCTGTAACAAAAGATGAAAATTTGATCATTTTTGCATAAATTAACCACTTACAAAATGATTTCATCACGCAAAAGGCTAGTGTACTCCTAAAAACCAAAGGACTGTTCACTTGGGGGCTCCCCCAAACTTATGCAATTACATTCTCTGCTAAACTTTACTACGAGTACTACTGTGGCCGTCGCGCCGAGCTCTCCATCGGCAACGTCCGGGCATGTACATGGGCTAGTTCATCTACTATGGCCGCCGTACCACGCTCTCCATCAGCAACATCCCACCACGTCGTAGGACCTTCGAAGGCACCATCGTCTGCAACGTCGAGCACCGTGCTGGCGAATGCGGTGCCCCTCTGCTGGGACGTTCAGGAACTATGCCATCATCATCAGCCAAAACCCCGACAATGGTGTTGGGGCAGAAAGCGCCTCCCGCTGAAGGAAGGCCGTGACCAATGGTGGCAAAATCAACAACGCTCATCGCCCTCTAGCGCCTCTTCTCCTCTGGCAGCGTCGACCCCTCCTCAGCATAGGCGAACCACGCCATCTCATCTATGTTGGATAACCTCCGGCTTGACATCGTGCTCCGGAATCACGGGTGAACCTGTGAGTTTATCTCTCTCTAGCATTACCCTCTCTTACTTAGGAACCGATACATTCGGTGGAAAGGAAGGAGAAGAGGTGGCAGTTTAAAGGCTGGTGAGGAGGTGCGGTGAGAACTCTTCCCCCCTCCCTATTTAAAGAGGGGGCTTGGCAGCTAAGGAAAGGCGAAAGGTTCGAACAAAAAACTCTCTGCCTTCCCCTATTCAATACAAATGCAAAATCAATGCTGATAGAAATCTGAGGTGACACGTTGGAAACGACGAGACGTGCTCTGATTGACGGGACGCCACCTGGTAAGCCAGAACGTCACCCAGGCATGGTCCACCACTAACGCGCCCTAGACACAAGAACCGGGGCGCACTCACCTACAGGTGACTCTCCACCTCCCCAGGCAGGACCAGGGATGACCCAACAATGGAACATCCTTCCAGGGGGAGCCCAACGGCCCCCTGGATCGATCGGTCGGCCTAGGCAAAACAACGAATGAACGACCGACTGTAAGATAAGCACCCCTGTTTATTTACTTTAAGTGTTGAATTCTTTGCCGAGCTTCCAACCCCAGAAACGGTAGGGACACGGACATCTCTCGGGGGCTGCCGAGGGTGCATGTTTGTTTAAACACCCACTTAGCCCGATCCATCCTTACGTTTGGGAAACCAAAAGCACGGCGTGTGGGAATATAATGATGAGTACAACTGGATGAACCACCGGATCCTACGCTCCATCGGCTATGGAGTCTTTTTGCGCCCACACACCGTGCCTCTAGTTTTTAAACATAAGGAGGGGTCAGGCAAAGAGAATGTCTAGCAAATAGACACTCCCGCCAGCCCCCGAGCGATTTTCTGACCCCCTGCCATTGCTGGGGTCGGAGGCTCGGTATCAAAATTAATACGTAAAGTAAGTAAGGGTGCTTGTCTCTCGACAGTGGTTTGGAGCCATTCGATCGACCTAGGCACCGCTTTTACCTTGATGGTAAGAGTGATGGGTTCAGAAAAAACCTCCACCGGATATGGGTGTGATCCTGTCTGCTCCTTACACGCTTCTCGTTAGTGGCCAAGCCATCTGATTGACTCGTGTTACCTATTGAGACAAGTTTTTCCTGTGGAAATAGAGAATGAAAACATCCCACGCAAGAATTTGGTTAGGTAGGTAAGCCGAGTGATGAAATTGTGCAAAATGGACAAGCTCTTAATCTTCATTATAGCAAACAACTTTTTTGCTCTTCTCCCCCTTTTTGTAAAAAAGGTATAGTGCATTTCGACCCTTTCCATAGTTAAGGTCATGAAAGCACAGAGTGTGGGTGAGCCAGCTCTGATCATGTTGGTGAGCGAATGTGCCATAGCTGCTAGGGCGTAGGTTTCTTGCAGTCCGACAAGTTATACTCAAAGTTTGTTCCCAAAAACCTAGCTCCTAGGCATTAACGTGAGAAAAGGGGGTAGGCACAGACCATGGTTGTAGGATAAATATACTCATATCAGCCCCCGAGTGAGGCCCGATCCCTTGCTGTTTGCTAGGGTCGAATGTCACTGTTTACACCAAAATTTGGGAGAAGAGCATGGAAACTCGTAGGCTTCTAGAATTATGCCAATCAAGGAGTCAATAGAGTAAAGATTGATATCTACTAGATCGAATGCAACACTAGATCCATTCTCTTCGAATGATGTCAGCAGATAACGATGACAGGATATGATTGGCGCCAAGAAGATACATATCAGACTCTACAAAAGGGGAAAGACTAGAGTCCAAGTTATCTTAAGATTGGAATATTTCCATCATACCAAAGAATTGTATTAAGTCATACTAGAGTAGGGTTCATTTTTAGGCTCCAGGTATAAATACCAAACCCTGGCTATTGTAAAAAAATAACAATCAATCAAATACAAGTCAATTACTGTTTTCAGCTCTAGCCACCCCTTAGGAGTAGGAGTAGAGTAGATCTCGATGAGTTCTTCAGTGAGTATGGCTGCATCGATCCGGTCGACCTCCACTGCTTGTCTGTAAGTACCGTCATGGTTTATACCGCTATTCGTATGGCTGCATCGATCCGGTCGACCCCCACTACGACTCTGGTATAGGCTAGTTATCAATTCTTGTCTAATTCAAGTATGGCCCGTGTGATTCTGCCTCACACCCCACTGCTTGAATTAGATCAAGGTCAAGTTATCGGCTCTACCTTAGGATGGCAGTCTTTGGTAGATTCATTAAGTTACCAATATTGCTTATTGCTTTCATCGTTTATCTAATTACAGCAATATCACTTTGCCCGATTGAGATTGATCTGGATTGGCCTTATATCTTATTTAACCCATTGTTTCCTAATCTAAAGTTGATTTAATCTACATCTTAAGCGATGAGTTATGCTTTTATCGGCTATTTTACATCAATCTTAATCGTGCATAGCGTGCGGTTAAGGCATGTCCGATCTCAAGTAGATCTATTAGTTAATGAAAACCATTCCATGGCCCGTCATCATAGCCTATGGGATTCTGCCTCTCACCCCACTGTTGGCACCGTAGAGTGGGGATCGTTAGTTGGTAGACCCGTTCCTGAGAAGGCATGACCTTAACTATGCGCTATGCCTAAATCGGCTGTTTAGCCGATATCGAGCGCATTCACGAACAGTTCACATTACAAGATCATTGAAGTAGAGATAAGTTGAAAGATATGTTAGCCCCATGATCTTATTATTGTATTATGGCCTGCATGATTCTGCCTCATGCCCCACTGATATTAGTAATAAGTTAGGGTCGTCGAGTCTATTGTTGTTACTATGGCCTACATGATTCTGCCTCATGCCCCACTGGTCATGGCGATGGATGAGATCTAACATGTTCATTAGATTTATCTTTATTAAATGGTTAAGTGGTGTTGAATTGTCTCTTTATAAAAAGGAGTTCGGTTACTTGTAATCATTTGCTCAGTATAAACCGATCATCGTTGATATCTTATTGCCATTGATTAATATTTGCTTAAATAATATTTATCCTGAATGATAACCGATTCTTCTTATATGACCTCATAAGCTTGAATTGATTTATTCTTATGAATATGCTGGAATCGACTATTTAGTTGATCTCCTCTCGTATCGGCTCTCAGAGCCACACATTCGGGACTGTCTGGCTACACCAGCACGTTCTGCCCTTAATTACTGATGAGCTTTCTCTCCTTGTCAATTGCAGGGTCAAATTGACTGGCACATCTCGGGAGGATTGTGTAGGATCGACCACCCTTGTGCTAAAGCTAGGTGGATCTGCTCCATCGAGCGGACCCTTCTGTCTTGCTGCGTGTGTCCTCGGCACGGAGACAAAAATTCTGTGTCGACACATGTTTCTGGCACGCCCAGTGGGACACCACAATCGTCATGGCGGCTCACAACAATGACAACATCCTTATGGTACATTATGAAGACCTACCTAATGAAGATAAGGATACCATCAACAAAGCTACAGAAGAATTTCAGAAGAAGTGTTTGTTGTCCTACACCAAAACACGTGGCAGCACAATTATTCAGAAATTTCCACTACCAAGAGTTCTACACGGACAGACAGATACAGTTGAAGCTAAAGACAGTGTTTCTTTATGGAAGCCATAGACAAATCTATTCGTGATGCCATATCAAGCCACAATGAAGCTTTCGTTGATGCATTTCACAACGCCATGAAAGAGGCAATTCATGGAATTCTAGTTGGTCAGGTTGGATTGACTTGTTACAAGATTCTAGATCCATTGACTCAAGGGACTAATCAAGACGGTACTAGCCATCAAGAAGCGGCACTAGCTGGTAATGGTGACGTCCAGATACTTCAAGGTTCATCTGAACAAACTCCAAGTACTACTACAAATCAGATACAGTACAATCCTGGACCGTCAATACAGTATGTGCAACAGCCGATGGGGCAAGGTTAGAATTAGGTGATCAATTTTGGCACATCAGGCCACATACCATCATCGGCTCAAAAAATAGCACCATCAATTCAAAGGATCTATAGAGATATAGATCCTTATGTCTATAATAAGAGACTTCAAGCAGCGAGCTAGCAAAGGACCCAACAGATTGAGATTCCACAAGGCTATCACTATGGTAGGATTATAACAACCTCCACATGATGCCAAATCTAGGATATCAAGGCATGCGTGATTTGAATCCACAGATGGGTCAGCAAGTACCGAGAAACCCAAATCCGCAAGCTGATGAGTTGTTGTTGAGGGTGACCGAGATGATGAAGAATCAGTTCGGTCTGAAACCAAAGGGGCTGACCTTTTCATACAAACACCCATATCTAGAATGGTATGATTTGGTCACTCTTCCTATAAATTACAGGCTCCCAGAGTTCGCCAAGTTCACCGGTCAAGACAGTACAAGCATAATAGAACATGTCAGTCGGTATCTTACACAATTGGGTGAAGCATTAGTTGAGGATGCCCATCGAGTTCATTTCTTCTCCTTATCCCTGTCAGGGCCAGCCTTCACTTGGTTTTCGTCACTACCAGTCAACTCCATTGCCAATTGGGCTGACCTAGAGAAGAAGTTTCATACATATTTTTACACTAGGATGGGAGAAAAGAAGATAACTGATTTGACAACCATGAGATAGAGGACTAATGAATTGGGCATTGATTTTCTTCAAAGATTCCGAGAGACTAAGAACTTGTGCTTCTCATTGAACTTGGCCGATGATCAGCTAGCTGCTTTAGCTATCTAAGGAATGTTGCCAATACGGAAAGAAAAGCTGCTAGAACAAGAATTTGACAACTTGGGTCAATTGGCTCAACGAGTAGCAACGCTCAATGGCCAATTCCAGAGTATGCGCAGAGATATCCGATTCCAGAAGAGTACAACCATAGCCGAAGTTTACGATCCATACTCGGCAGATGATGGCTATGAAGATGAAGAAGAGGAGGTTGCTGCAGCTGAATGGAATTGGGGCAAGAAGACAATAATGGTGCCAAATCCTTGGGGAAGAGGAGTTGAGGAGAGCTATGACTTTGATGTCACAAAATCAGACAAGCTCTTTGACTTCTTACTTGAGAAGGGCCAGATCAAATTGCTGAATAATCATGTTATGTTGCCCCCTGAATAGTTGAAGAATAAAAAATTCTACAAGTTCCATAATGCTACTTCTCATTCTACCAATGAATGCAGAATTTTCTGGTAGCATATACAGCTATTCAGCAAGGGAGGCTCAAGTTTGATACACCTCGAAAGATGAAGGTGGATGATAATCCTTTCCCAGGAGATCAAAATATGGTTGATGTTGGGCTATTCAAAGGGAAAACTAAGGTCCTAACATCAGCCAAATCGAGAGAAGCTAAAACAGTTGATCCCAAGATGCAAATATCGGCTGATAAATACAGAGAGATTAGAAAACATCATAATCAGTAGAGGAGCCAATATGAATAGGGGAAACGTCAAAGGATGGAGCGACAAAGCCGCGAGTCACATCTTGGATCCTGTTAAACAAGTGGCAGCGGCAGAAGAAAAAAGATTATCAGCAATGGTTAGAGGATCAAGAATACCAGCGTCAACTGGAAGAAGAGAGGTATGAAAGGAAGCAAGCCGAATCGCACTGGAATTGTCCTTTCTTCAGATACTGCTAGAATGAAGGTTTGAAATTGCCTACCAGACATGACTGTCCAAAATGCAGCAATCAATATTGGGAGTTTAGGCAATCTCAAGTCAACCGCCGGTCTATCCATGCCTAGGACGCATATCATCATAATAACATGGATCAGCGCTTAAAAAATAAAAGTATTCATGATCGGCTGGGAAAACCAGCCTCCATGGCATGGAGTTCATACCCAGTCTAAACATGTGCCGCGGTCAGCGCCACCGCTGCACCATGACAAACACCATGGAGGGCGATCTCCTGAACACAGGCCAGAATGTCATGGAGATGAGCATTGATAAGGGAGCCGCAGGCATAGACGGCATCAATAGCCATGTTCGCTGCCAGTTGGAGAGATTCCAACTACATCATCAGGGCTGATGATCACAAAAAAGGAGGAAACTATCAAGATGAAGGCAATAAGAAATCAGAATGGAAACATCCCTGAAGATCATCTTACCTATTACCACAGCGTTAGACTCAGCCAGCCATGCTCAGATGGTGCTGGCCTCCTCCTCGGCCGCATGAAGAGCGGCCTGAGAAGCCCCGAGATGGATCTCAAGTTGGCCATTTTCTCGAGTCGCCTCAGAGTAGCGGTTCTGTGCCACCCTCCACTCTTGAAGGAAACATCGAGCATCATCGCCGTTATATGAATTGGAGGAATCCGACGATGAGGATGGCATGGAGGACACAGCATTGGAAGGTTCACCAGCCCTAGGAAGAGAACGAAGCCTGTTGTTCACAACAAACCTAGGAACAAGAGTTCACCCCTATGAAAAGAAAGTTGCAAATCATCGCCATAAGCAGAAGGCACCAATCTCACCTCATGCATCGGAGTTACTGGCTCACCGGCATGTTCTCCTCTAGAGTCTCCTCTGCCATGCACTTATCACAGTTGTCCTCACTAGCCATGAAGTTGCTTGGATCTATTGGAAAGGGAGAAAACTGCTACAGGGTTGCGAAGGCAGAGAAGTGCAAAGGAATAGGAGTGGTTGCAAGCATAGATGTGTTCGAGGCCAGAGCCCTCGGTTGGTATTTGAAGCTGCGGAGTGAAGAGACGGACGTCTCGAGGAAGTACAAAAGGCAACCGCAATTAATAGAAAGCAAAGCGCCGCCTCGCTAAATACCAAGAAAGATGCGGCGTCAGGTGACTGAAGGCAGAAGGTCAAGAGGTTCTCACAATAAAACCCTTGTTTTTAGATTCAATTAAGACCAAGATCATAAATCTAGAATCGGTTGTTTTCAAATTGGCTCTTTGGTCGAAGAAAGAAATACAACAAGACAGATATAGTTATCATACACAAGATATATATGTCAACCTATAGATTACACGTTCAGAACATCCTGAATGATTTTCAGTATTGCAAGTCGGACAGCATTAGCCTCTACAATCTTGCGCTCGCATTCTTCAGTTGTTCTAGGGGCGTTCTCAAGGCTGCTATGGATTGTTCTACTTTCTTTCACTTTGGCCAACAGTTCCTGTTTTTTCTGTTTGATGGCATCAGGTATTTGAGACAGAGTAGACTTGCGATGATCAATGGCGGCCTTCATGTTTTCTAGCTCCCTCTCAAGCTCTGCACATTTGGCTTCCAATTGAAACAACTCTGGATCAGTCCCGAGGGAAGAGTTCTTCAGAGCATCAATCGACTGTGTCAGTTCTTTGATCTCTTGCCTATTGGAGTCTCTTTTGGCCAGCAAGGCTTCATGGTTGGACAAGTTCCTCTAGATTGTTTTCACCTTCAAGGCCTGATCTTTGAAAATAGGCAAATATCATAGGACCTTGGAGAGAGCTAGGGATGGATCACCCTGAATAGCCAAGAAGACTCATTGCATTTATTCAGTATCCTAGACCAAATTGACTATGTTCTTCTCAAATATAGGCAGTATATCTTTTAGCCGATTTCTGGTCTCCTCTGGCAAGGATTCAACAGAAGAGGTGGCTGAAGATCTAATTTCATCTTCATCAAAATACTCCTCAAGATTGAAAGAACAACTCTGTGCTAGAGGATCGAGTGCCTGTATATAGGGGAAATCTTGATTAAGAGGTTTGAATCAGTTTTGTCTCAAAAATGGATGGTGAAAAGATACAATACCTTCTCTGTAGTAGCCTCTATCAGAAGAGGAGGAACAACTGGTGATGCACCAATAGCATCTGGTTGAATCGGCTCTAGATTCCTGGCGCTGATATCTGCAATGGCAAGACAAGATTTTTATTCATGTTTATTGTAGAGGAATAGGCCAAGCATATGATTTCCTTACCATCATATGTGTGTTGAGTTGGGGAATCGGCAGTATGAGTATCAACAATGGGACTGTTCCCAACGTCAATGGGATCGTTGTCAATAGGTGAACTACTAGGCCCCTGCTCTAGCATGGGTATTTCCTCAGAAGATGTCTAGCATGACAAATGATTAAATAAAGGTTGGAAAGCTGGGCAAATCAAGAAATTAAAAGGAAAGTACTCCAACGAATATCAAGGATAAAACTCACATTTTCTGCCATCGTGAAAGCATCGGTTGCCTCTAATAAAATTGGCTTCTCCTAAGATGAAGGTTCGGTTGGTGATGGATCAAGTGCCTGAGATAGCTGTCCCACACCCAAAGTAGACTAAGATGCGATGCTCGATAACTGTGAAGAAAAATGAGATCAAAAATTGAACATTAGTTTGAGGAAAGTGTGAATCGTTCACCTGAGCAGCTGATGAGTCTTGTCCTACTAGAGTCTTTTTCTAGTAGTGGCTTTCTGAGTTGCCCCTAGAACCACTTTGCTGCTTAGGAGATGGACATGTCATGATCACGGGAGCAGCATGGGTTCCCATCAAGTTCTTCAAAGAAGGTGCGGTTGATCCCATCCTTGAAACTGGGCATGATGGCTGGTAATCTATCGGACGCCCTCTCCTATCCTAGCTTGGAGGATCAAATTCAATATCCTATAAGGATCACGTTAGGACAGTTGGCAAGAAGGTTTGCCAAGTAATTTCTCCAAAAAGAGAATGAAGGGATTACCTCACTATCAGAAGCAAATTCCCCATCCAGAGCTATGCACAGAGGATAGATAGGCCCACAGAAGAGATGGGAATGCCATTCTTGCCACCAGGAGTCAAAGAGATTGGAAGAAAAGCTAGGCCCTGACCCAGTCATGCAAGGAAAAAGAAGGAAGGTCTGATCCCAATTGGAAGACTCTAGATGTTTCTAGCACGTCACTGATATGTTCCCTCAGCTTCAGGGTGTTCTTGAAAAACAGACAAGGGGGGAGTTGACCAAAGCTGAACTGATGGGCCACAAACAAAGGATTGTAAAACTCATAGGTTGGAGGATTGCCTGAGATGGAGGAGCCTTTAATCATTTTACCACGACCATGACGAAATTTGGCTGGAAGAACACAGGGCTTAATAAAAGAATTAAAGATCGCAGCCGCTGCTTTGTCCGAACAGCTGGATTCAAATAAGAATCTAAAAGGGAAAATTAGTTCATCCTCCTCATTATAAGGTATCCAAGTCAGGACGGCCGCATCAAACCCTCTATAAAATTTTTTGAAGAGGTGACCAGCATCGGAGTTGATTATTATGGCCGATGCAGCCTCGCCATAGTTCGTGCACCATCAAGTTCTTCCTTCTTTGCCTCTATATTCCTCACCAAAATTAGAGGAGGGAAAGCTCAAGTCTCTGAGGTCAGGCTTTATAGTCTTGTGCATGTACAAATTGAGCCACAATTATGTCAGCCACTAAGGACCAGCTGATAGTCTGTATCGGCTCATTCTTCAGTAATTGGGTAGCCACCTAGTACATCAGATGATAAGCAGCTCCTAGCAGATATTTTCTAAAAGGGATATTCTTGCCTAAATGCTAGGTGCTCCACCATGAGTTTGTGATTATAGGTTGGACCACAAGATGACCTGCATAAAATGAATCTTTCCAACCACATGTTCAGAAAGGCCACGTATTCCCTTTCACTGACGGTTGGTCCATCTTTAATATGATTCAGAATGTAACTTGCCCATCCGGTATAGTCTACAATTTTGGCCAATCTCTTGGGACTTGGCACTCAAATACATCATAAGGTTTCACCGATCTAGTAATCCTAAGGCCGGTCAACATGTATACGTTGGCCAAAGTGATGGTCATTGGGCCATGACCAAAAATGAAAGCATTAGAGCATTAGACCAGAAATAAGAAGCAGAGATCAAAAGTGAATCATTCCTCTCTATTTCAGACAACCGAAAGTGTTAAGCATTGATTTCAGATCATAAAGCTCCTAGTCTCTACCTTTTTTCGTAGATACCCTATAGAACCAATCTCTCCATCCCTTAGGTGCATTAGGCCAGTTCCTGAAGGAAGTTTTGTTCCTAGGAGGATGAATCCACTATAGACCGTTTAAAAGGGATCTAGGTTGGTTTCTTGGCAGATAAAATTAGATGGATCAGAATCACCCATAGGCCATGAGAAAGTAAGCATTAGGGACGATAGCTGATGGAATCAAGATCTCGTTCCTCATTTCCTAGAAATCGGATAAAATAAATTCAAGAAGAAAGAAGATATGGGGTGGCGGACCGATACTCAGAAAATGGAGAACTAGGAGATATACCTCAGGGACAGTGGTCGATGGTCACCATCATGGTCGAAAAATTGGTTTGTATCTAGCAGAGATCACTTGGACTGATGGCTCATTAGAACAGATGATCTGCTAGGGTTTGAGGCCTCAGCGATGATGGCATCGACTGTTGAAGTTGGCTTAAGAAGAAAGGAGAAGGCGAACAGGCTAAGTAAGTTGCAAAATATAATGTTGGGATGTTATACAGAACTCGAGCCAAGGGAGTCAGGAGTCGCACATATATTTAGATGGTGCAGTTGCAACATGATAAACCAGTGAACCGGAATTTCGGGATAAAATAATTTTATCCCAAAATTGGGGGGCATGTGTTTACACCAAAATTTAGGAGAAGGGCGCGGAAAGTCGTAGGCTTCTAGAATTATGCCAATCAAGGAAGTCGATAGAGTAAAGAATGATATCTACTGGATCGAATGCAACACTGGAACAATTCTCTTCGAATGATGTTAGCAGATAATGATGATAGGATATGATTGGCGCCAAGAAGATACATATCGGACTCTACAAAAGGGGAAAGATTAGAGTCCAAGTTATCTTAAGATAGGAATATTTCTTTCATACCAAAGAATTGCATTAAGTCATACTCGAGTAGGGTTCGTTTTTAGGCTCCAGGTATAAATACCAAACCCAGGCTATTGTAAAAAACAACAATCAATCAAATACAAGTCAATTACTTTTTTCGGCTTCTGGCCACCCCTTAGGAGTAGTAGTAGAGTAGATCTCGGCGAGTTCTTCAGTGAGTAGGGCTGCATCGATCCGGTCGAACCTCCACTGCTTGTCTGTAAGTACCATGATGGTTTATACCTCTGCTTCGTATGGCTGCATTGATCCGGTCGACCCCCACTGCGACTCTGGTATAGGCTAGTTATCGATTCTTGTCTAATTCAAGTATGGCTTGTGTGATTCTGCCTCACACCCGCACTGCTTAAATTAGATCAAGGTCAAGTTATCGGCTCTACCTTAGGATGGCAGTCTTTGGTAGATTCATTAAGTTACCGATATTGCTTATTGTTTTCATCGTTTATCTAATTACAACAATATCACTCTGCCTGATTGAGATTGATCTAGATCGGTCCTTATATCTTATTTAACCCAATCATTTGCTAATCTAAAGTTGATTTAATCTACATCTTAAGCGATGAGTTATGCTTTTATCGGCTGTTTTACATCAATCTTAATCGTGCATAGCGTGCGGTTAAGGCATGTCCGATCTCGAGTAGATCTATTAGTTAATGAAAACCGTTCCATGGCCCGTCATCATGGCTTGTGGGATTCTGCATCTCACCCCACTGTTGGCAGCGTGGAGTGGGGATCATTAGTTGGTAGACCCGTTCCTAAGAAGGCATAACCTTAACTGTGCGATATGCCTGAATCGGCTGTTTAGCCGATATCGAGCGCTTTCATGAATAGTTCACATTACAAGATTATTGAAGTAGAGATAAGTTGAAAGATATGTTAGCCCCATGATCTTATTATTGTATTATGGCCTACATGATTCTGCCTCATGCCCCACTGATATTAGTAATAAGTTAGGGTCATCGAGTCTATTGTTGTTACTATGGCCTGCATGATTCTACCTCATGCCCCACTGGTCATGGCGATGGATGAGATCTAACATGTTCATTAGATTTATCTTTATTAAATGGTTAAGTGGTGTTGAATTGTCTCTTTATAAAAAGGAGTTCGGTTACTTGTAATCATTAGCTCAGTATGAACCGATCATCGTTGATATCTTATTGCCATTGATTAATATTTGCTTAAATAATATTTATCCTAAATGATAACGATTCTTCTTATACGACCCCATAAGCTTAAATCAATTTATTCTTATGAATATGCTGAAATCGACTATTTAGTCGATCTCCTCTCATATCGGCTCTCAGAGCTGCACATTCGGGACTGTCTGACAACACCGACACGTTCCGCCCTTAATTACTGATGAGCTTTCTCTCCTTATCAATTGCAGGGTCAAATTGACTGGCACGTCTCGGGAGGATTGTGTAGGATCGACCACCCTTGCGCTGAAGCTAGGCGGATCTGCTCCATCGAGTGGACCCTTCTGGCTTGCTGCGTGTGTCCACGACATGGAGATGAAAATTCTATGTCGACAGTCACAAAGGATCGAGGGGTTTTGATAATGAAACTGATAAGAGAAAGTGTGCATTTATTAGGGGTAAAAGCGACGTAGCTGCTCGATGTTCCCAACATTGGTGAAGATTTCATCGTCGATGGTCTTGAGCTTGTAGGCACCTAGATGGAGTACCTCCACAACTACGTATAGTCCCTCCCATAGTGGGGAGAGCTTGTGGTGGTTCTTGTTGCTCTATACAAGGCGGAGGACCAAGTCTCCGACATTGAAGGCTCGACCCCACACTCGTCGGCTATGGTACCGTTGCAACGCCTGTTGGTACTTGGCCGAGTGGAGAAGGGCAACATCATGCACCTTGTCTAGCTAGTCCATGGCATCCTCATGGGATGCCTTGGCTCCCTGTTCGTTGTACGCCCTGATCCTTGGCGCTCCATAGCAAGGTCGGTTGGGAGGACGACCTCAGAACCATAGACCATGAAGAAGGGTGTGTAGCCGCTAGCTTGACTGGGGGTTGTCCTCAGGCTCTAGAGTACTGAACAAAGCTCAGTGACCCAGTGTGTGCCAAACTTGTTCAACTGGTTGAAGGTCCTAGGCTTGAGGCCTTGTAGGACCATGCCATTTGCGCGCTCGACCTTTCTAGGCACGATGCCATGCACTGGTGCTCTGGTCAGCCGAAACACGTGCTCGGTCGATGCCCATGGCGTTGAGCGTCTTAGTGTACATGATGTTGAGGCCACTACCCCCATCCATCAGTAAGTTGGTGAGCTGCTTCATACCGACGATCGGGTCAACCATGAGCGGATATCTCCCTAGTTGTAGGACGCTCTTCGGATGGTTGGTCCAGTCAAAGGTTATGGCGGACTCTAACCATCAGAGGAAGGCAAGCGTGGCCGGTTCAGCCATATAGACCTCACGGCGTGCGACCTTCTAGCGGCGCTTGGAGTCATAGGCCACCGACCCTCCAAAGATCATGAGGCAGCCATCCGGTGTTGAAAAGCCATCATCTTTCCCCTCGGCATCATCCATGGTCGGGTTAGGGTCCTTCCCATTGCTCCCCTTTGTTTGAGCCTCTAGACAAGAACCACCTCATGAGGCCACAGTTGTTGTATAGATGCTTAATGGGAAAGGCATGGTTCGGGCATGGTCCTCGAGCAGTTTCTCGAAGTGATTCAGAGTGCCCTCCGTGGGCTTTCGACCACCCCTGCAATCTGCGGTGGCCACGAGAGAGCCCTCACGCCACTGCTTGTTCTTCTTCTTGGCGGGATGATTGGAGGCGCCTTCACCGGCATCCTTGTCCTGTCTCGCCTTGCCTTTGAGGCGGTCGAAGGTCGCTCTAACAGCTTCTTCACCCGAGGCATGGCTGGTGGTGATGTCTTGGAGTTCCTTAGTGGTTCACGGGCCCTTGCGTCCCAGCTTGTGAACCAGAGACTCCCAGGTTGTCCCGGACAAGAAAGCTCCTATAACGTCGGCGTCAGTGATGTTGGTAGCTCATTGCACTACTGGGAGAAATGCTGGATGTACCCATGGAGGGTCTCATCGGCCTTCTGTCAGTAGTTCTTAAGGTCCCATGGGTTCCTAGGGCACTTGTATGTACCCTGGAAGTTCCCCACAAAGATCTCCTTCAGGTCCATCCAACTCTAGATTCTGTTGGGTGGCAGGTGTTCCAACCATGTTCTTATCAAATTGGCCAAGAACAGTGGAAGGTTGTAGATAATGAAATCGTCATTATCCGCACCACCAGCTTGGTAGGCAAGCCGATAATCCTTGAGCCATAGTCCGGGGTTCATTTTCCTAGAGTACTTTGGGATGTTGGTTGGTGGTCGGTACCTTGGCGGGAAGTCAACGTCGTGGATGTGTTAGCCGAAGGCCTAAGGTCCCAGCAGGACAAGGCTCGGGCTTCAGTCCTCGCCACTGTCATAGCGTCCGCCATGATGAGGGTGATAGCCACGGCTAGCTCCCTCTCTTGAGTCATTGTAAGTACGCCTATGGGCATCGAGGGTATTGCGTGCATCATGGATGTGGCTAAGACACTGATGCACTAGGACCACGGTGCGCTGCCTACCTCCTTGTGGCTCCTGGTGGACTGACGCATCCCTGCCAGGGTGCTCCGAGGGTGTTCGCTGGCTGGTGTCGTGCTCGTGTCACTAAGACAACGAGCTCTCTGCCTACTGCATTGCCACATGCTCGAGCAGCGTATGAATCTTGTGGTTTGCCTAATGATCCTCGGCATCATAGCCTCTGGAAGACCATGGAGCAGGGCCACCATAGCAGTGATGTTTTGGCTTGCCCGGATGAAGCGAGGGAGGGCTTCATTGTCTGTGATGATCCTCTGGTTCATGTCGTGGGCCATGGCACATGTGCGCCCACCGTCTTGGTGGCGCTCGATCTCTCTACCGAGCTCCATGTATTCCTGCTCGAGCTGGAGTTGCGCTTCCTCGATCTCTTGGTGTCAGGCTTTCAGCTGCTCCACCCAAATGTGATGTGGGGCAGTTGTCTCCCCCTAGGCCTTGTCATCGAGGTCGTTTGCTGTGGTAGCCTCCTCCTCATGGACGCTTTCAACGTGTCCCTCGGGGGTACCTATCATTAAGCATTCACAAGAGGGGTGATGGCTTCCCTTGCTAGAGTCAGAGCTAGAGGGTGATTCTGGCTCCTCTGCGAGGAGGTCGTGGAAAGATTCCACAACATGTTCGATGACCCCCATGAATTCATTGTTCGTGGGAGGTGAAACCATGCATTGTGCCATAAGGTGGCTAATGGTCTCCACGGCATTGCGGAGACCGAACGGAAGCACTATCGGGGTGCTCCATATGAGGTGTTCCAGACAGAGGGGTTCCCCTCCGGTGAGCCATGCCATGTCATTGGCGTAAGAAAAGGTGAGGTGGCGTAGGTCCTCCTGGGATGGCTAGGGTCCTAGGGAGACGCCGAGCTGGCGCTCAAGCCTCCCATAGTCGAGGACGATGGAGGGGAGAGGTTGGATGGCAGCGTGAGCCAATGCCAACTCTCCTCCCACTGTGATGATGAAGTCTAGGTCCCTGAAGCACACGTGTGCTCCCAGGACCCAGCTGATGCCATGACTAGCCATTTGTGGCCTGATGTTAATGTCGAGACATGCAAAGTTCCCCTACCTGGTGCTCCAACTATTGGTGTTTTGAGTAAACGCCAACGAGTAAATTTGTGTTATCGCGCATCTGGCCTGGATGGTGTGCTAAAAAGATGCAAGGTTTATATTGGTTCAGGCAGAATGTCCGTACGTCTAGTTCATGGTTGCTCCTCATGTTATTAGTACTAAAAAGTTCATAGTAGGGGTAACAAATGGGCGAGAGAGGGATAGGTCCTAAGTCTCTGATGGAAAGATTGAATGGGTACTGAGAGCATGGTTGCTGCTTAGCTATGTGTGATGTGATGCATGATGTGTTGAATCGATCCCCTTAGTGGGGTTCCCTGCCTTTCCCTTTATAGGCCAAGGGAGAGCAGGGATTATAGATGGGAGAAAAGAGGAAAACAAGAGGCAAAAGGAGGTCCTTCAAAGATGCTGAGTCTTCCTTTTCCTCTATGTGGCCCCACTGACATGGCAGGCGGTGCCAGGGATAACTCCATGCCGGGTGCATGTTCGTTGATCCTGATAGGGTAGCATTGTGCGTCTATCCACTGATGATGCCATGTCCTGGCATTGTCAGCAAGTTGTCACGTCCCATCCCGCTCTAGCAGGCGGCACGGTGGACCAGGGTATTGATCTGTGGCCATACAGGGAGCAGACGGCATAGTGACCATATGTTCATTACTGTAGGTGATGTGAGTTTCCTCCTGGACCGTAGTGGTTGTCGTGAGCTTCCATCAGGATTTGTGCCTGAGGGTAGATGGTGGCACCCACAACACTGTAAGACAAATGTCGGTGCCTACAACATTGTTTGGGATCTGACATGTGTGGAAGGTCTCATAGCGCCCTTCTTGTCATATCCTGATGGTACTTTCCTGCAGGTGTGTAGGGTACGGTCCTCGGTATTGTGGTTGACTTGAGTGCCCTACCTTATCTGCGCACGTTGTTAGGAAGGAGTCACATGCAGACATCGGGTGAGGTGGAGCCACCCCTCGGGGGTCAGGAGAGGCAGAGCCATCCCTTGGGGGTCAAGTGAGTTGGAGCCAATCCTCAAACATCGGGCAAGGTGGAGCCAGCCCCTAGACATCAGACATGGCAGAGCCAGCCCTTAGACATTAGGCAAGGCGGAGCTAGCCCTTAGACATCGGGCGAGGTGGAGCTAGCCCTCAGACATCGGATGAGGTGAAGCCACCCCTCAGACATCGGGCGAGGTGGAGCCAGCCCCCAGACATCGAGCTGAGGCATTCCCAACCCTCGGGGTTCAGTCAATCAAATGAAATGAAGCATGTGGCCTTGGTGGTTTGGATGAGGCGGGGCCCACTAAGAAATGTAGTCGTGTTCTTGATCGCTCTGATGAATTAGCATTGATGGGTATCAACTCCTCCTCTTTGGGTACCCTACTATTGGTCCCCGACACTAATGGACTCAAACCACCAATTAACCCCTATTAGCTCTTATTAGCCCACATTTTATGCTTTCTAATTTGTATGAAACATGGACTAATTATTTGCCCCTGATCCAAACACCCCCTTAGTCTTCTAGATGCAAGAGAGGACTTGAGCAATGCTACCATGGAGACTGAGGAAATCAACAACTCAAACAAAGATCAGTGATAAGAATTGAAGATCCTAGAAGGCAAGCAAGAAGCTCAAGACATCATATAAGTGAAGCCCAGACAAAAGATGGCAAAGATTTCAACTCAAATGGGCACCTGATAAAGCACTAGAGATAAAGGCAACAGAACTCTTGGTGGTGCTCGCTGAAGATTCACGGTGGGTATAGTCCAAGGTAGTGAAGAAAGGGCTAGATGTATACTTTGAGTATGGTCACCAGAGAAGTGCACTGGAGGTACAATCTAAAGGTAGTGTTGGACCACAATGGAGAGATAAAGAGCATTGGCTCTCTAGTGCAAGCACTAGAGAATGCACTGAAGTTCTGAGGTGCAACGAGGTCCCAATCCTCTATACCCAACTAGTGATTTGCGTGCACCCATGCGCATGAGTCACTAGCCATGCTTGTATCTAGGCAATGGAGAATTCATAATGGAAAAGCACTGATAGTGAACGCAATAGTCATTTGCCTACACCGTTTAGCTAATGGGTAGTCCAGCAATGCATTCTAAAACAGCTACGATCACCTGCGATATATCGAAACATCACATATATATTTTACGCGAGACATAAAGAGTGTTCAAATAGTACTTAGTCTTACACGAGATAGGCCTACACTGACACGTTAGATGTCTAAGCAGCACATATATTTTACATAGAATAGTCTTAGGACAGAAGACAAAGGAGGCATACACTGCGAGATGGCACAACATAGCATACTGCATACAACAAAAGTCATAGTAGTAGATGATAAGATGTAGCCCCTAAGGAATTTGGCATATGCTTGAGAGGCTGCCCTAATCTCCAGTGCCATAGGAGCACAATGCTTAGCACATGTCATAGGAGCACATGGTTAGCTATAATATTTAAGGGAAGTAGCTACTGCTCTTGAGCTTCTCCTGATCTTGGTTATGAAATATCACTGTATTGAAGCCTTGGGTTCTAGCTTAATATCACCTCTACACTGCTGTTCATAAGCTTCTTCAAGGATCTCCCTACCCACGTTGAATTCTTCCGCTAGTATACAAAACTGAGAAAAAGTGTTCATTGAAGTAAACTGGCAGCAAGAATGGTAAATGACATATAAGATGATTGTTTGCTCTATCTATAAAAAAAGATGACCATATGTTCATTACCTGTGCTACCACCAAAGCATAGTTTTTTTTCTATCTGTACGTAGGTCTATTGAATCAGAGTGACTGCAAAAGTGAACCTTAATGAAACTATTTTTGTAATATCCCATGAAAATGTGCAAGTAGCTATGGCTGCAAACTGTTTTCTGTTGACTGCAATTTTCTAGACCTTCAAACTCTAATCTATAAATAGTATATCAACAATAACATATTAGTAATATAGAGGTTACATCTTAATTTGTGTTATTTTCTAATTTGCATAGAGAGTCTAGGTAAGTTATTTATAGGATGTCATACATAGTGCATCTGCTTAAAATGGTCTAGACCCTGAAGCAAGAGTGATTAAAATACCCTAGCTAGAAGCAGTGTTTTCACTCTATTCTTGGCTCGATATGCTCCTATTAATATCAGTAATTGGATGCCTGATTCTAGGATTTTCCAAAAGCAGTGAAATGACAATTAAATTACTTGGGTAAGTCTTTGCCAGGCTCCAAACAATAACAATATTTAGTTTAGCTTCAACCTCAATATACACCTAGCAAACAGATGTTTACAAAAATAGAAAGCAAATTAATTTGTGGGGCACATTCATAGGACAACATTAAAATGCTAGCGAAACATATAGAAAGATAGGTTACTGGTGCTTAATTGCTCTCAAACTTCAATCTCGCAGAATATAATAGGACATACTCAAAGCATCAGATGATTCAGTGTCAAAAACTACAGAGTTGAACATATAATCAGAAATATATTTTATAGACGGGTTATCCATTTGCTTCCTATGCGATAATAACCATATGATCAGACTGTAATTAACAACAAAAAAGAGCTGGCAGGAAACATTGTTCGTGCTTTCAGTTCTAGACCTTCTTGAACACTAGGCAACATTTAACCCAATTACCCAAAATTGTCAATAAAATATTCATTTTGTTGGTATACATTTAACCCAACATGTTTTATATGCAACACATCGGTTGGTTGTGACAAGAAAAAAAATATGAACACTGTAAGGTAGCTATCAGTTCAGAGCATATAGAGAAGAAAGGTTGGGACTTAAATAGTTTCTAATAAAATCCAATTTTAGAGAATGCGTAAAGTAATCAGGCGTTGGACCTGAACACTTATGTTATTGTTGATATACTATTTACAGATTAGGACCAATCATTTATGACTTTCATACAAGGTTAGGACCAATCATACATTTACCAATAGACCGCTGTAACTCTTGCTCCGGGTACCATTCCTTTCCCTCTTACTTTTTATCTGTCCAACAATCATTCCATGAAGAAATTAAAAAAAGTGTGTGAATGAAACCTAGATTCAAGGAGCAATCTGATAGAATATATGATGAGAGGAACCAAATTGTGATTATTGTAGGGTGAGAGCACATTAGGTACTGAATTTATTGTAGTGGTTTGCGCACGCCCATGTGCGCCGAACAGAAAGCCGGATTTCTAAACCATGCAAGACGTTTAAATACTACATATATATTACATGAGACATACATAAGCTGGATTTCTAAACCGATATGCAAGGTGTCTAAATAGTACATATATCTTGAGACAGTCCTAGGAAAGGAAGCCAAGGAGGCATAAGGTCAATTAACCACAATTAACTAGAATTTGCCACAAAACAGAGTAAGGAACATAAGGTCAATCTTAAAAGCAGAATCTCTAAACTGAATGCTTTGTAAAGGAATACGTACCTGAAGAGGTAATAATCCCTCCGAACAAGGTACCATGAGCCCATGACTCCTTTCATTCCAACAATTGAAATGGTCATATCAGTTAGTGCTAAAAGGTAAAATATGCATCTCAAAAACAAAGTTTACAGGTGGTCTGTTCTTATCAGCACAACCCAACATGGCAACAATTAACCATATAAGGCTAAAAATGCTAATCTAAACTGAAAGTGAGTGTCTTGCATTAACCAACACATTTTTTAGCTTGGTAAAAGAACTAAAAGTCAGCTCTGAATATTTATGTTAAGAGTGAGCCGTATACATGCTAGGAATCCAAAGTGCATGGCCTCTACATGAACATCTTTTCCTATAGAGTAAAATGGAGAAAGTAGATAAATGAACATCTTTTCCAAAGTGCAAACACCAATGTTGTTGATCCCTTTTTTAACCAATCAATTTCTTTAGCCATCAAAACTGACGAGGTGGTCATGAATATACATAGGCACGAAGCATCTACAGGACATTCACATCAAGATGATTCGGACCTATAAAGACCAACAACTGTAAGCAATCTGATGGAAAACACACATGACCAGACACCACATGGCAAATCTAAACGAACAAGACACATGAAACAACTGAAAGCAAAGGATGTACGGGTCATCTCTAAACTCTGATTCTACTAGACTGTACAAATCAATTTTTTGAAAGAACCTCCTTCTCTTCCTTGACCTCGATGCATCACAGTACACTGAGGAATAAGCATCAGCAATCAACAAAGGGAAACTAGAAAGCCCAAAATCCTCATGAACATAAAAGCTAAGAGAAGCATAGAAGAAACATGCTCCATCTATCTCTGCATTTTGGATCGGGCATGGCCCTTTCACTCTCCAACCGTGGCAGCACAGAAATCGAAATTAAGAAAAAGAAACAAAAGCACACAGGAGTACAGATGAGAGCATAAACATATGCATCAAGAAATAAAATGTGGTCCGATCTCGCTGGAACCCCGCATGCTGGATCCAGGTGGTGTTGCTGGGAGGGGGCCAGCCGGCTAGGTTGCCATTGTACCCACCCATGCCCTTGGCCAGGTTGCCTCCTTCCACTCCTGTCGCTCCATCGGTTGCCCCATCTAGGTCGGCCACGCCCTCAGTCGGGCTATCACCGGAGACCCACCGCTTTGCTCGCCCTGAGACCTTCCTCCTCGGTCTGGCACACATGGATTGCAAGGCGGAGGTTGGGGATCTGGCCTTGATGGAGGGAGCAGATGAAGTATGAGCCTAAGAAAGGACTAGGAGATCTGAGCATCACCGGAGCTAAAAAGAATAAGAGCGCGCGAGAGAGAGGAGAGATGGTAGTCTACCTCACCATCGATGCTAGATCCACCGCTGCCTGTACTAGGGCTGCCATGCCAGGCCACCTATGATTGGGGCCCATCCGCACTGTTGCACCGCCACATCGAGGGCCGCTATACCAGGGCCGCTACGCTGCTGCACCATCACTCGTACTACTATGAGAGAGAGGAGGAGCGGTGGAGGCACATGAGAGAGAGGGAGGAGCGTTGAGCAGAGTGGAGAGAGGGGGAAAGCACAGCAAATAGGGCTGATATTTTCTTTTCCCACGCACCCGTGCCATGGGTGTTGAGAAGCACGCGTTGTGCAGAAGCATCCCCAGCCAATGGCTGCTCGATAACAAAAAGCGCTCCCTGACGGGTGACCCGGCGCTAGCCATTTCATGCTTGACAGCACACTAGCATAGTGGGGCCCATCGGTTTCAGGCCAACGACGGCCAATGCAAGAGGGAGGAGGTCAGCTGAATGGGGCCCGCCTGGCTGCACCGTTGCCACCCCCTAGTGAACGAAAGCACCACCAATCATCCGACATCTAATAGCCGGTAGTCAATTCATCGACGTGGCCATCCGGAGGCCGCGCTGACTCCTGCTGTTCTCTTGTTTTTAAATATGCACTAGATTTATCCAATGGTATCACCATAGAAACCACTAGATAAAGCTGCTCCAGTGGCCTATCGACTAGCTGATGTGGTAGGGCAGTAGACTTCTCTCTAGTGCGTGTATCTGATGCACGCTACATTCGTGGTCCTAGTTGCAACAATAATGTGGAAATAGCTTCATAGTTGTTGTGGCAGAACCTCCTAAGAAATTGGGCCCACGTGCATCTATCGTTGTCTCAACAGACCTTTGATAGCGTACACGAGTTCCCAACAACTTAACAGGTCTGTCGGGTGTCCTTGGGAAACCCGAATCATCCATGAATCTTTTTTGAATAGAATCCCAATCACAAACATTGTAGATCACAACAGTTTATTCAAATATATACATCAGAGTATAAGATAGCGGAAGTCTTATGATAACATAGTTTACAAACCAGTTGTTTCAAACTTACAATACCATAAGTGTCATACAACCATAGTAGCAGGATAATATTACATTAACATTATTTATCATACAAACTAGTGCCTTGTCCAAAGGCCATTCATCATTCCTCATCGTCATTGACTTCGAACACAGACATGTAGCAGGGAGCAAAACAAGCCCGCGCATGCGACTCACCTACAACAAGGGTTAACAAACCCTGAGTACAAAAGTACTCAACAAGACTGACCCGACTTAACAGGGGGTGAAAGACTTTAAAGATGCAGGTGTTGGGACAAGGTAAGGATGTAGCAAGATTCAAAAGTTCTTTGCCAAAAGCTTACTATTCTTCACCCAATTTTCAAGTTTTACCCCTAAGTCCTTTTAGTTCATTTTCTCAAACTAAGTGTACCTTTCCCATATTCCAATCCTTCTCATTCCATTCTTTTCTTATGTTTTAGTAATTCACCAGTCCTACATTGCTTCTGTAATGAAACGAGTCTCCATATTCGTGGAGCACCGGCAATTTGAATTGATTCAAGTCCCAGCTGGGGATTCCTTATCACACGACATATGTAGAACTCCTTGCATATATCAACCTCGCTACCGGATCCTCCTATACTAAGCCATCTCCACGCCACACGAGAGCACAGCACACCTCAAATCCGGCCACATTCCAGCCACGAGGGTACATGCTACTCCTGCCATCTCTCCACTCCTAGTGCGTGGGCATTTGTCTTAGTATCGGATTAGCCGAAGTAGGCTTACCGGAGTATGTGACCAGTACTACAAAGTGTCTCGTTCAGAAGATCCACAATGAGTGGCCTTTAAGCGACATAGTCGGCAACATTACCCAACATTCAAGATAAGTCACTCGACTAGTCTCTAGTTCATTCTATCTTCTTTCTTTCTTTGGCTAGTATACCATCTTTGATTGTATCGAAACTTTTACTTTGAAAACCTACCATAAGCATACTAAGCATTCTACGCCTTTGTAAATGAAATCATCTTCAAGGATGGTAAACAATTAACAAGGTAGGCAATGCATCAAGTAGGTAACATTTGAATAAATCAACTTAATGCAATAAGTAACATAGGTGATAAACTTTTCAAAGTAAACAAGGTAATGGTTTAATGCATAAACCGGGGCTTGCCTTTGTTGGCAATCTCGAGTTCCGGATCAGTACCACAAATATCGAATCCTGAAACAACTAGGGATTCTTCCACAACTTGCTCAACTAGGATTGGTTCACTCTTGGATTCTACACAGAATAATAACATATGCTTCAACATGATGCTTTCTTGGTACATGAAATATAATAACACCTCGAGTATAATTGTCCTTCATGGTACAGTTGCAAGCCAACAAAACCAACTTGCAGTTCTACCATCAAGGACCACACAAGTGACTTGACCAAATTGATCTTGAAACCCTACTGGTCACAAAACATGACTAAAACAAGATCAAACTCTAACCTAACACTTAGGGTTTACTTTTATTTATTTTTGAATTAATTTGGAAATAAGCCCAAAAATGAGCTTGTTCCAAATGACCTCAAAATTTTATGTAAGCTTCCCCATGATAAATTAGTGTACCAAAACAAATTTCATAATTTTTGGAATTATACAGTGGCCTACAAAAATCATGGAAATTACATTTATCAATTAATTGAGCAATTTTCATCACATTCAAAAAGTTCTGTAAATTAATATTTCATATTTTTCCTAAATATTATTCATCACAGAGAGGTCACAAAAAAATTTTCATAATTTTTGGAGCTCTAAATAAATCTACACAAAAATAACAAAAACAGACACTATTCATCCATTTCTGAAAATAGAAAAATTCCATTTGAACTACACAGTCGCTAACATACGGGACCCACTTGTCATCCCCAACCTTCGGCCTTGACCGCAGTGAGCTTCCCATGCCAGCGCGAAGCCAAGGGCGGCCATGGACGCGCCTAGAAGGCTGGAGAAAGGACGGCGGCGGTGGGGCGGTGGTCGTGCTACTGTTCAGAAGAATTACAGAATTGCCACTGAGTTCATTTTACAAATTACTCTCAAATTTGTATAACAACTCGAAAATCTACAAAAATAAAAGTTGTTCAAAATCAAAAGTTCTATAACTTTGCCTAAATGAACATTTTCAAATTCTACCTCCATTTTGAAATTTGAATTTGGGGTGCATTTGGGCATTTGAATCATTTCAAAATTACTCCAAATTTTATATGAAAACTTTAAAAACTTTGAAAACCAAAGTTGACCCTTATAAAATAAGCTTCAACTTTGCTTTTTGTCATACCCCCAAATTCCAAATGGATTTTGAATTAGACAAAAGGGGCAAAAAGGACTTTTATGGTTTGAATTTGAATTCAAATTTGATTTGTTTTCCTTTTTACTTAACTTTGATTTTTGACCAGTAACATGGCCCATTAGGGTTATTTGAGTCAATTGACACATGGTCTCACATGATCACATGAAATTTCACCCTTGTGGTCATGATCTTTATTTAAAGTTTTGCATCACATTACACCACATAAAATAACAACTTATGAAATAAAGCTTATTTAGTGAATGCATTCAAAATTTTCTACTTTATGAATGCTTTGCAATGCATATGATGACATGTCAAGTTTTAGTGCTAGGTCAAAACACTAGAGGTGTTACAACCCTTCCCCCTTAAAGAAATCTTGTTCCGAGATTTAAAACCTAAGGCTAAGTAATGGAAAAGGAAATATGTCAAGCTAACACATCATAACTTTATTCAAAAAGCTAGTGAGGGGTTTTCCATTCTTTTAACAAAAGAGACAAGTTACAACATAGACAAGGTATTGCAACTAGATAGAAGTGAAGAAGTCAGAAAAGTTTTCTTCTAAGTAATCCTCGGACTCCCAAGTAGCTTCATCTTCAGTGTGTTGATTCCATTGTACTTTGTAGAACTTGATTGTACATCTTCAAGTGACTCGATCTTTCTGATCTAAGACTCTAATGGGGTACTCGGCATAAATCAAATCAGGTTCTAGTTCTACATCACCTAAGTCTATCTCTTGGTCAGGTACTTAAAGACACTTCTTTAACTGGGATACATGGAAGATATCATGCACAGCTGACATGTGATCTGGTAGCTTGACGCGATAGGCGACTGGTCCACATCATTGTTGGATTTGAAAAGGACCGACATAACGGGGTGCCAACTTTCCTCGAATCACAAAATGATGAACTCCTTTCATCGGTGATACCTTGAGGTAGACATGATCTCCCACTTTGAATTCTAGCGGTCGTCTCCTCTTATCAGCATAGCTTTTCTGTTGGGATTGAGCTACCTTCATATTAGCTTGTATGAGTTTAACTTTCTCTTCAGCTTCCTTGACCACATCTGGTCCAAAGAACCAACATTCTCTAGCTTCTAACCAATTTAAAGGTGTCTGACATCTACGGCCATACAATGCTTCGAATGGTGCCATTTTAATGCTCTCTTGATGGCTATTGTTATATGAGAATTCAGCTAAGGGAAGGCATTCATCCCATTTAGCACCATAGGAAAGGACACATGCTCTTAACATATCTTCAAGAATTTGATTTACCCTTTTAGTCTGTCCATCTGTTTGCGGATGATAAGCAGAACTATGGATAAGTTTGGTTCCCAAAGACTCATGTAGACTTTTCCAAAACTTGGATACAAATAATGACCCTCTGTCAGAGACAATGGTCTTGGGTGCCCCATGCAGACTGAAGATTCTATCAAGATAAAGCTTTGCATACTGTTCCGCTCAATATTTATCTCTGACTAGTAAGAAATGAGCTATCTTGGTTAGGCGATCAACAATAACCCATATTGAATTGTAGCCTACAGATGTCTTAGGCAATCCCACGATGAAGTCCATACAGATATCTTCCCACTTCCAAGATGGAACTGGCAAAGAATGTAATGGACCGGCAGTCTTCATGTGAATCGCTTTGACTCTCTGACAAATATCACATTTGGCCACATACTGAGCTATTTCTATTTTCATTTTGGTCCACCAATATCTCTTTTTCAGATCATGATACATTTTGTTGCTACCTGGATGAATGGAGTATCTTGTAGAATGAGCTTCATCAAGAATCTGCTTTCGCAGCTCCAGACTTTTGGGTACTACCAATCTATCTTTGAACCATACGACATCGGATTCATCAATATTGAAACATGTTGGTTTTCTAGATCTGACTTTATCTTTGATATGGGCTATACCCTTACTTTTCCGTTGAGCAGCAATGATCTGATCTTTGATTGTGGACTCAACTGCAATATTGGACAGGGAACCTTGTTCTATGATTTGTAAATTCAGATGCTCCAACTCTTGACACAATGTTCGTTGCATAGGTTTCACAGTCAGACGATGGCAATGACTCTTGTGACTCAGGGCATCGGCAACCACATTAGCCTTGCCCGGATGATAATGCACTTCTAAGTCATAATCTTTGATAAGTTCTAACCATCTTCTTTGCCTCATATTCAACTCTGACTGAGTCAAGATATATTTCAAACTTTTGTGATTCGTATAGATATGACAGATATTGCCCAATAAATAATGTCGCCAAACCTTGAGTGCATGAACAACAACGGCTAATTCAAGATCATGGGTGGGATAATGTTCTTCATGCTTCTTGAGTTGTTTGGAAGCATACGCTATGACTTTGCCTTCTTGCATAAGAACACAACCAATACCAATTCTAGATGCATCACAATAGATATCAAACGGCCTCTCGATATTAGGTTGTGCTAATACTGGTGCAGTTGTCAGCAACTTCTTTAATGTTTGAAAGGCCTTCTCACATTCTGTTAACCATACAAACTTAGTTTGATTTTTTAGCAGTTCAGTAATTGGCTTCACAATTCTGGAGAAGTCAGGGATGAACCGATGATAATATCCTGCCAACCCTAGAAAACTACGAACTTGATGAACAGTGGTAGGTGCTCTCCAGTTAAGGACTTCTTCTACCTTGCTCAGATCAACAGCTATACCTTCAGCAGATAACACATGACCTAGAAATTGTACTTCCTCTAACCATAATGCACATTTATTGAATTTGGCATATAATTCGTGGTCTATTAATCTTTGTAGAATAATGCGGAGATGTTCCACATGTTCTTCTTTGCTCTTAGAATAGATAAGAATATCATCAATGAACACCACTACAAACTTATCCAACTCGGGCATGAAAACTGAGTTCATCAGGTACATGAAATGAGCCGGGGCATTGGTCAGCCCAAAAGACATTACTAGATACTCATATAGACCATATCGGGTAGTAAACGCTGTCTTTGGCACATCTTCCCGTCGGATCTTAATCTGGTGATAGCCTGATCTCAAGTCTATCTTTGAGAACACCTTAGCTCCTGCAAGTTGATCAAAAAGCAAATCAATTCAGGGTAAGGGGTATTTGTTCTTTATGGTGACTTCATTTAACGGCCGATAGTCAATACATAACCTTAAGGTTTGGTCCTTTTTCTTCACGAAGATAGCAGGGCATCCCCAAGGTGAAGAACTAGGTTGAATGAAACCCTTGTCTAACAACTCTTGTAGTTGGATTTTTAATTCTACAAGTTCTTTGGGTGGCATCCTATATGCTCTTCTAGACACAGGTGTCATTCCTGGTTTCAGATCAATTCTAAACTCAACATCTCGGTCTGGTGGCAGACTATAATAGAACTGACCAAATCATAAGAACATAAGTACAAAAACAATCACTGAAGTGATCAAATTCCTGTACTTAAGCTCCCATAATCCCGGTAGTCTAGAAATCATGAAGGATTTCAACCAACTCTCGAAATACAAACCAAGATCATAGTGATTCAACACAACACATCATTCATTACAACATTTCACAAGTAGCATTTGAATTACATCCATCAGAGTTCAAATAACATATTACAAACCAAGTTTGAGTGTGTGGAAGCAACATAGTTTAGTACAAAACATCATAGTTTTCAAATACATTGCCAAGTCTGAGTCATGTCCCACAAAAGCATTATCAGGTACGAGAATTAGTAGAGACCGCGCCCCATGGTCTAGTCTTCATCCCTAGCTATGAGAAGGCAGTACTTGCAGCAACCAAAGTAGAACTAGTCATCTGCAACAGGTGGGAGATAAACCCTGAGTATGAGAAGGAACTCAGCTAGACTTACTCGTCAAACCAGAAATAAAAGACACCAAGGATCATGCAAGGCTTTTTAGGTGGGCTAGCTTGACATAGTTGCATAAAAGAGCTTATGATTATAGTAACCAATTTAAACTTAGCATCAAGCTTATCATCATTTACCTGTCCACTAGATTAGCACCTGTACTAGAGCACTCACTTATTAGGAGCAAACAATATTAACCATAGCAGGTATAATAAGGCTATCATCATCATATCATCATTTCCGAACCATTATGTTATTTAGTGTATCTACATTGGAGATAAGCCCGTCAAGTTCTCACTAATCAGAAGAGACGGCGACTTGAATCGAATTACAACTCAGCTGAGGGGGTATTCCTAACTCTCACCCTAGCATACTTTGCAAGGGTAGCCGTGGGTCACCTTTGGGACAACTCAGGAACCAAATTCATGGGTTCGATCAGTGCCAGAGCTCTCAGGGATTACCCTTCTGCCAGGACGATCAGGACTTTTAAATCACCTGCCCTTGGACTCACACCTATGGCTCCCTTCCGAGGCGTACTTTATACTTATCGACTCCCGGCCTGAGGTGAGCTACTCAGCTTCATGGTCGGTCTCTAGACCTAGCCAACTAAGAGAGAGGCATGCGTTCAACATGAACAGGAAAGGCTCCAAGATTCAGTCCTTAATCGACACAGATGGAGTCACTGCAAACCGGCAAGCCTCTGTCCGGTCTTCATTTCAAATTAAGACTGGTTCTTTTCCACGATAGCAAATATAGCCAACCGTGCCACATGTATATTCCTATATCTCGTAGGTGACAGGAAATCACCCGACTTCTACCACGTTTAAGCAGGGCTAAGCACTACACGAGCCTGAGCTACATAGGATTCAGGGTATCAATATCTGGACAAGGATCGGATAACCAATGCAGCAATTGTTTGCATCCAACACCTAGACTTAATGCAACAATATATATATATATATATATATAACAATAATACTGTAACTGCATTTCGGAAATTAGGAGGCTTAATATGCTTCGGGGCTTGCCTTTCACAAAGTTGCATGGACGGTGATCCAGGCACTCAACGGCGACCTCGTCTGGCACTTCTCCTGAAGGCTGCACCTCCTGAACCTCCGGTGTTGGCTGCTGCTGCTCGCTCGGTTCCTCGAATTCCAGCACTGTTACTCCCTCCAGTACACCTATTGCATGCCGATGCACGAGATAAATATCATGGATGCATAAGGAATGACATGATGCTCATGATGAACGAATCACAGTAAATGTTTAACGAAAACATCACTAGACACCTGTTTACCGAGTAGAATAGCTCTATTCAAATCACTTTAAGCATGTATCTAACTTAACTTAAAGAACAAGATCAACTTACCTAACTTGCATAACCTAAGATAAAGATGCTCATCTTCAGTTAAAGGCCTAACACCTAGGAACATTACCACAAACTTAGAAATAGTAAAGGCATACATAAATCAACATTTAAAGTTTCATATGCACACAAGTAGTCCCTTAATTCAATCACAACCAGAGTTCTACAATTCCAAATGACTTGCATGAGGACATTCTGGAAAGCTTATGAAATTCTCTACAAAACAATTGTAAACATCATAGCATGATTCTTACGTTAACCAAATCAAATTCCAGTAAATCTAGAATCTGTCCAGAAATGCCAGGGCTACTAACTTAATTATTTAATGATGATGCAAAAGCCTAATATGACCAAACCAAGTTTACCAACTTGTTGCACATACCAGAGGAACACTAGAAAGTATAGTGCTAACTTCTAAATAAATTATTTAATATCCTTTTCCAATTTATTTAGTTAATTAGGTGATTAAAGAAATATATAGTAAAACTGTTCATAAAAATCTATAAAAACTACAGTTGCTATCTCATGCTTCACATAGACTACCATAAAAATTTCAAAGCCATTGAGCAAGCAGAACTTGCTGTATCCAAAATAATAGGTGGCATGTCTATTTTTAGCATAATTAGGAAACCCTATTGAAAAATGTCAAGCAACAGATTTCTTATTTTTCCTAGTATCACTCTAGCATAAGAATAGCACTCACCAATTTTTACCTTTACTGGATCTATAGAAAAATTATGAAAATTCACATAAGATCCACCCATGCAAACAAGAAAATTTTCTATCTCCTACAAACAGTGTCCAAAATTTATGAAAATTTAACTACAAGCTATTCATGATATGAGCAATACACCATAAAAATTTCATTCCATTTGGAGCTACCTAGAAAAATATATAATTACCCCTATTTCTTGCATGATTAAAAGAGATAAATAGTAACTCCCATTTTCATAACAGAACATGGCATGGATTATATTTTTAGTAGAAACTAGACATTATCGTGAACTCAACAAAATTAGAACCACATCATTTGGATCTACCATCTAAGAGCTACATATTTTTGAATATGTACACAAATCTGTGAAATAATAAAACAAAACAAAATAAGAAAACCTATTCAACTACTGGTGGGCCGGCCCGAAGAAATGGCGGCCCATGACGCATGCGCAAGCGCAGCCCAGCAATGGCGCGGCCCAGCCAGGCTCCCACCTACGTGCGTCAGCGACTGACGTGCGGGTCCCACATGACAGAGAGACAGGCAGGGGAGGAGAAGGAGACGGCGGCGTAGCTCGTCGCCGGTGGCTCCTCCGGCGAGGTCAGTGGTGCTACGACGTTCGCCATGCCCGTGCACATCTAACGGTGTCCTCAATCGCTGCTATTGCTGTGGCTACTGGGGGTGGCGACGAGCACGATGGCGTGCGGCCATGGCATGGCCGGCTCCGGTGAGACTACGGCACTATGGCTCGAATGGGTGATTCTACGAGCTTCAGCAGCGCTCCTAGGACCTAGCGTGAGAAAGAGATAGGACGGGAAGGCCATGGTGGCGACTGGCCGCATGGAGCAACAACGCCGGCGAGGTCAGCCATGGCGACGGTGGAAGGAAACTACGATTTCGCCCTTACCAAGGCACAATTGGATCGACGGTGGGGTGGAGGAGGTAGAGGGGATCGTGGCGAGGCTAGCAGCAAGATGGTCGACGTGTTTTTGTAGCGACGAGCATGCAGGACGATGGTGACGCTCGGTCGGGAATGGTGGACGGCTGTTGCTCTGTTGCTGTGGAGCTACGGGCGAGCGGAGGAAATGGAAATGGGACTAAGGAGCTGGTTGACAGGCGCGTTGGGCGAGCTCAAGTCATGGCCGGCCGTGCCAGGGCATTCACGATGCGTGGCAGCGTGAGCAGGCGACCGGCGACGCGCGGCGTACATGCGTCGGAGGTTTTCTGAAATGGCCAGCACTGTAGCTGGTCTGAAACGCGATTTAGTCATTCATTGACCCGACTGACAGAGCAAGTTTGACGGTGATTAGCTCCTAATCTATGATGATCTAGGTTATGCCATAGTTAACAAAGTTGATCATCCATATGTGAACGACAACTTGTATTATAGGGGCTCGAGCTGGTTTGGCTTTGTTAGGGAGATACAAGGTAAAAAAGTTGGGTACACGAAACTGCAAAACACTCAAGGACTTAGAAAATTTCTAAGTATGAAATCATCATGAAATTCTGACTTGTGGGCCATGTTTGAGCATGTTCTAGCCATTTTCATGAGATGATCATAAAACAACTTTTGTTCCTTGATAAATTAGCTACAACTTTGGTAAAGAGTGTACAGCCATGCAAGATCCCCAAGTTGGACTTTTGAATCAGTCAAACAATGGCACTCAAAGGGTCAATTCAAGTCAAACCTCTCCCAAAGGGCAATTTTGTCATTTTGATCTACATGAACAATGTCCAAACAATTACCCTAAGTGTAGTTAAGGTGTATTAGACCATGATCAACCACTTTACCCAATTGTTATACCATTTCAATTGATCACATGTGATGAAACAACAAAACAAGCAATTTACTCAATTGTTGCAATGCAATGTTTCACCTGTTTCATGACTTTGTTGTTACTTTACACTTGTTACATTACTACCATATTGCCATGTTTCAAGGTATGAGAAATCCATGTTGCATTCACATGTTGCACTCCCACCATTCATAAGCAATAAAGTACGAAACAAACAGAATATGCGAATGTTGCATATGTATGTTTCAATGATAATGGCATGATGACACAGATGATGCATATGTTTATGAAATGACATGCAATTTAGTGGAAGCCAAACACCTATGGTGTTACAGCCTTCCCCCTTAGAAAAATCTCGTCCCGAGATTTGGAAAGCGTACCATTTAGTATAGAAAGTTGGATGATTTTCCTTTAAATAATCTTCTCGCTCCTAGGTTGCATCCCGTTCACTATGATTACTCCAAACTACCTTGTATAACTTAACTACTCATGTACGAGTCACTCTTTCTTGAATATCCAGGACTTGCATGGGCTTTTCCTCATAAGAAAGATCAGATTTCAAGTTGACTTTCCTTGTTGCTATTCTTTCTATGGGAATACGAAGACACTTCTTTAGCTGGGACACATGGAATACCGGGAATATAGCTCCCATTTCACATGGTAGATCGAGCTTATATGCTACTCTTCCACTTTTCTCGATAATGCGGTAAGGTCCAACATATCGAGGCTCAAGCTTCCTTTTAATTCCAAAATGTTTTACTCCTTTCATAGGGGATACCTTCAGATAAACATGATCACCTACTTCAAACTCAATAGGTTTTCTTCTCTTGTCAACATAGCTCTTTTGTCTAGCCTGAGCGGTAGTCATATTCTTCTGTATAGTTTGGACTTGCTCTTCGGCTTCTTTTACAAAATCAATACCATAGAATCTTCTTTCTCTGGGTTCCACCTAGTTCAAAGGAGTTCTACACTTGCGGCCATAAAGAGCTTCAAAAGGAGCCATTTTGATACTCTCTTGATAACTATTGTTATAAGAGAATTCAGCGAGAGGTAACCAGTCCTCCCAAGAGCCTTTGCAAGAGATAAGACAAGCTCTAAGCATGTCTTCAAGAATTTGATTAACACGCTCAGTCTGTCCTGATGTTTGCGGATGATAGGCAGAACTGTGGATTAAATGAGTGCCAAGATTCTGATGTAAGCACTCCCAAAAGCGAGCCGTGAATTGTGGTCCTCTATCAGAAACAATGGATTTGGGTACACCATAGAGACGTACCACTTGTTGAAAGTAGATCTTAGCATAATTGCGAGGGTGATAGGTAGACTTGACCGGAATAAAGTGAGCGGATTTAGTTAGATGATCTACGATAACCCAGATGGAATCACAACCCTTTTTGGTAGTGGGTAATCCAATAATAAAATCCATACTAATTTCTTCCCACTTCCAGCTAGGAATAGAGAGTGGCTGCAATAATCCGGGCCTCATGTGAATAGCCTTGACTCTGCAATAGTTATCACACTTTGCCACGTAAGCTATGATTTCTTTCTTCATCTTGGTCCACCAATAATACAGCTTAAGATCTTGATACATTTTACTGCTATCAGGATGGATGGACAATTTAGAAGAATGGGCTTCAGCCATAATTTGATTTCTAAGTTCTTTGTCTTTGGGTACCACAAGCCTATCATTAAACTAGAGAATTCCTTTGTCATCGACCCTAAAGTGCTTGGTCTCTTTCTCTTTCATCTTCCGCTTGATGTGAAACACACCCACATCCGTCTTCTGGAGTTCAATAATTCGACTTCTAAGAGAGCAATCCACAGTGATATTATGGAGTACTACAAGATGAAGGAGGTGTGCTAGATGAAAGTCTTCACTAACTAAGGAATTGCAATGGGCCTTTCTGCTTAAGGCATCAGCAACCACATTTGCCTTACCAGGATGGTAGTGCACTTGAAGCTTGTAGTCTTTGATTAATTCTAACCATCATCGTTGATGCATGTTCAACTCGAGTTGAGTAAAGATGTACTTGAGGCTTTTATGGTCAGTATAGATGTTGCACACATTACCCAGCAAGTAATGTCTCCAAATTTTCAGGGCATGAACAACTGCGGCTAGCTCTAAGTCATGGGTAGGATAGTTCACTTCATGTTTTCGAAGCTGGTGTGAAGCATAAGCAATGACCCGGCCCTCCTGCATAAGAACACACCCCAAACCAGTGCCACATGCATCACAGTAGACATCAAAAGGCTTCTTGATGTCAGGTTGTGCCAATACAGGGACAGAGGTTAGTAAGGTCCACAAAGTGTGGAAAGCCTCTTCACACTTTGGAGTCCACACAAACTTCTCATCTTTTTGAAGTAGTTGAGTCATGGGCTTGGCGATTTTTGAGAAATTCGGGATAAAGCGATGATAGTAGCCAGCCAAACCTAGGAAACTTCGGACTTCTATGACCGTAGTAGGTGCCTTCCACTCTAGGACTTCTTGCACCTTAGTAGGGTCAACCAAAATTCCATCACCAGATAATACATGACCTAGAAAAGGTATCTTGTTCAACCAGAATTTGCACTTGCTGAACTTAGCATAAAGCTGGTTATCACGTAACCGAGTTAAAACAATTCTTAGATGTTCAGCATGCTCTTCTTCATTCTGAGAATATACAAGGATATCATCAATAAACACGATGATGAATTTGTCTAATTCCGACATGAATACAGAATTCATCAGGTACATAAAGTGTGCCGGAGCATTTGTCAACCCAAAGGACATGATGAGGTATTCAAACAAGCCATAACGAGTAGAGAAAGCTGTCTTTGGTATATCTTTAGGATGAATTTTGATCTGATGGTAGCCAGACCTCAAATCGATCTTGGAGAATACCTTAGCTTTGGAGAGCTGATCAAACAGAATATCAATGCAAGGAAGAGGGTATTTGTTCTTTATAGTAACAGCATTAAGGGGCAATAATCCACGCACATGCGTAGAGACTCATCCTTCTTCTTCCCAAATATAGCCGAACAACCCCAAGGAGAAGAACTAGGCCAAATCAAACCTTTCTTCAATAGCTCAATCAACTGACTCTTCAGCTCAGCCAACTCATTGGGCGGCATTCTATAGGGCCTTTGAGAAATAGGAGCCGTACCTGGAATGAGTTCTATCTTGAATTCTACATCACGGTTTAGAGGTAATCTAGGCAAGTCATTAGGGAAGACATCTGGAAACTTAGAGACAACCGGTAGATCCTTAATGGCTTTGGCTAGGGTAGCATTGGCTGTATTGTGGATAGAGATATCACGAGGTAACTACACTAGAAAACCCTTCTTATCCATAGGATCCCTCAACATTACCACACGGGTTGATGTATCGATCAACACTCCATTCCCGCTCATCCATTTCATTCCTAGGATTACATCGATTCCTACCCCCGATAGAACTACAAGATCCATAAGGAACTCTCGATCCCCAATCTCAATCTTTACATCTTTAACTACTTGGTTAGTCAGGATATTATTTCCAGCAGCACTAATACAATAACCACCCTTGACAATTGTAATCACATTCATCTTATGCTTAGATGCAAAAGTAGAACTCATAAAGGAATGTGAAGCACCCGAATCAAAGAGCACAACTGTAGGGTGATCATTAACAAGGAACTTACCAGCGATGACCACTTCACCAGCAGGAATTTCCTCCACAGTCGTGTAGTGAACACGCCCCTGATAGATGTTTCCTTGAGCATTCTGCTTGGAAGGATAGGGACACTTATTTGCCCAATGACCTGGCTGGTTATAGTTCCAGCACGGCCTGTTAGCTGGTGGGGCATTGGAGCTGCCCTGCCCAGAGGTATTCTTTGGTAAGGAAATTGTGTACCCCTTGCGGAAACTAGTTTTAGCTTGATTCTTTTTCTAAGGTGGGCGGTACCGGACATTAGCATTGGGTGGACGGTACTGGGTCTTGGATACCATTGGAGCCTTAGACTGAGAAGCTCTGACCTCAAAGTTTCTTTTATGGGTCTTGGAAGCAGCATATATCTTGTCATTATTCTCCTGAGTTAGGGTGTCACTAATAAACTCATTGAAGGTGACACACTTGCAGTTGCCCATAGACTTCATCAGTTTAGGGGAAAGTCCCCTCTTGAAGCTAGCTATTCTCTTGGCGTCAGTATCGATGAACTCGGGAGCATACCTCGCCAGGTTGTTGAATGCCTGGAGGTATTCATTAAGACTCTTGTTGTCTTGGGTTAGCTTCATAAACTCGGTATGCTTAATGGCCATGAGACTAGGAGGGATAAAGTGTCCCCTGAAAGCTGCCTGGAACTGGTCCCAAATGATCTCAATGTTAGCAGGGAAGGTGGTCCTATGATGGGTCCACCAGATGCCTGCAGGGCCTTGGAGCTGGTGTCCTACATACGAAGCCTTCATGCCTTCTGTCAAACAGAGCAATCCAAACCTTTGCTCTATCGTACTCAACCATTCATCAGCTTGTAATGGTTCTTTTGCCTCTCTAAAGATAGGAGGCTTTGTGTCCATGAAGTCCTTAAAGCTGCTGTACTGGTTCGGCTCGGGTCCCTGGCGGACATGCTGATCCTCATGGTTAGCCATCTAGTGCATAGCCTCAGCTAGCATGCACTAACTTTCCATGACTATCTGCATTAGCTCAGCTGGTGTGGGCGGTGGAGGAGGTGGTTGTTCCTCATCTCCCATGCTACGACCACGACGAAGGTTATAAGCCATCTGCAAAATGTATAGCCAATGAGCACTGACGATGTGGAAATTTTTGTAGATGAATTGTATAATTATGCCAAACTGAGTCCATTATAGAGAATACATTTATATAATCAACAGAGGCACAATCATTCATCACAATCACACAACTCATCAAGCGCATCAATTGACACATAAATGCGATGAACTTAACCAACAATCGAGATCCATAGACTGTGAAGACGAAATTCAGCAAAAGCTCACATATGTGGAGCATAACACGTTTGATAAGTTACATCGAAGCCATAGAGGTTCCAAACTTACATCAAGGGTAACATAGGGTTTGATATTACATCCCAACGATTAACTTGATACAAAGCTACTCGTTCATGCATGAGGATCAACAAAAGACTAGCTCTAGCGCATTAGCTAAGTAGTAAGCTAAACTACGCATCGTCCTCAGAGTCAGTGTCGAAGATCTCCCCTCCATCTTCATCACTAGCAGGCTCTAACTCCTCATCTTCCTCCTCATCAGGTGGAACGTCCTCAGGTCCATTGACCTCAATGCCATCATCACCTTCAGCCATGATGACACCAGAGCCCATCTCATCCTCATCATCAGGTGGCAGGAAAGGGTGAAGTTGATTGTGTAACAGGTGAACCTCCTCATGGAGATGGTCATTGTACTCTTCGGCAACTGCCACTTGCTGCTCTAACTCCACCTGTCGTGCTCTCAACACATTCTCTTCGTGCCAGGCTTCATTCCGTTGGTTCATCACATGAATCAACATACGTTCACAATTGCGATGAGCAACTATCAACCTCTGAACCTCTAGGGTCTCTTGGTCCTGTTCCTGTGTTACTTGCTCCAAACGGTGCTGAGTCGCATTCCTCTCAGCAGTCACCCGGGCTAGCTCTATCCTCAGCCTTTCCGCCTCAGTAGGCTCAGGACGGGGCTCATGAGGAGCTAACCGGTGATGAGGCACCCTACCTCCAGCGGACTTGCGAGCAATAAGTTTCATGCACGCCATCTGTAGCAAAAAGTTGCAACGTAAGGGGAGAATCATTTAAGGGATACGAAATTTAATTAGTTGGGACAATCATATTTTAAGGGAGGGAGTAATGCAAGAAATGCCATGTATGCTTGAACATGATGCATGCACGATCCGTACGTCCTCACAAACCTAGAAAAATTTAAAGGCTAGCGAAATATATGGTGGCATACATACGTTCTCTCGTATACGGTAGCTAGTTGATCTACAACGATACGTTGTTAGTGTACCTGCAGAAAATTTCATTTTAGCCCAGTAATTTCCCAAAATGCATAAAAAGCAAGCAGTAAACTAAATACTTTCATACATACATCCCCCGATGCATATACTCTAGTATCACAGCTACCCGTCAGAGATACCCACATTTAAGTACTCTCATAGATACATGATTGAACATGTAAGTATGTGAGCAACCACAACTACTCTCCCCTAGACCGACGGTTGGACGGTCATGCTCTCACAACTCCCACTTACCAGAGCGTAGAGGTATTTTGATCCATACATTACCACCCAAGCGGATGGCATCCATACAATAGCACGCCGTATGGACGACGAAACAGAAACAAGCAGAAACCCCCAAGTTAGTACTTTAATAAGCCACCTAAGAGTCCTTATTTGGGCATAAGGGATATGACCACTAGCAATACTTAGTATTTAATTTAGGATTTTCACAAATACCTTTGTTTTAAATACACAAATGACATGTTTAGTGTCGAATCTTGCTCTGATGCCAGTTGTAACAGAACCGACCAAATCATAAGAACGTAAGTACAAAAATAATCACCGAAGCGATCAAATTCCTATACTTAAGCTCCCATAATCCCGGTAGTCCGGAAATCACGAAGGATTTCAACCAACTCTCGACATACAAACCAAGATCGTAGTGATTCAACACAACACATCATTCATTACAACATTTCACAAGTAGCATTCGAATTACATCCATCAGAGTTCATATAACATATTACAAACCAAGTTTGAGTGTGCGGAAGCAACATAGTTTAGTACAAAACATCATAGTTTTCAAATACATTGCCAAGTTTGAGTCATGTCCCACAAAAGCATTATCAGGTACGAGAACTAGTAGAGACCGTGCCCCATGGTCTAGTCTTCATCCCCAGCTGGGAGAAGGTAGTACTTGCAGCAACCAAAGTAGAATTGGTCATCTACAACAGCTAGGAGATAAACCCTGAGTACGAGAAGGTACTCAGCTAGACTTACCCGTCAAACCAGAAATAAAAGACACCAAGGATCATGCAAGGCTTTTCAGGTGGGCTAGCTTGACATAGTTGCATAAAAGAGCTTATGATTATAGTAACCAATTTAAACTTAGCATCAAGCTTATCATCATTTACCTGTCCACTAGATTAGCACCTGTACTAGAGCACTCACTTATTAGGAGCAAACAATATTAACCATAGCAGGTATAATAAGGCTGTCATCATCATATCATCATTTTCGAAACATTATGTTATTTAGTGTATCTACATTGGAGATAAGCCCATCAAGTTCTCACTAACCGGGAGAGACAGCGACTCGAATCGAATTACAACTCAGCTGAGGGGGTATTCCTAACTCTCACCCCGGCATACTTTGCAAGGGTAGCCGTGGGTCACCTTTGGGACAACTTAGGAACCAAATTCGCGGGTTCAATCAGCGCCAGCGCTCTCAGGGATTACCCTTCCACCAGGATGATCAGGACTTTTAAATCACCTGCCCTTGGACTCACGCCTATGGCTCCCTTTTGAGGCGTACTTTATACTTATCGACTCCCGGCCTGAGGTGAGCTACTCGGCTTTGGGGTCGGTCTCCAGACCCAGCCAACTAAAAGAGAGGCATGCGTTCAACATGAACAAGAAAGGCTCTAAGATTCAGTCCTTAATCGACACAGACGGAGTCACTGCAAACCGGCAAGCCTCTGTTCGGTCTTCATTTCAAATTAAGACTGGTTCTTTTCCACGATAGCAAATATAGCCAACCGTGCCACATGTATATTCCTATATCTCACAGGTGATAGGAAATCACCTGACTTCTACCGCGTTTAAGTAGGGCTAAGCACTACACGACATGTGGGTTAGCCAGGCTCCCGCCTGCGTGCGTCAGCGACTGACATGCGGGTCCCACGTGATAGAGAGACAGGCAGGGGAGGAGAAAGAGACGATGGCGTAGCTCATCGCCGGTGGCTCCTCCGGCGAGGTCAATGGTGCTACGACGTTCGCCATGCCCATGCGCATCTAGCGGTGTCTTCAATCGCTGCTATTGCCATGGCTACCGGGGTTGGCGATGAGCACGGCGGCGCGCGGCCACGGCATGGCCGGCTCCGGTTAGACTATGGCACTACGGCTCGAATGGGTGATTCTACGAGCTTCAGCAGCGCTCCTAGGACCTAGCACGAGAAAGAGATAGGATAGGAAGGCCACGGTGGTGACTAGCCGCGTGGAGCAACAACACCGACGAGGTCAGCCATGGCGGCGGTGGAAGGAAACTATGATTTTGCCCTTACCAAGGCACAATTGGATCGACGGTGGGGTGGAGGAGGTAGAGGGGATCACAGCGAGACTAGCAGCGAGATGGCCGGCATGTTTTTGCAGCGATGAGCATGCACGACGATGGCGATGCTCGATCGGGAATGGCGGACGGCTGTTGCTCTGTTGCTGTGGAGCTTCGGGCGAGCGGAGGAAATGGAAATGGGACTAAGGAGCTGGTTGACAGGCGCGTTGGGCGAGCTCAAGTCGTGGCCGGCCGTGCCAGGGCATCCACGGCATGTGGCAGCATGAGCAGGTGACCGGCGATGCGCGGCGTACACGCATCGGAGGTTTTCTAAAATGGCCAACACTGTAGCTGGTCTGAAACGCGATTCAGTCATCCATTGACCCGACTGACAGAGCAAGTTTGACGGTGATTAGCTCCTAATCTATGACGATCTAGGTTATGCCATAGTTAACAAAGTTGATCATCTATATGTGAACTACAACTCCTATTATAGGAACTTGAGCTGGTTTGGCTTTGTTAGGGAGATACAAGGTGAAAAAGTTGGGTACACGAAACTGCAAAACACTTAAGGACTTAGAAAAATTCTAAGTATGAAATCAGCATGAAATTCTGACTTGTGGGCCATGTTTGAGCATGTTCTAGCCATTTTCATGAGATGATCATAAAACAACTTTTGTTCCTTGATAAATTAGCTACAACTTTGGTAAAGAGTGTACAGCCATGCAAGATCCCCAAGTTGGACTTTTGAATCAGTCAAACAGTGGCACTCAAAGGGTCAATTCAAGTCAAACCTCTCCCAAAGGGCAATTTTGTCATTTTGATCTACATGAACAATGTCCAAACAATTACCCTAAGTGTAGTTAAGGTGTATTAGACCATGATCAACCACTTTACCCAATTGTTATACCATTTCAATTGATCACATGTGATGAAACAACAAAACAAGCAATTTACTCAATTGTTGCAATGCAATGTTTCACCTGTTTCATGACTTTGTTGTTACTTTACACTTGTCACATTACTACCATATTGCCATGTTTCAAGGTATGAGAAATCCATGTTGCATTCACATGTTGCACTCCCACCATTCATAAGCAATAAAGTACGAAACAAACAGAATATGCGAATGTTGCATATGTATGTTTCAATGATAATGGCATGATGACACAGATGATGCATATGTTTATGAAATGACATGCAATTTAGTGGAAGCCAAACACCTAGGGTGTTACACAGACCATGCAGATCATCGGGAAAGACATCCATAAATTCACATACCATTGGAATTTTCTTGGCTTCTTCAACAGTAGTTGCACAGACTATTTCAACTGTACTCTTAGGAAAGGGAAGTTGGATGAGAAGTTGGGTTTTGCTATCAGGTGCATTTACCCTTATGGTTCTACGCAGGACATCTATGATAGCCCCGTGTTGAGTTAACCAGTTCATACCAAGGATCAAATCTATATCTTGATCCTTTAATATCAGCATATTGGTAGGGAACTCATAACCTCCCAAATCAATAGGTACATGCTGAACTACCTCCCTTTTACAGATTCGTCCCCCGGGCGACTGTATATGATATGGTTCTTTTGTTTCCCCAATAGTTATCCCATGCTTCATAACAAATGTACGATTGATGAATATATGGGATGCACTAGAATCAAATAAGGTAATTGCAGGGTGCTTAGCAATGGGAAACATACCCATCATTACTGGTTCTCCTTCTGGAATAGATTCCACCTGAGTATAGAAGACCCTTCCAGTTTTCTTCTCAGCGTAACCCTTCTGACTGTTCTAAGCATTGCCCTTGTACCAATTTTGAGCTTGAGTAACAGGGGCTTTAGGTGCATCAGGATTATTCTTCCTAGGATACGGACATTCTCAGGAAAAGTGTCTAGGTTTACTATAATTATAACATGGATAATTGTGATTCTGGGGAGTAGCAGTGCGGTTTGCATTATTTGTATTATTTTGCTGCTGCGGTGCTTGATGAGGATAAGGCATTTTAGTTGCAGGGCGAATAAAAATTTGCTGCCTGCTTTGGCTTTGTTGGGGGTAGAATGGCGTACGGCCATGATTCTGAGGATGCTAAACTATCTTTTGACGCTTTCCACTCGACGATCCGGAAGCAGATATTCTCTTTTTCTTTGCCTCCTTGTGTCGGCAGTAATTCTCCTCTGAAGCGATAGCAATGTTGACTGTCTCATGATAAGTTGCATTGCCACAAGTTGCCATCATGGTCTGAAGTTTAGTGTTCAGGCCTCTTAGGAAATTATTCTTTTTCTTCTGATCAGTATTCACATACTCTATAGCATACTGTGACAGGTGATTGAAGCGCCCAACATAGTGCATCACCGGGTGCTCCCCTTGCTTAAGAGCCAAGAACTCTTCTAACTTCATGGTCATCACACCATCTGGAATATAGTGTGCCCTGAAGGCATCCTTAAACTCCATCTAGGTGATTTGGTGACCAGCGGGTTGTACAGCTACCAAATTTGCCCACCAGGCACCAGCAGCTCCTCGGAGTTGCTGTGCCGCAAACCTTGGTTTCTGAATCTCGGTATAGTGAATTAGCTCAAACTTTTGCTCTATAGTCCTAAGCCAATCGTCAGCTTCTAAAGGCTCTTCTACCTTAGAGAACACAAGTGGACATGTGTCAGTAAAATCAACATAGGTTGACTCGTCATTTTCATTATTACGGCGGCCACGATTAGGGTGTGGTGCCTGTTGGTTCTGAGCCAATTCCCTTAACAACCTAGCATTCTCTGCCATTGCATTAACGAGTGCGGCTATGGCATCTGCCATAGTCGGAGGCATTGGTGGAGGATTTGGGATATCATCCTAGTCATGCAAAGTACTTGCACCAGCTCAGGTGATAGGATGAGGCATCTGTTAGAGAGACACATTTATTTACATTATTATTTATTGAAAGCAGTTAAAAGGTTTCATGCTACAAAGGGTTACTTATTTATATTACATGTCTTGTATCCCACAAGACAACCCTAGTTTACTAAAAAACAGTAAAGGAACTATTACTACTCTAAGCTCTCAGTCATCGGCATCCATGTCCATATCGGACGAAACCTCATCTTCATCTGAGAAGTACACTAATTCCTCAGGGTCCTCCTCCTCTTCTTCATTGTGGATTTCTCCTGGATCCACAATCATTTCTTCATCTATAACTTCACCATCCCCATGAGGAGGATGAAGTTGAGCGTACATCATGTGAACATTCTCATGAAGAATGGCGCTGTCCATCTCCAGGTCTTCTACGTAGAACTCCAACTCATGGATGCATTCGTTGGCCGCATCCTCTCATGTCCAGGCTTCATTCCATAGCTTGATGTTCTTGGTGATGTCCCTTCGCATTTCCTCCAGCTTCACTTGATCTTTGGCATGAGCTTGATGAAGAGTGTTGAGCTCCATGGTAAGGTTCTCGATGTTGGTGGGATTGCTTGAAGATCCTTCATCTCCTAAGGTCCTGGAACTTCCTTCACCAAGCTCATGGTTTCGCGGTGCCAACTGGTGACGAGGGACTCCATGAGGTCCGGTGGACTTGCGTGCGGTTATCTTGGTCTTTGCCATAGCCTATAGAATTTAGGGTAGGACTATAAGAATAGCTTAAGGATAATGGAGGTTAGTAAGAATGGGATTGACATTACTTACCCAACCACTTTTAAGGGGAATTATTATGCAAGGTGTTCAAGCATGATGCATGAATCGATCTTACGAATCTAGGTACAAAAGATTTATATAATCAAAAGTACTAGATTTTTAATACATAGGACAAACCTAATCATATTATCCGCCACGATCTTTCAAATAAGATAGGATTGAGGCTAGATCAGAGGTAAGAAGAAAGAAATTTAAACTTTAAAATATCAAGTTTACTTTCTTTGATCCAAATCAATTTGAAGGTTTTCCAAAGTAACCTACAATGATCTTAGATAGGACCTTCTCTGATAACAGCTGTGGCAGAACCTCCTAAGAAATTGGGCCCACATGCATCTATCATTGTCTCAATAGACCTTTGATAGCGTACATGAGTTCCCAACAACTTAACAGGTCTATCGGGTGTCCTTGGGAAACCTGAATCATCCACGAATCTTTTTTGAACAGGATCCCAATCACAGACATTGCAGATCACAACAGTTTATTCAAATATATACATCAGAGTAAAAGATAGTGGAAGTCGTATGATAACATAGTTTACAAACAAGTTGTTTCAAACTTACAATACCATAAGTGTCATACAACCATAGTAGCGGGATAATATTACATTAACATTATTTACCATACAAACTAGTGCCTTGTCCAAAGGCCATTCATCATTCCTCATCGTCATTGACTTCGAACACAGACATGTAGCAGGGAGCAAAACAAGCCTACGCATGCGACTCACCTACAATAAGGGTTAACAAACCCTGAGTACAAAAGTACTCAACAAGACTGACCTAACTTAACAGGGGGTGAAAGACTTTAAAGATGCAGGTGTTGGGACAAGGTAAGGATGTAGCAAGATTCAAAAGTTCTTTGCCAAAAGCTTACTATTCTTCACCCAATTTTCAAGTTTTACCCCTAAGTCCTTTTAGTTCATTTTCTCAAACTAAGTGTACCTTTCCCATATTCCAATCCTTCTCATTCCATTCTTTTCTCATGTTTTAGTAATTCACCAGTCCTATATTGCTTCTGTACTGAAACGAGTCTCCATATACGCGAAGCACCGGATATTCAAATTGATTCAAGTCCCAGCTGGGGATTCCTTATCACACGACATATGTAGAACTTAATCTTGCATATATCAACCTCGCTACCGGATCCTCCTATACTAAGCCGTCTCCACGCCACCCGAGAGCACAGCACACCTCAAATCTAGCCACATTCCAGCCACGAGGGTACATGCTACTCCTGCCATCTCTTCACTCCTAGTGCATGGGCATTTGTCTTAGTATCGGATTAGCCGAAGTAGGCTTACCAGAGTATGTGACCAGTACTACAAAGTGTCTTGTTCAGAAGATCCACAATGAGTGGCCTTTAAGCGACATAGTCGGCAACATTACCCAACATTCAAGATAAGTCACCCGACTAGTCTCTAGTGCATTCTATCTTCTTTCTTTCTTTGGCCAGTATACCATCTTTGATTGTATCGAAACTTTTACTTTGAAAACCTACCATAAGCATACTAAGCATTCTACGCCTTTGTAAATGAAATCATCTTCAAGGATGGTAAACAATTAACAAGGTAGGCAATGCATCAAGTAGGTAACATTTGAATAAATCAACTTAATGCAATAAGTAACATAGGTGATAAACTTTTCAAAGTAAACAAGGTAATGGTTTAATGCATAAACCGGGGCTTGCCTTCGTTGGCGATCTCGGGTTCCGGATCAGTACCACAAATATCGAATCCCGAAACAACCGGGGATTCTTCCACAACTTGCTCAACTAGGATCGGTTCACTCTCGGATTCTACACGAAATAATAACATATGCTTCAACATGATGATAATGTAAACATGATGCTTTCTTGGTACATGAAATATAATAACACCTCGAGTACAATTGTCCTTCACGGTACAGTTGCAAGCCAACAAAACCAACTTGCAGTTCTACCATCAAGGACCACATAAGTGACTTGACCAAATTGATCTTGAAACCCTACTGGTCACAAAACATGACTAAAACAAGATCAAACTCTAACCTAACACTTAGGGTTTACTTTTATTCATTTTTGAATTAATTTGGAAATAAGCCCAAAAATGAGCTTGTTCCAAATGACCTCAAAATTTTATTTAAGCTTCCTCATGATAAATTAGTGTACCAAAACAAATTTCATAATTTTTGGAATTATATAGTGGCCTACAAAAATCATGGAAATTACATTTATCAATTAATTGAGCAATTTTCATCACATTCAAAAAGTTCTGTAAATCAATATTTCATATTTTTCCTAAATATTATTCATCACAAAGAGGTCACACAAAAATTTTCATAATTTTTGGAGCTCTAAATAAATCTAAACAAAAATAACAAAAACAGACACTATTCATCCATTTCTGAAAATAGAAAAATTCCATTTGAACTACACAGTCGCTGACATACGGGGCCCACTTGTCATCCCCAACCTTCGGCCTTGACCGCGGCGATGACGGCGCTAACCGGCGCTAACTCGCCGACGGTGAGTCTAACGGCGAAGGCAAAGGCACCACAACGTTCATAAGGACTAGGCGCATCGATCTGTGGTATTACGGAGGTTGATTACGACACGGAACAAGACTGACGCCGGCCATGGCGGATGTGGCAGCACGGCAATGCTATGCCGGTGGAACAAGGCTAGTAACGGTGAAACAAAGAGTCTAGGAAGCATCAGTGGCTCACCCCGAATGTGTTGAAGCAACGAGCGAGACCGGAGAAGCTACGGTGACGCGTTTCGACGGTGACAGTGATTATGGTAGAGCAGACCTCGTCGACGATGGCATTCCGGCGACTGCAGTGGGCAAAACAACCAAGCAAGAATAGATTAAGCACAATAGCATTGAGACAAAGCTGTAGAGATAACTATCAAAGGCAACGGCTCACCAGATGATGCTGGCCGCGGTGAAACGGAGCTTCGGTCGAGGTCGCCAGCCGCGAGGAAGAAGAGTCACTAGCGGCGGTTCTCGGTGGACTCAGACAACCACAGTTGGTGGGATGGGTTCGCAAGGAGGAGACGGAGTTGGAACACTACTTTGCCGAGGCTAGTTTGGGCTGAGGAAGCAAGGGGTGCTCGCCGGACTTGAGGCAGTGACGTCGGGAAACAGAGAAGAGAAAGAAAAGCAGACGATGGCGTCGGGGCTTTATAACGTGGCCAGATGAGTGAGGGAATGACACGCAGTGAGCTTCCCATGCTAGCACGAAGCCAAGGGCGGCCACGGGCGTGCCTGGATGGCCGGAGAAAGGACGCCGGCGGTAGGGCGGTGGTCGTGCTACTGCTCAGAAGAATTACAGAATTGCCACCGAGTTCATTTTACAAATTACTCTCAAATTTGTATAACAACTCGAAAATCTCCAAAAATAAAAGTTGTTCAAAATCAAAAGTTCTACAACTTTGCTTAAATGAACATTTTCAAATTCTACCTCCATTTTGAAATTTGAATTTGGGATGCATTTGGGCATTTGAATCATTTCAAAATTACTCCAAATTTTATATGAAAACTTTAAAAACTTTGAATACCAAAGTTGACCCTTATAAAATAAGCTTCAACTTTGCTTTTTGTCATACCCCCAAATTCCAAATGGATTTTGAATTAGACAAAAGGGGCAAAAAGGACTTTTATGGTTTGAATTTGAATTCAAATTTGATTTGTTTTCCTTTTTACTTAACTTTGATTTTTGACCAGTAACATGGCCTATTAGGGTTATTTGAGTCAATTGACACATGGTCTCACATGATCACATGAAATTTGACCCTTGTGGTCATGATCTTTATTTAAAGTTTTGCATCACATTACACAACATAAAATAACAACTTATGAAATAAAGCTTATTTAGTGAATGCATTCAAAATTTTCTACTTTATGAATGCTTTGCAATGCATATGATGACATGTCAAGTTTTAGTGCTAGGTCCAAACACCAGAGGTGTTACAGTTGTCACCGCCCGTGGTGCATTTTTTTGTTCTTTCTTTTTCTTCATGCGTAGCCATTGCCAAATGGGACACATTGGAGACAACCAAGGCCATGTCAATGGCCCACTTCGAATAGTGAGCTGAATACATGGAGAAAATAATGTAAAAAGCTAATGACATATCACAACGTAAAAAATGATTTTTAGCAATGGTTCAAATTTTTTGTAGGGGCGGCTGGTGATGGAGCCGCCCCTATAGTGACGTGCTCGAGTGCCTAGACACCAGCCGCCCCTACAAATGGAACAGCAGGGGCGGCTGGTGATACGAGCCGCCCCTACAAATGGGGTCTGATTTGTAGGGGTGTCTCAATCACCAGCTGCCCCTGGAGTTGCTATTTATAGGGGTGGCTGGTGATTGAGCCGCCCCTACAAATGCCCCCATATATATAGCTTTGATTTGTAGGGGCGGCTCAATCACCAGCCGCCCCTACAAATGACCCACATATAAAACAGCTGTAGCACCTTCTTCCTCCTCGGGTCACTCACTTCAACCTGTGAAAGAAAGGTGGGGAGGCCTTGGCCACCTCCCAAAAATTGCTCTACTAAGGGGGGGGGGAAGGTTTTGGTCTCAAATTCTTTGGTAGAGAGGTTGTAGAAGGTAAGAAAATGCTATTCCACACTTTTTTGAAGTTTTAATGGTTGGTTAGTGAGTAATTAGAGTTTTATTTTTCTCTCTCTTCTATGGTGCTTGAGCAACTTATGAAGCAAATTAGACCCAAGTTTTAAATGTACTAGGGTAAATTAGGGAGGGGAACAAGATCATACCCTTATTTGGTCTATGTTTCTTGATTTTAGTGAATAATTAGTTAGTTTTATGCATGTTTCATATGCATGTAGATCTAGATCTAGGGTTTGGTTTTTTTTATTAATTTTGTTTTTGTAAATTTATGTTTGATAAAATTGGACAAGGGTTTGTATGAAAGATATTGGGTAAAGTATAATTGTTGCTAATTATTGTCTTTGAAATTATTTATTGTAATCAATAAATATGTATTTTAATTATTTATGGATGAATGGGCCATTAATTAATTTTCCTCTACCATGGTGTGTTTGTATGCTTCATGTAATTATATTAGATTTATCTTCATATATATCTAAAGTATATACAATTATTCTCAAGTAATTATTAATTTGATTCATTTTTATATATATCTAAATAAGTAGTCCTTTAATGTTTATTTTGTTGTTGTTGTAAAAGATGGAGTACAGGAACTCTTGGATGTATGGTTCGTTAAGGTTCAAGGTAGATTTCCGTGAAGAGGTGGATAAATTTATTGAAAATGCAAAGAAGCATGCAACGACATTGAAAGAGAATAATGATACAATTATTTGCCCCTATAAAGATTGCAAGAATAGTATGGCATGGACAGATGTGACTATCATCAGATCACATTTGATTATGCGAGGATTTGTTGAGGACTACACAGTGTAGATTCATCATGGTGAAACGGTTATTGTTAACAATGAGGATGAGGAGGAATACGACAACAAAACCATAGAATCTTTGTCCCAATATTTAGCAGAGCTTGATGCACGAATGGATTTTGAGTTTGGCAATGAACAAGGTGGTGATGCTAGTGGTTGGGATGGTAATGACGAAGGTGGTGCCAATAGTGATGGTGGAGCACTTGTCGGGGATAAAGATGATTTGGAGGACATGATTCCAGCCCTTGGACTAGAGATTTTACTAAACAGCTTGAAAGGTCTAGAAAATTTGGAAAGGGTGACAAAAGCATCAAAGGTGACTGTGTATGGTGTTGAAAAGGGTTGTCCGACACATTGGACATTGCTATGTTTTGTGCTTGAGCTGCTCATCCTAAAGGCTAAGTACGGCTAGTCAGACTATAGTTTCAATGATCTATTACATCTCTTGTCATGGGTGCTGCCACAACCAAACTTAGTTCCCGCCAACACATACCAAGCAAAGAAGGTCATAAGTCCATTAACAATGGGGGTTGAAAAAATCCATGCATACCCCGACCACTGTATACTTTTTTGTGGCAAAATGTTTAAGTCACTAGATAAATGTCCCCGGTGTGGGGCCAGCCAGTACAAGAATAATGACCTTTACGGTGGAGACGAAGCCTCCACGAGGAAAAAGAGGAATAAGAAGGGTACAAAAAAGGTGGTACAAGAATATCAGCCCCTAGAGGACACTCCATTAGGCAATGATGCAAAGCAAAGAAGAATTCCTGCCTTGGTAATGTGGTACCTGCCAATGACCGACCGCTTGAGACGTATCTTCCTAAACCCTAAAGAAGCCGCACTCATGACATGGTGGGATGATGATAAGATTGCACACTCGGCTAATTGTAGTCAGTGGCAAAGGTTTGATGAGAAGCACAGAGAATTCAGTGATGACCCAAGGAATATACAGTTTGGCTTGAGCACCGATGGAATGAATCCTTTCAATGAGAGGATGAGCGACCACAGCACATGGCTAGTGATCTTGACCATGTACAACATCCCAACATGGTTGTGTTAGAAGAGAAAGTACCTTCTCCTCACTATTCTTATTTCTGGCCCTAAACAACTAGGCATTCCTAGATGGTACTACATGGGTGTACCTAGATGCATTCAAGATGATAGTTTACCTAAGGAACCAACGCTTCTTAAAGACAAGTCACAAGTACCGCAGTAAATTATTCTTTAGATTTTATGACAACGCCTAGGAGATTGAACCCCCTCTGGAGAGACATCATAACAGAGAACACGTGTACAAAATGGTGAAAAACATACGCGTCATCTATGGAAAGAAGAATCCGGATGGGACGAACAGAGATAGAAGCACACCTCCTATCAAAGGCGTACCTTTCAAGAAACAATCGATCTTATTTCAGTATTTGCCTTATTGGCTAGACTTGGAGGTCCCCCATGCCATTAATGATATGTATGTGCAGAAGAATATCTTTGAGAGTCTTATTGCTACCTTGATGGACATAGGCAAGTCAAAGGATGGTCTGAAAGTACGGAAAGACATGGTGCAGCTAAACATGATGCCACAGCTTCACCCGGTACCTGAGGCTAATGGAAAATACACTCTGCCCGCGGCGTGCTTCAACCTAACACCAGACGAGAAGAGAGCTATATGCACTTTCCTGAGGGGGATCAAAGTCCCGACTAGGTTTTCAGCAAATGTGAAGAAGCTAGTGTCAATGAAGGACTTGTCAATAACACACTGCAAGGCTCACGATTGCCATGTGATGCTGACAGTGTTTCTACCTATTGCAATCAAGGCTATAAAGCCAAAGTTCTTGAAAATGGCCATCACCCGCATGTGCTACTTCTTTTTGAAGATCTCATAGAAGACGATTGGCAAGCAAGAGCTGAGTGACCTACATGAATTTGTGGTGGAGACACAAAACTAACTGGAGATGTGTTTACCTCCGACTTTTTTTGATATAATGAGACATCTCATGATTCACATGGTTCATCAGATACAGGCGCTGGGCCCTTGCTACTTGCATGAAATTTGGTCCTACGAGCGGTTCATGTGGGTTCTAAGTCGATACGTGCATAATCGAGCATACCTAGAGGGCTCCATGATAGAGGGTTATAGTACTAAAGAAGTCATCGAGTGCTGTCAAGAGTACCTAAAAGTATAGAAAGGGATTGGTAAACCCAATTCTCGTCATAAGGGTAGGCTAGCTGGGAAGGGTACCAGTGGTAGAAAAGTGTTCATCGATCATGATTACAAAGAGGTGAATCGGGCGCACTACAGTGTCTTGCAAAGTACACAACTGATGCAACCGTACAGTGATGAACACTTGGCTATCATTATGGCGAAGAGAAATGGTCATTCGGATGATTGGGTCATGAAACAGCATAAGCAACTACTAACTACATGGTTGAAGGACCAAAACATACTGCATGGAGAAATCATAGACTCTATTACCATCAGTAGGTTGGCAGAGGGGCCATCGAGACAGGTGACATCTTGGAATGCTTATGACATCAATGGGTGTATGTACTATACCAACGCAAAGGATAGTAAATATGTGAACCAAAACAGCGGCGTTCGAATAGAGGCTCTTGATGGATTGGGGCGAAAGATCCAATACTTTGGCATCATTGAAGAGATATGGGAACTTGACTATGGAAGGGATATAACGGTGGCCCTATTTCGATGCCGCTGGATCAAACAACACCAACTAAACGAGATCAGATTGAGAGGACTAGACCTCGAGAATCTAGGCTACCAAGATGACCCTTGGGTGCTCGCTTCACGTGTCGCACAAGTTTTCTATATGTCTGACCCACAAAGTAACCTCCCTCCAAAGAAGAAGACAAAGCACGTGGTTGCCTCTAGGAAATAGCACATTATCGGAGTTGATGGCATGGACGATGTTGAAGCTTACAATAACTACGATGAGATGCCGCTATTCACAGACTTTTCTAAGAAGATCAGTGTTGTGGAAAAGAACCTACCCAAAGACATATTGCCATGGGAACGAAAAGATGTTAAGGGGAAAGTCTTTACAGCGGGCTAGCTAGTTGTTGAACGTGGAGTGTTTGTGTAAGTGTGTGTTTGTAAGACTTCATTTATGCATGCGTGTGAGACTATATATTTATGTATGTGTGTTAGACTATATATTTATGTATGTGTATTAGACTTCATTTTATGCATGTGTGTGAGATTACCCTTTGCAACATCCAGATGAATCTATTTCAACATCCACTCTATTACTACTAAAACTTTATGAAATCACTTAACACTTTATGAAATGAAGAAATGGCCAAAATAAAAGTAGGAGATAGTAAAATTTATAACTAGTCTTTCTCCCTCATACTAGCTCCAAATGTGTTGATTTTTTTTCTAAAATTTTCTAAAATCATGCCCTATCAAGTTACTGTGTTGATTTGGTCATTCTTTTCATTTGACAAAGTTTGAGCAATTCAAATTTTCAAATTTAAAAAAATGACAAGTTCTAATGAGATTTTCAACAATTAAATGATTTCAGCTAAAAAAGTGATGAATACCAAAGGTGTATAACTCATAAAGATCTACAGCTTTTATTTTGGTAATTTTTTTATTTGACAAAGTGATTGGTAAATATTGTTCACAAATCAACTTGTCTCTCGTATAGTTCATGAAACTATGAGTCATATGTGAATTTATAAACAATATTTACTAATACTTTGGCACATGAAGAAGTGACCAAAATAAAAGTTGTAGATAGTGATGAGTTCAACAACTTTTATGTTCACGACTTTTATTTTTTAAATCATTTAAGGTTTCAAAATCTTGTTTGAAGTTGCTATTTATTGAAATTCAAAATTTCAACTCTTCAAATTTGGTCAAATGAAAAGATGATCAAAATAAGAGTTGTACATATTGATGAGTTCTACAACTTTGGTATTCATGAGTTTTTCAGCTAAAATCATTTACTCTTTCAAAATATTATTTCAAGTTGAAATTGTTTGAATTTTAAATTTTGAATCGTTTAAACAAAGTCACATGACCAGATGACCACAATAAAAGTTGTATATGTTGATGAGTTATACAACTTTTATGTTTACAATATTTTTATTTTAGGTCATTTAATGTCCTAAAATTGTAGTTGAAGTTTTAAAATTCAAATTTTGAAAATTCAAATTATAGTCACATAACAAGATTGAGTTATGTTTACAACTTTTATGACTACAATTGTTTTTATATATATTTGTGCATATATAGAATAATACAAAATATTATATACATTTACTTTGTGTTTTGTGATTTAAAATATTAGGAACCGCCCCTAGAAATGCATTTGTAGGGGCAGCTCGATCAGGAACCGCCCATACAAATCGTCCTGAGTATAAAATCGGGGGGCGCTCGGGTGAAAATGTGTTGGCGCTCTCTTCTTCCTCCCGACGCCGTTAGGCTGCCCAAGTGCAGGGCGACGACCTCGGCGGTGGTCGGCCCACCGCGCGGCGGCAGCCACCCTTCTCCTCCTCTTCATTCTCCTCCTCCTCCTCCTGGTCCTCCACCACTCCCCTTCCTCCTCGTGACACAAGGCCACGGGTTAACGGCGGCCTAGGGTTTGGCGCGCGGTGTCCTCCACTCCTCCTTGCCGGTCGCCGCCCTCCACCTCCCCCAACCACTCGTCGAGACCTCGATGGCCGCTCGCCTCGCCGCAGAGCCGACAGTGGCCTTGAGCGAGCACGCTGCCTGATTTGTGACCAGATCTAGGGCAAGGGCACGCCGGGCAGGAGGTGAAGACGGTGCGAGCGAGGATGGTCTAGCTGAGGCAGGGATCGACGGCGGAGAGGCTTGGTGCGCTGCGGAACGGTGAGGTAGGATTCTAGCATCTCACAATTTCTTTGTCACAGTTCTTGTGATGTTCTGTTCTTGGTGACCCTCATCAAGGGAGTAGTTGACAGGAATACAAGTCAGGCTAGATCGATGTGGTCACCAGTGCTGCGCGATTCAGTAGTGTATTCCAGATTTCAGTTAAAACTTAAATCTATTCTGAACAAATATGTAACATCAGGATGCCATATATTCACCTACTGTGAAATATTGAGCAATAAAAAAGTGTATGGCATAGACATGAAACTAGAAATCTATGCAATGCTGGTCAGGTAAATGACCGGAATAGATAACATTTCTCCAGGAAGAACAAAACAACAACAAGAAGAAGAAAAAAGCTGATAAATATACCTGTTGACTTCAATATTGCCATCAAATATGCTATTTCCTGTGCCACAAGCAATGCATTTGTGGAGCTATCGTGAAAAACCTCTAGGGTGATCAAGTATCAGTCTGCTGTGCAGATCATGTATCTACTTATTCTGAGATGTTAAGTGAAGCGTTGATAGTTTTGTCTCTGTCTTAGAACCTAACTGCTCGATATGGAGATTGTGTCTGTTCAATTTTGCTCCAGTGCTGACCTCAACAAACTCATATTTACTAGTTGTATCCTGCAAAAAGAAAAAAGAAAGTTTCACAACAAATAAGACTAATTTCCCCTGTTCAACTAAGATTCATTGATCAATCCTAGCCCAAACACACTAGAGCAAGCACAACTCCCCTAACACCCACAATGATTATTAACACTAGCAAATTGGAGGTAACTGTCTTTAGTCATGACTCATGAGCTAGATCAAACAATGACACCCTAGAATGACAAATGTCCCCAGCTCAGAATCAATCTGAGTAACGCCAACAATCTCTCTTCCATAATCAGCACTGGTGACCACATCTGAATCGATCTGTTTTATGTTAAACATACCTTCCTTCTAAAGTATCTAAGATAATCGAATTAGATTGTTTATTTTTGCTTAGGACTTTGACTTGTTTGTATGTTTAAGAGTGAAGCTGATTTATGTAATTAGAGCATGTATGTGCTGTCCTTATGTGGATTTAAGTACTGAAATGCATAAAAGAACATTTGACTTGTGTGTTTAAAATTTTTCTGCTGGTATAGTTTTGGTTAGAAAAATGTTTTCATGCTTTAAATGACCTTTTATGTGAACCTTGACAATATAAAAGTTGTAGATAATTTAAGTATCTTTGTTGTCCTAAAAATTTCATGATTTTATCCTATCTAGTTTGGGAGCTATGAAATTTTGAAGTTTGTTGTCAGGATTTTGAGGTGTGTTGTATAGTTCTGAGATTTTGTATAATTCGACCATGTTAGCTTGAAAATTAGCTCCTGTTGATAACTAAGTAGTTGTAGTGTTTTTCATAAGATTTCCAAATTGTTAAAGAACAATATTTTTGGTTGGCTAGAACTCCATATATGAATTTCTAAACTTTCCTGTCAGGTTGTGTCTATGTCTGTGCAGCAATGCTTCTTTATACTTTTCGACCCTGTTAACATAGAAATCAAGTCTGTATTATAACTAGAAAGATGTGTAGAACTTCAAAAGCTTTCCAAAATGTTAAAGAACATAGTTGTCCATGATCTAGAACTCTGGCTATGATTTATTCTTTCGACTGTACTGCTGCTGTCCTGAAATTTCAGATCTTGTAATTACATGATTTGCCTATTTGTATAGCTTCAATAGAGCAAGGTTCATGTATCTGGGCTGTAGACGGTATATAGTTTTCAAACTCCAACTAATATTGTTCTCTAGGTTTAGATTGAGCTTTATTGTTTGAGAAGTTGAGTTAATTAAACTGTAGGGTGAAGCAAATATCTTTCTTTTACACAGCTATTTTCAACTTGTTGTTAATGCTTGATCAAGTTAACTTTGTTGGTTTCTACTTCTATGGATCCTTGCTTTGTTATGTCCATCCAAATATTTTAAAGGTCAGTATAGAGTTAAGTTAATACACTAAACCTATTGTGTAGAGGTTCAGCTTATGAAACTATTAAGTGGTCACCTGCAAATTTAATCTAGTAAAGGCTTTTCTTTCTGGTTTGTTGATCTTGCTTAGGCCGACTATGTTTTTTTGTGAAGCTATAACATGCTTGCTTATATTATTGCTTTTGTTGCTTGCTGGCATGAATCAATTTGCTATTATTAAGTGCAAGTGGCATCCATTTCAGCGAATACTATTAACTTTTTTTCTGTTTCATCATGGGTTCCTGTTTTGGCAATTTGAGTATTGGAATTTAGCCTGACAACTATTAGCTGGTCTGTTTGCTTGTCAATTTCAGTTTTATTTTTTAGTAGCTATCTCCATTTATACACCTCTCTCTCTCTGGTGTGTGCATAACAGCACCAAGGCTGCTCGGCCAAGCCTGCTGATCTGCCAGGCCATCTCTGGTGTGTGCGTAGTAGCAGCAGCAAGACTACTACTACTACTATATTGAACTACTACTACTACTCTACTCTACTGAACTACTATTACTCTATCTACTCTACTCTCTTCCCTAGCTGCTGGCTGCAAGCCTGCAACTCTTAACTACTGGCTGCTACACTTCTCTACTCCTCCTCTACTATTACTCTATCTACTATCTACTGTTTTTTGGGAAGCAGCTGCTGCTTTTTTTTACACATTTTCCTCTCTATGTTTGTTAAGTAGCTGTTGCTTTTTTTGTCAAATCTCCCCTCTCCTCTCCTCTCCTTTGTTTTGCCAATGATGAAATTGTCCAAGTCCATACATTATATGGAATATGAGCTAATGATCAAGAACTTGTGAGGAACTTGGTATCATTAGTAGCCACCCCTACATTACCTTCTCCTCTCTTCTCTGTTATGATGCCTTGATGCTCTAAGTTCAAGATCAGATGATGATTGACAAGTTTCTAAGGCCTCTACTACTGCTACTTATTGTTTTTTATATATTATTGTTTTATAGGACTACTTTGGTTTATAGACCTTTTTTATTTCTTATACCTTCTCACATACCTAAAGCACACTTTCTTATATCTATTAGAACAAAGCACAAAATAATGTCACAGACACCAGACAGTGCAGCCCGATGCCCCAAGCATGATGAGCAGCCAACCTATGAGGAGCAAGCACTAGAGGACCAGCTAACTCAGGAGCAGTTCGATAATGAGTTAGAAAAGGATCTAGAAGTGATGCTTACTCTGGAGCAGTGTGACGAGGAGGAAGGGGGAGCAGAAGGAAGAGCAGGAGAGGCTGCTGAAGGCGAAGAAGAAGAGGATGATGATGATGATGATGACTTAGAAGAGGGATATGAAAGTCCCAAGGATCCTTTCCCACGTAAAGCCAAAAGGAGGCCAACGGAGAAAGATTTGGACAAGGAATTTGACCCGAACGAGGAGGTAGGGAAAAAGCCTTAGCCTGTAAATTTTGCTAAAGCTTTGGCTGTGTTACCTCTGCTAACACTTTGACCTATCGTATATATAGGTCCCTCCTGAAACTCAAAAAAGACAATGTCGATGTCCATGACATCTCGCTGGACAAGACGGGGTAGAGGAAAGGAGAGCAGAGGCAACAGCCATAGAGACAGGTCATGATGCCTCTGCTCCACAACCTTAAGACACAACCACGACTACCAAGCCTAAGAGGAAACGAGGGGATAGAAAAGGAAATCTATATCCAGATAAGGCATGCTATGTGATAACGGAGGTTGAGCCAGCAGAGGAGATCCTTGAGCCAAAGGAATTAAGAGGACGATTTTGTAATGCGATCGGACTCTAGTAAGAGATAAATTGAACCCAGCAATCCCTAACCAGAAAGAGGTACCAGAGAACACAAAGAATGCACTATGGGATAAGCAGCTGAAGCTCAATTTTAGATTTCCGGAGGGTAAGCACGAATTGGTAAAAAAAATGCTTTCAGGATGATGAGAGAGTCATTCCGACGTTGGAGGTCGGAGCTCAACACGAAATATATCCAAAAGGGGTTAACTCCCTTCAACAAGTTTGGCAAAATAACTTCTAGTCAATGGGAGGAGCTCGTGGCTCAGAAGTCTTCACCGGAGGTATTGGAGCTCAGTGCCCGTAACACCGAGCTGGCGAAGAGGAACAAACACCACCATCATCTAGGCCTCGGTGGCTACTATGCCAAGGAAGAGCAGTTTAGAAAGATGGACGAAGAGGCCGCAATTGCGGGGAATATCGATGTGACAAATTTGAAGGTACGCTTAAGGAACTGGATATATGCAAGGAGTATAGAATCATCCGGCGGTAATCTTAAGTTTGATAAGCCAGAGACCCAAGAGGCAGTATCAAGGATATTGAAATATGCTGAAGACAAGGAGAAGGGCTCATTCAATCCTTCTAGAGAGAGGGACGAGCTTAGCCTTGGCTTGGGAAACAAGGAGCATACAGGCCGCACCAGGGGGCTAGGGAAAAGGACAACCTGGAAGCAAGGATTTAAAGAGGACAGGCACATGTACAAGAAATATGGCAGAGACCGGGAGACTAGTCTTGAGCTCCAAGTGAAGGCTCTAGTTGCGAAGGCGCTGGAGGAGCAAGGACTATCTACGGAGCCACGAATATTAGTGATGCCGCTAGGAGAACTGGCATTAGTTGGTAGCCCTTCAAAGTTCCTAGCAGCCAAGGTTCCACTGCAGCCACAACCCCCGTCGATCACATACGGGAACCAACTAGTTGCACCTTGGTGTTTCTCAGCGGTCAGTAGAACACTGTGATGGAGGTGGCAATGGGTGTGGCACATCCTCTCGGTGGCTTACACCACAACAATAAGATACCGCCGGACTACACTAGGGTCGAGGTGCATATAGTGAAGCCTGAGTTCATATAGTGGAGGATAGACTATGCAACTCCTGAGGGGCTGGTGTTACTCAGAGATGTTATGGGGCAGTTCATCCTCTGGCACAAATGGGACATTATATTGACTGCTTCTTCGCTGCCTCCCCCTCTTCCAAATTTGGAGTGAGTTGTTGAGGTCGGGGAGATATTTTCACCGTCTCGTGACCACCACATTCCTGAGATGCCACATTCTTGTCCGCCTCCTAGCGAGCATGTGCCTGATGAGATGCCACAACCTTCTCCAGCTCATACCGAGCAAGTGCGTCATGAGATACCACAGTCTTCTCAACAAGCACAGCCGATACATGAATAACGAGTGTCTCCTGAAGAAGGTGATGCACAAGAAGATGAGGACGTGCCTGAATGGGAACTTTGAAAGAAGCATCCAATCACCATAAGGCCAGTTTATGTTCCGATCAAAGATGTCTCGTCGGTGTCTAAGTGGTTTTCCCATGACCAGTTCAAGCCTGAGAACCAAGTTAAAAAAGTCCCATCACGGGGTTCTGAGGAGGCCATCACTAGCAAACTCCACCAAATTGCAAAGCAGTATCCAAATGTTGATGCCATCAAATGGTCAAAGGATTGCCCAAAAACATATGAAAGAGGCAAGCCTTTCCTACCAAACCGAGACATCTAGCGCCTACCACATGGAATGAGAAGGTTCCATGATTGGTGCTTGCATGTTCTCCCAACGAGCATAGATCTCATACAAGCATGCTTCCCCACCGGCACATCTAGAAGCCTAGCCAAGAAAATTGTCTTTAACTTCAATGACACGCACACATGCTTTCACCTGGGAGAAATGGAGATGAATCTAATTCGCACGTGGTGCCTGTAAGTCCTTATCCTCCCGATATAATATAAATATAATCTTTGAATTTTGTTGTAACTAACCCACACCGTGATTTGTAGAATGCAAGTGCACATTGTCAAACAAATGCCAAGTGTGAAAGCCGGGTATCTAGACCCTGAAACTATAGCCCAAACAAATTGTAATTACCCTAAACAGTGGACAGTGGATGCCAAAGAGCTAGCTGTTGCAAAGACTCTTTAGGAGAAAGAGCGCATCCGTACGGCAAAACTAAAGGAAGAGTCCCTTAAGGTTGCGGCATACATTGCACTGGCTTTCAAAAATCTCCAACAACACTCTACTATATGGCTACCATACAACTTCGAGTAAGTTCAACTCTATACTTAAAGCTTTGTTCGATATATTTTATTCGATGCAAAAGAGCTTATCTAGTTCTATGATTAAATCCATGCAGCAACCACTGGATTTGTATAGCTATCGATGTTGAGAGGAGCATGGCATGGGTCTTTGATTCAATAGATAGGGACCCAGTGACATACAAAGACTTCATATCGATTCTCAAGACGTATACATATCGACAATCCTCATTAGCTTATATGTTTGTATACGTACTTGTAACGTTCACTTTTGGATTCTAACAAGTTGTATTTGCTAAAATAATTTGAACATGGTATTTAGGTTCTATGTCACTAATCATCACGGAAGGCATGATCTAGCAAGGAAGAAAAAACTGGCTATAAAAACACTATGTGCGGTAAGTGTAACTTACTTCTTCAGTACTCTGTTACATGGCTGTCAAAAGCATTACTTAACATTTTCATATGCAAAACACACAGTGCCCCAAGCAGAAGCCTGGGAGTGTACATTGTGGATACTATATATGCTCTATGATGAGTAACACCGGTGCCTACAGGAGACACCCCTTAAGGGTAAGTTTGAACCTCTTCACCCATAGTATGAAAACTTCGTACATGGTATGAAATACTAAACCGAAACTTGTTCTCTTGTAGTGGAGAGAAGAGAAAGGAATGAAAAGAGACCCATACAAGGACGACCAACTCTTAGAGCTCGTCGGCGACCTTTGCAACTTCATATTGGACTAGATTGTACACGTCAGAGGCGCCTACCATGACCGAGAGTCTGACTTAGATAGAAATCCTCAATACCAACACCTTCGTGAGACTGAAAGGCTAGCTCTAGGACGTTGATAACAATGTGTATAGAATTTGTATATTTAATGATGAATTGTCTATATTCTTATGAATTGGACTTGTAATTGTAGTTTATATAACACTCTTGTGCTTGTAGTCGCGGTCGCGGGGCGTTCGGCAACGCGAACGCGGTTCGGAACGTTGGTCGCGGGGCATTCGGCAACATGAACGCGGTTCGGAACACTGGTCGCGGGGCATTAGAATGTTGGTCGCGGGGCGTTCGGCAACACGAACGCGGTTCGGAATGTTGGTCGCGGGGCGTTCGGCAACGCGAACGCGGTTCGGAATGTTGGTCGCGGGGCGTTCGGCAACACGAACGCGGTTCGGAACGTTGGTCGCGGGGCGTTCGACAACGCGATTTTGAATTGTAAATTTGATTTTTTTTTTTTTGCAGGAAAACGTACTGTAGGGGCGGTTCTAGATTAAGCCGCCCCTATAAACAGGTATTTGTAGGGGCGGCTGGTACTACAGCCGTCCCTACAAATCGATTTGTAGGGACAGCTTGGAAACCTCTCCTACAAATGCATGATTTGTAGAGACGGTTCGGTAGGGGCGGCTGGCCAAACCGCCTCTACAAAGGGTTACGAGCCGCCCCTAAAAATCGATTCTGTAGTAGTGTATGGGACCCAATCGACTAGGTGGTAGTAGGACTTTTATAATTAAACAAGAACTTATAGGCATGTTTGAACTCTAGACTTGACTAAAAGAATTGAATTTAACTAAAATATTTGACTGGTATGATGTTCTTTTAGACCTCACTAGTCAGGCGAGACGTAGGATGTTGTCATGTATTTGAGATTGTAGGTGTCTTTATCAGAAGTTGGGGTGCGAAATGTGGTAGAGTGCTTGATCACTATTTTTTCACAGTATATATAGCTAGGATGATTTTAATAATTATCCAGGCTTGTCCAGTTTGACAAATGTGTGAATGAAATTGAACCAACCAATGCAAATTCTCGCTTGTGATCTGCCGTTGCTCGATCTTCAACCACAGCACATGCACCGAACAAGCTAGGGTTTCCTTATGTCAACAATAATGTGGAAGGAACTTTTTGGGTTGGTTGATGGTCCGTTGCCGCGCGAATCTTCTTGACGGTGACGGAGGCAGCTAACTCGATCAGACTAATCAACATATCAAATTGAACAGCTGATTCAGGCCACCATCCATGCATGATTACTTCCCACGTCAATGTCAGTAGTCTAGGGTCGTGCCTGCTGCTAGCTCTCCGTGACCGTGATGCATCGATCGCTTGTGCTAGCTTCCAATGAAGAGTTGAAGACGCGGATTGTTTTGACGTGTGTTCTGACTAGTAGCTGCTTGTGATACACAAGGCAGGATCGACCATCATTCCCCTAAACCCCTCCACCTATATCGTGTGATTTGTAACTCTTTTCCTCCTACCTTCGGTTAGCGCCTCAACACCTCCTCCTCTATTTAAGCAGTGGTATCCCAGCGCCATGCATCAAACCGGCCTCAAACATCCTGATCCTCATCACTGCTTACGAACCCACACCTCGATAGTCAATCTTGTTTTCTAACTGCAGCCAGCTCTGCATTTCGAACGACGACGTCGGTAGACATGGCAAATTCCTTTATGCTGTGCACGGTGGTTGTTGCGGCGTGCCTCGCCGTCGCCGCCGCCGACTGGTCTCAGGGCACTGCCACTTTCTACGGCGGAGTCGACGCGTCCGGAACGATGGGTAAGAATGCATGCATTCATTTTCTGTACACCAGGGCCAAGAACTATTGTACATATGGTACATTTGTGTACGTATATATACCAAAGGATCACTTCGTCGCTAATGCATGCATGTCTATGATATGATACACAGGTGGCGCATGCGGGTACGACAACCTATACAACGCGGGGTACGGCGTGAACAACGCGGCGCTGAGCCCGACCCTGTTCAACGACGGCGCGTCGTGCGGGCAGTGCTACCTCATCACCTGCGACCCAACGCGCCTGGGCGGTCAGTACTGCAAGCCCGGTAACTCCATCACGGTCTCGGCCACCAACCTGTGCCCGTCCAACTACGCGCTCCCCAACGGCGGGTGGTGCGGCCCGGGCCGCCCGCACTTCGACATGTCCCAGCCGGCGTGGGAGCACATCGGCGTCGTCCAGGGCGGCATCATCCCAGTCCTGTACCAGCAGGTCATGTGCTCGCGCACTGGCGGCGTGCGCTTCAGCATTGCCGGCTCCCAGTATTTTCTGCTCGTCAACATCCAGAACCTCGGCGGCAGTGGTTCTGTGGGCGCTGCGTGGGTGAAGGGCGACAAGACGGGGTGGATCCAGATGTCCAGGAACTGGGGTGCCAACTGGCAGGCGCTCGCTGGGCTCGTCGGCCAGGGGCTCAGCTTCGCCGTTACCTCTACCGGCGGGCAGTACATTCAGTTCTGGAACGTGGTCCCTGGGTGGTGGCAGTTCAGCCAGACCTTCACCACAAACCAGAATTTCTACTACTAAGACCCTACTGCCGACGCCGTCGATGCTCGATCGATCTCATCATTTGCCCCATTTCTTGCAGCTCAGTCCAGTGGCGAGTGCATTCTCTTGATTCTGACGGAGAGCTAAATGCACTTGTTGCGGTTGTACTTGTATATATCATTGCTTCTTTAGCGACCCCCGGATAGACGTCCATATCCTACGTGATTTTCCAGGTGCGGGAGGAAATGGAAGGGTAGGATAAAAAAAGAGAAGGGGATCGGTGACATCACGTACACCTGAATGCTTTTTACAACTTTGTAGATGCGACAAATTTTTTTCCTAACACCGAATTATGTATAAGTTCTATCAACAATGTGTAGACTGTGAATTTGCGTACCGTGGGCACAATTTAGTTCCATCTGGCCAAGATTTCTATTTTCTAGTTATTCCAGGAAAGGATAAACCAGTGTGTTGCCCTGTTTCCCCGCTAAGAGCAATTCTTCCTAATTGTTATAAATAGAGATTTTGGTGAAAAAAATACCGTCCAACAGACTATTTAATGGGTTATCAAATATAATCATCTTCTCTTCCGGATTTCTCACTAGCCACAGGTAGAAAATAAGAATGACTTTCTAGAGTGCAAATAAGATATAGAAAAATTATTAGAGAGTGGAAAAATATAAAAAACAATTTTTATGCAAAAGGTTTTCCAAATGATGATTTAGAGAGTAAGCTTTAAAAAGACTCTTGAGATGTTCTAAACACATAGTATGTATTTGCTTTGTATTTTGTTTCTAGCCTGCCAAGCTAGCTAAGCCTAGGCAACCAGAGCCTACTTCTCCCAATGCAACTTGATATGTCGGTAAAAGTGCTATCTGTCGCTAAAGAGTTTTAGCAATAGCACTTGCACCGGCTGCTTATGTCTATCGTTATAACTTTTTTAGCGACAGATCATCTATCACTATATCCGCTTTTAGCGTCACATCATCCATCGCCAATCTTAGTGTTGTGGTGTAAGGCTTTCAGCTTGAGCTAGATCTTGTTTGGTGGGTTGCACAAGAGCTTCTCTACACTGGGATAGCCAAAGTTGTAGTTTGTTTGGTTGTATGTACAAGCCCAAGTCCGGTCACCCATCCAGCGAATCAGTAAGTGCCTCACATTGTCTATATCGTCATATAAAAAGCCCTTGCACATCCAATCCACAACCTACCCACCACTCACAGTGACCTGGTCTGTTTCTTCCTATTTCCATAAAATCATCATCTTAATCGCATTCTAGGAGGGTTGGGATGTGAACCTATGAATTAAAAACCAATATGCTAGACAGTCGAAGACCTGTGAATTTATAAATCTCTCGAGTTATTACATTGACATGATAGTCCTTGAACCCTTTGTCGGTCCTTTTATATAAAAGGCTCGGCTAGCGCCCGGACGTCCGGCCCTAGGCCCGCGTCCGGACGCAGCTCCTCCCTCCTCCCGCCTGCCCAGATTCCGCACGCCCCGCCTGCTCCACGCCGCACGCCCCGCCCACTAGGGTTCCGCACGGCCCGCCTGCTCCACGCCGCCCACCCCCATGCGGGCCTACGCTGCTCACCATCACCAGCATTGAGAAGACACTACCGGAGGCGGCTTCTTTGCCGAGTGCCTGAGGCACTCGGCAAAGGCCGATATACACTCGGCAAAGGGCGCTCGGTAAACAGTTTATCGGCAAAGACCTCTTTGCCGAGTGCATTTTATTGGGCACTCGGCAAAAGCTTTGCCGAGTGCCAATCCGACACTCGGCAAAGAAAAGTGGCCGTGACGGCGAGCGCCACCGTAACGGTGGCTTTGCCGAGTGTCAAGGTCAAGCACTCGGCAAAGGTACCCGCTTTGCCGAGCGCCGTTGACTTAGATACTCGGCAAAGGTGGTCACTTTGCCGAGTGCCGCCGACAAGACACTCGGCAAATAGGCCACCTTTGCCGAGTGCCTGCCCGTGGCACTCGATAAATCTGTGATGTTTGCCGACTGCAATGGCCATTGCACTCGGCAAAGCATGTTCCCAGGTAGTTCCCAAATAGTCACTTTGTTGAGTGTCATGGCCATTGCACTCGGCAAAGTGACTAAAAACAACCTTTTTTATTTGTTTTATACATCCCGTCCAAATAAACAGAAGATATACACCAACATCACATATATATCATCATCAACACATATATATCACCAACACCACATATATATCACAAACGTCACATATATATCACAAACATCACATATATATCACAAATGTCATATGTCTCACAATATATCACAAATATATATTGTCCTTCGGTATAAGGACGTTAGCTTCCTCATCCCACCGCCCACCATCTTTGTTCAATCACCTGCAATTAAAAAGAGTAAACCAATAAGCACAGATAAACAAGAAGTACTTAGAAAAAGATGCAAAATAAACAAAACGTAATTACAAAATAAAATAGTATTACATGTATTAGAAATAATCTTCATGATCGGGATTAGTTGCATCATAAGTCTCATCATCACTTTTAATCATATCGAAATAATCAACACTATCCGAATGAGCAATGTTTCCATTGCCATTGTCTAAATGTAATCGCTCAAGCATTTGTAAGTCCTTCACATTTTGCACCTCATCTCCAGCGTCCTCTTCAATAACCGTTTCATTGTCTACTTCCATTCCGATCGCTTCGGTTAAGTCTATCTCAAACCTCCCTTCTAGTCCCTCTTCTTGAAAGAACTCTCCATCATATGTGTTTGGGTCTAAGTTGTAATCTTTATCGTTTGGGACAGACACTTTACCGTGTGGCGATACCCTGTGCACAATATCCCAACCCTTAAGATGCCTTTTGGTTTGACACACATATGGGAGATAATAAACTTGCATGGCCAATTGGGCCACAATATAGACATCGTCTCCTAGTAAGATAGAATCCTGTCGAATTTCGACTAGACCAAGATTACAATATGTCCGTCTCGTTGCTTCAGGATCAAACCAATGGCATTTGAATATGATGGGATTAAAAAGTTTGGAACCATGAAACTTGAGTTCGTATATTTCTTCAATTCTTCCATAATACTCAACCTCATCAACGCCGGGCGTAAAAACTCCAGAACTTGTGGTTCTTTGATTGGGCTGACTCTACTCGTAGCTTGTTGTGCGAAAGTGATATCCATTCACGTCATAACCGGAAAATGACCTGACCCTATAGGCAAAGCCATCGTCAACCTGTCTCGATCAACTCGGCACGCATAGACGCATCCCTCTGGCCCTGCAAGCTCAAGCAGGATACATCATTATATTATTCGCACGTACGAGTAACTTCGAATGTCAAACTAAGTATGAGCTAAATTGGACGATACCTTCCATTTGAACCAAGAAATAAAATCGGGCATTCTATTTCCCTCACCCTATCTAAGAAGGGTATCTAGCTGTTGTGCGGTTGGATCCCTTGATTGACGCCAAAATTCATGAAGAAATTCCCTGTACCAACAAGAAACAAGGGGTTGGATGTAGAATAGTGATGGTGTATTTAACAAGTTTGTTGAGAACTTACTGCATGTACGGCGCCACTTCGTCAAGGTTGGTCAACACATATAGCATGATATTGCGCCACTCTTCATGATTCAAGGTCTTGGGGGTCGATGCACTTGTGCTTCCGAGTTGCCCTCGGAAAAGGCTGAGGTTCGATTCATTTTCGCCAGCATTGTAACGAGGGGTTGGATTATGCACGCTAGGGAGGTTGTCACCATAGTATCTTATTGTGAAGTTTGCCACCTCCTCTAGAATGTATGCCTCTGCAATGGAAGCCATGATTTTGCATTTATTTCTATATTTCTTTCAAAGAACCTTTAGACATCTCTTGATTGGATAGCACCAATGGCCCTGCACGGGCCCCCCATTCGTGCCTCATACGGGAGGTGCAAAATCAAGTGCTACATCAGATTGAAGAAGCCGGGTGGAAAGATCTTCTCTAACTTACAGATCAACACATGTGCCATTCTTTCCAAGTCAGTAATCACGGTTTGAGATAACTCCTTGGCACAAAGCTGGCAAAAGAAATAGCTCAACTCTGCCAGCACTAGACAGACATGCTCAGGGACATAACCTCAAACCATCATCGGAAGAAGCCGCTCAATCCATATGTGGTAGTCATGACTCTTCATCCCTAAGACTCGCATAGTAGATAAGTTCACCCCCCTCCTTAGATTAGCTGCATACCCATCAGGACACATTAACATCTGGATCCATTCTAGTACTTTCCTCCTTTGGGGCTTACTCAAGACAAAATCGGCCTTAGGCCTTCTCCATGTCTTGCCGCGACTAGGAGGCTTCATATGTTGGTTTCGTCTATCGCATAACGTTGTCAGATCCACTCTAGCCTTAACATTGTCCTTTGACTTATCAGGAATGTCCATTATTGTTGCCCAAAGTGCCTCGGTGATATTCTTTTCAGTGTGCATTACATCAATGTTGTGTGGAAGGAGAAGGTCATCAAAATAGGGGAGCCGAGTCAAGCCCGACTTATGAGTCCACATATGTTGCTCTCCATATCCCACAAAACCACCTTCTGGATTGACCACAAGACCATCTATCTATTCACGAACCATGGCACCAATCATTATTGGTGGTGCAGGGTCTATCACTACGACACCTTTCGTAAAGTTCTTGATGTCTCGTCTGAATGCATGGTCAAGAGGGAGGAATTGCCGATGTTTGTCGAATGATGAATACTTGCCACCCTTCTGCAACCAAATGAACGTTAGACCTTCCTTGCATACTAGGCATGGGAACTTCCCATGAACACACCAGGCGCAGAATATCCCATACGCCAGGAAGTCATGCAGGGAGTAGTGGTACCAAACATGCATTTTGAAGTTTTTCTTTGTAGCTCGATCGTATGTCCATACCCCTTCCTCCCAAGTATGGACCAATTCATCAATCACAGGCTCCATGAACACACCTATATTATTCCCCGGGTGTCCAGGAATTATCAACGACAAGAATATGTTTTATCGTTGAAAGCATACGCCGGGGGGGGGAGATTGAGGGGGATAACGAACACGGGCCAACATGTGTATGGGGCAGCCATCATTCCATAAGGATTGAACCCATCTGTTGCCAGCGCAACATGTACATTATGAGCCTCTTTAGCTTTCTCATGATGAATGCCATCAAAGTAGGTCCATGCTTCACCATCGGATGCATGTACCATCCTGTCAGGATTGTATCGTTTGCCATTTTTGTGCCTTGTCATCTGTTTCGTTGATTCCTCGGTCATGTATAGCCGTTGGATCCTCGGTATGAACGGAAGGTGCCGTAGGATTGTCATGAGAATATTAGGCTGCCTCTTCTAGCCATCACCAGAATCTACCTCCAGGAACCTAGAGGATTTACACTTTGGACAGTACTTTGCTTCCATGTATTCTTTCCTAAATAGGACGCACCCCTTCGGGCAAGCATGTATCTGCTCATACGACATCTTAAGTGCATGAAGGAGTTTCTGTGACTTGTGCATGCTCTTTGGCAGAAGGTGACCCTCCAGAAGCAGGCTATCAATAACTGTCAACATACCATCGAAGGTGTCTCGACTCAGGCTATACTGGGACTTTAACGCCATTATGTGTCCAATGGCAGCCAGTTGAGAAACCTTTGTCTGGCCATGAAGGGGTTTCTGTGCTACGACAAACATGTCGTAGAATGCCTTTGCGGTTGCCTCTGGCTCCTCCTCCATACGTTCTTTAGCGAACTGTGCCTCGTGATAGTCATTTAACATGTCGGCTACCCCAGCATCAATATCATAATCCTCGACGCGTGGTCTCACCACCTCCTCTCTCATACGATCGGCTTCACCATGGTAGACCCATCGGGTATAGTACGCCGTAAATCCATTCTTTCAAAGATGTCCCCCATCACCTTCTTCATTTGTCTTTTCCTGTTTGCACATTTGCTGCAGGGACAGCAAATTTTACTCGCTCTTTTAGCAGCCACGCCAAATGCCCATTCCAAGAAAGCATCGGTCTTGTCGATCCATTCATTGGTGACCTGACCCTGACTTGCGCGGCCCGTGTACATCCACTCACGGTCCTCCATCCTTTAACATATATAGCGACAAGTAATATAAACATCAATTGTATCTACACGATGTTCGTACTATCTAATAGGTGAGGATAGGTCCTAATCCCACGTGAGGATCCGTAGATGAGGTTAGTTTCCATGTTGTACTCCTATCCGAGACAGAATTTCGGCAGCACCTCCCCGCTATTCTCTAAATACACGTCCTGCTAGGGAGAGTGTGTATCCGGAGAACAAAAGGGAGATGATGCCAAAACTCTGTCTCGGATCAGAGCAGACCATGGAAACTAACCCCACCTATGCATCCGCGGGCTATCCAAAAAACGTGGACAATTCAAAATAGGTACGGTTTTAGATATGGAAATATCTGCATATTTCCAACCATATCTCTTTCAAACGGGAGACGCCTAACTGAGTTACGTGATCTACGACCATGATACGGAAAGAGGGGTTATACCTAGGGTGGCGGTGGAGTCAGGCTAGCGAGGCCATGGCGGGTCGGTGTAGTGGCGAGGCGACGTGGTGCAGGCAGACCTGTAGCGGCGAGGAAGATGATCGGGGTCGCCGAGGTACTCCGGCTCCTCTCCGACGGGCTCTTCTCTGCAAAAAAGAAACATAAAACTGTCAATACAAAATTTTGGCAACACCTCCCCTGCACGGTGAGGTTTCCAAAACCTGCAAGAAAACCAATGGCACAATGGTCGACATGCACATATATATGAACGACACGATGGCCGACATGCACAAGATTATGTAAGGAACACCTAGCAACGTAATCAGGATAAGCAAGGATCAGGGATTACAAATTCAGGATCTATATCCAATTACTAATATATTCCATAAGCTATATTAATTTATGACAAACATCAATCCATGCATCTACAATCCATCCATGCTAAACCTTAGATTTGCAACTATCCTCCTCCTCCGGCGGCGCTGGCGCGGGGGCGGTGCTAGCGCAGGCGCACGGGCCGTGGCGGCACTGGCGCGGGCGCGTAGGCAGAGGTAGCCCTGGCGTGGGCGGCGGCGACGCTGGTGCATGCATGTGTGCGTGTGTGCGGTGTGTGTGGGTCGGCTGAGCTGGCGGGGTTAAATTCCCCCTTTGCCGAGTGCCCCCGATCTGGTACTCGGCAATGGTTTTTTTTTAAAAAAAATTTAATTCTTTGCCGAGTTCCCCCGATCTGGCACTCGGCAAAGGTTTTTTATTTTTTTGCCGAGTGCCACCTGGCCTAGCACTCGGCAAAGAGGTTTTTTTAAAAAAAAATTCTTTGCCAAGTGCCCCTGATCTGGTACTCGGCAAAGTATTTTTTTAATTTTAAAAAAAATCTTTGCCGAGTGCCAGCCGTCCTGACACTAGGCAAACAGGCTCCTTTGCCGAGTGCTATTTTTTTGACACTCGGCAAACCATATTTTTTTCACTTTTGACCTCCAAATTTTTTTCTGCAATCCTCACACAATACCTAGTACTCCATGTTCCAATGTGGCACATTTCTCGGACTTTTTCTATATTTCTTTAATTTATTTCATTTAATTGAATTTTCTTGGATAATTCAAATTATAACGGCTAGTCATTTGAATAATGAAAAAAATGAATGGAAAAATGATATTCATGTTATTTAGTATAATGTGAGGCCGTATCTAGGAACAGACCACCAATTTCGAACATCTTGTTCACGAAACATGACCACGAACTTGCGGTCGAGTTGTTTTTAAATTCTATAAAAAGCAAACGAAGTCCGAAAATCATGAAACTTGTCAAGATATCATATGTGGAGGCTGTGATAAAAAATTGAGGAGGTTTCACACAAGTTTACCACGTACGATGCTTACCACCTCGTCGCCCACTTCACGAAATCATGAAACTTCTTCAGAGATTCTTCTGTTTGCAAGCATCGTACATGACAACTTGCGCGAAACCTTCGTAACTTTTTATCACAGCCTCCACATATGATATCTTGACATCTTGACAAGTTTCATGATTTTTGGACTTCGTTTGCTTTTTATAGAATTTAAAAACAACTCGACCGCAAGTTCGTGGTCATGTTTCGTGAACAAGATGTTCGAAATTGGTGGTCTATTCCTCGATACGGCCTCACATTATACTAAATAACATAAATATCATTTTTCCATTCAATTTTTTATTATTCGAATGACTAGCCGTTATAATTTGAATTATCCAAGAAAATTCAATTAAATGAATTAAATTAAAAATATATAGAAAAAGTCCGAGAAATATGCCACATTGGAACATGGAGTATCAGGTATTGTATGAGGACGGTAGAAAAAGTTTGGAGGTCAAAAGTGAAAATAATATGGTTTGTCGAGTGTTAAAAAATGACACTCGACAAAGGAGCCTCTTTGTCGAGTGTTAGGATAAGACACTCGGCAAAGGATTAACGGCGCATGTTGGTCGTTAACGGAGGCGGCCCTTTGCCGAGTGTCTTATCCTGACACTAGGCAAACCACCTCTTTGTCGAGTGTTATTGTTTGCCGAGTGTTTACCGAGTGCCAGTTGTTTGTCGAGTGCTTTCTCTCTGACACTCGACAAACAGCCTCTTTGCCGAGTGCCCGATAAAATGCACTCGGCAAAGTCTAGGACACTCGGTAAAGAAGCCGTCTCCGGTAGTGAGAAGAGACACCAAGGCGAGGCAACAGAAGGCGAGGAGGGAGATGCAACACTCGATCTACTTTTGAAATATCCACATGAAATATTTGCAACATAGGTTTGAAATAGTTGAAACACTTGCAATGTACGTCTAAAACACATGTAAAAACACTTGAGAATACTCGAAAAGCCATTGCAAAATATATGCTACATCCAAATAAACACACTTGCAACATACGTCTAAAAATAGATGAAACATTTAGAACAGATGCTTGCAACATACGTGTACAACCATTGCAACATTCTTGATCTAGTTTTGCAACATCCATATGAAACACTTGCAACATAGCTCTGAAACACCTAAAACATTTAAAATATATGCTTGCAACATGCGTTTTCAGGCGCAACATCTACTTGCTACTTGGACAAATGGAGGCTCGTCAACACGGAGCTCGATGCCGCGGAGTGTGCGTGGGGGGGATGCCAGTGGGCGGGCGGCTGGGCGCAGCCCCGATGAGCGGCTACACCGCTCCCAACGATAGGGTGGGTGAGCCAACGCGTTCTAGGTGGCGAGGCACCCCCGCGATGTGTTGGAGAAGGGGAGATGGCGGGTGTGCAACTTCGGTAGCCTATTGCTGTGCTTCTCTTCTGTTGGTGGCGGGGAAGGAGGGATGGCGAGAGCGGGAGGCGGCGGCGGCGGCGCGGAGTCGACCGCGGAGGAGGGAGAGGAGTAGGAGCAGGGAGGAGAGCGAGGCCATGGAGTGCACGAGCAACATCACTAGAATGGGGAATTGATATCCTGTTTTTGTCAGATGGAGAAGCCATGAGGGGAGAAGGCAGATTGGCAGAAGGCAGATGGACGGGAGTGGGGAATCCGCATCCTTTCTTCCAGACGCCCTGAGGAGAGCATTATTGTTTTATAAAGGAAGGATTTTACTCTTAGAATATTAGGCAAATTTAGTACCAATTTAATCTAGAAAATTATTAAAATCTGTGACATCAGACATGTGCACATGTGATCTAAGCGCAATGAACATGATACTGGAATGATTTTAATCACAGAAATTAAAAGATGCCTTGCAACGGTAGCATACCTAGTTGACATAGCGTTTGTCGATGTAGTCGCCCGCTCGATGCCGTGTAGTAAGGTTACAGTGTCTATCACCACCACCAGAGACTGACCATCAGGAAGTAGCAGAAAGAGGAGAAGCCATAGTTGTTAGGAAGAAGATCAAGCAATCACATGGAAAATGCTTCCCAAAAATCTGATTACCGGTCTTCACCTGAGCGGATGAACTCTAGGTCGAATAGCGTCAGTTTCGAAGGCATGCTCTCCCTACTCCTATACATGCAGGAATCGGGATGGGATGCCAGAGAGCAACACAGTAGCAAAGTGGTGAGGCATGATTGTGTGTTATTCTCGCGGACTGGAGGAGAGCGACATCTTATATATGTAGCCTCCCAGGGTCGCCGAGAGACAGGCATAGTGGTTCATAATGGTCATGAACACTATGTATGTTACTACAATAACTGACAAATTAATGAATTGCCTACACTAATAACCCACTAATCAACCTGGTTGGTAATAGCAAGAAGACCATATTTGTTATTAGTAACTGATATATCAATTGTCCGTTGCTAGTAACTCACTAATCAAGGCTATCTTCAACAACATTACCCAAAATACAAGACCCATTTCACATTTGGGTAGCGCTACAGGTAAAAGGTTTCGTACCTATTTTTGGTCATCTCCAACAACAGGACCCAAAAGAGAACCCTTTCTGCAAATGTGTCTCCAGGAGAGAGGATACTCATTTGGGTTATACTTTTGCTATAACCCAAAATGAGTCTCGCATATAGGTACTCTGTTGGAGGCTGATACAGTACCATTCAAGACCCATTTTGGGTATGGGAGCCCATATGGGGCACCCATTGGAGACAGTCCTCTAATGGCTACTAACACATCATGAATTTCACCTGGCATTAATCCTTGCCTTAAATTTCTTTTGATTTAATTGCTAAATGAAATTGGTCAATTCCAATTAAAACCAACAATCCCCACCAAATTTCAAATGGTAATGCTTGTATTAGGGCGTCCGTCTACCCTAGATGGCCCCGCCAGCAGGCCAGGAGGCCCAAAAGGCTCTCCTATCTGTTTCTATCCACTCTCCTCCAGCCATGGTAGTTTTCTAAAAAAAGAAAAAGAAAAAACTCACCGCGGCGCCGTGAGCCTGTTTCCATGCTTTGCCGCGCATCCCGCCAGCCATCTCCACCATGCCTCCTGTTCGCCTTCTCTCCACTGCGCCGCTCTCTCCACCGCGCGCTCCCGCCCGCCTTCCTCTCTATCACGCCTCTTTCTCCACTGCGCCTCACGCCTGCCTTCTCCACTAGAGCGACCTGCTACGGAGTTTTCCACCAGACTTGTCGCGGCCTTCTCCACATGAGCGGCGAGCTACGCGCCACCGAGACGCTGGTGTAGGATGGCATGGCATGTGGCTTCCATCTCCTAGTTGTGTAGCCACTGCCTCTCCGCCACGTTGCGGAGCCACCGCCGCTGGCCCGCCGCCTACAAGCTACCGCCGCCGTGCCGCTGCCTCCGGCACACCGATCAGCCTCCATTCTCCCAAGCAGCAAGGAGATGTTGTGCTGAAAACACATGTTGCAAGTGTATGTTTGAAATGTTTCAAATGTTTCAGAGGTATGTTGCAAGTGTTTATACGAATATTGCAAACATAGATCAGATATGTTGCAATGGTTGTACACGTATGTTGCAAGTGTTTGTTCCCAATGTCATCTGTGTTTCAGATGTATGATGCAAGTTTGTTTATCTGGATGTCGTATATATTTCACACATATGTTGTAAGTGTTTTATCTGGATGTTGCATATGTTTGCAATGGTTTTCAAGTGTTTTCAGGTGTTTTTCAAGTGTTTTAGAAGCATGTTTCAAGTGTTTCATCTGCCTTCAGACTTATGTTGTAACTGTTGCATCTGGATATTTCAAATGTAGATAATTGTTTGCACATGTTCAATGTCACCCGCCTGTTGCAGCTGCAAGAGGGGGCAAGTGGGGTCGGGTTGGGCTCAGATGCCGCGTGAGGTCGGCCGGGGGCGAAGTGCAGGCGTGGGCGTCCGGACGCTAGCACGCATAGAAGAAATGCACTCAGTTTCACCTTTCTTTAATATACTAGTGTTTGGTGGAGACTGTTAAGTTGGTATGCCAATTTCTCTATGAAAGTGGGCTCTAGAGTCCGAGTATATTGAAAAAGGAACATGGAAAATATTGTTGGAAACCACCTTCTCGGTGGAATCATGGAAATAACAAAAAAATATGCTTAAAGTTTTCAAAGTTTGAAACTTTGGCACATCCATAACGTACATGTAGATGTACTTTATCGGAAAAGTTGAGATGCAAAAATTGATGTTTCCAAATAACGTATGAAAATGAGAATTTTGCCCTCTCTGGTGCATAAAACCAAAACCAAAATTTGTCATTTTCATAAGGAATATTCAAAATTGGTTTTCCATCTCAAATTCTATACATGTCCGATCAATTGATGTTTTTTTTGCCATATTTGATTTTTTTCTGAGAACTTCTAAGAAAATATTTTTGGGTTTTTTCATGATAATCCTTCGAGGAGGTGGTTATTTTCACCGATGTATTTCGAAAAGGACATGAGCGTTGGCATAATAATTGAAGAAAAGTCAGCATTGTTAACCATCGTGTTGTCCGGGAGGAGATATGTCACTGTCACCAATACCTGTTGTAACGAACTTAACCTCTTAAGTTGGGCCCTTTGACTTGCGTGATCTAATGATTGATTCCCTACTGCCACTACTTCCACTATTAAATTTGTTCAGTATATCTAGTAATAATCAGCTTGTGCCATTTGTCCATGAAAATTTTGATCCAGTTTTAAATGTTCCATGAATGATGGTTATTATATGCTTTTTTGGTGGGTTTAACCACTTATGTGAATACAGAATATTTCAGAGCAGCTATACTTGAGTCGGTTTGAGATGATGATGGTGGTGAGTTAGTTAGAGACGTTTCTTGATCATTTTGGGTGAATAAAACCAGATGAATTTGGGTCGCTCAATCAATCATTGAAATGTGAAGTCAATGCTTTGATGTTGCAATGATCATATATAACCGTGTGTATTGCATTGCATCAGCAGCAACACTATCTAGAACTGCAATATATTATTCCATTCCATTGTGTATTAGTGTGTTGTGGCTAAGTACAAATGAGTCATTATTATTAACTAAAAGACACATTTTTGGAACTAATAAGAGGGTTTAAATTTACTCGAATGTTGCTTGCAAATTTTTGTATGTGCGGGGACTATCATTTATCTTATATTATTTAGCTAGCTAGCTAGATTAACAACTAAGATCATGTGCTCTGCTCCTCCTTCCAGAGAGTTTTCCTTCTCAGGGAGAGCAAGTCAATTTGTGGCTTCAAAAACGAGCTTGTACTCTTTGTACTTGAACTTTATAAATTCACCAAAGTGATGTTCGAGTTCGTTGAAATTGAGATGTTCAGCAGTCCGTCATATGTTCTATAGTTATCGTCCCCTTGTCGACGTTGCTGAAAATTCCTGACTCATATGGAGTTACGAGTTGGCAGTTCTCGTTTAAGCTGAGTTTTGAATTTATAGGACTTTTAAACCATGATGAATCAGTGCCACATATCTTTCTCAATTATTCCAGTCTTGCAAATGGATATGTATATAGTTTTGCTAAGGACACTGCTTATTCGTGGAATTGGCTGCACCTACAACAAATTTCTCGAACAAACATGCCCAGTAGCAAAATCTTTTTTTTTTATCTTGTTTTTCATATGGGAAAACTAATGTTTACATGTCTTAACATCTACCATCTCAGTCTATCGAGATGATCATAGGGCTATGGTGAACATGCATGCATTTGTAGGTGTTTGTGTACATGCGGTAGTTGAGCATGATCTATATGTGTGTCTGTGTTCCAAACTAATGATTACTCGCAAAAAAACTAATGATTAAATAACTGATGTCCCGGATTTTTGTGTTAATTAATGTAATTGTACGTGTAGGAAGTAGGAACTGATCACACGTCTGTTCGGTTGCGCCACCATCATGCCCAGGATTGGGCTTCAACTAATGTGGAAGGAATTCTTGTTAGTTGATCGTTTGTTGATGGGTGAATCTTTTAACAGAGATAGGTGCTTAGACTACCTTTTTTGTCTGGCTTGATCTTCACCTGCATGATGTTAGAGTGAGAGGGTAGCGTCAACTACTCTTTGTAATCATTATTAGTATAGACTTATGCTTTCTCTTGGAAAGGAGATGCTGGACTCTAAACTCGATCTTTTCATCATTAAAAAACTAATCAGCTTGTTCTATAAGAATAAAAATACAAGTCCTCGCCAACATCATCATATCCACGAATTGTGTACATTCCAATGCAGCATGACATGCATCTATTTAAGCACACCGGCGTCCCGAGTGCCATGCATCTCATTTTTCTCATCCCACAGCTAATATTAAACCAAACGAAATCCTCATTGCCATCTCGTTCTCTACACTCTGCAGCCTCTACATTGATGTCCACAACAGAAATGGCCAAGTCCCTGATGCTGTTCTGCACAGCGCTCGCGGCGTGCCTCGCGCTTGCCGCCGCCGACTGGTCTCAGGGCACCGCCACGTTCTATGGTGGACCCGATGGCTCCGACACGATGGGTAATTACTTTTGCATGCATGCATTCGGTACATGATGAGACAAATTACTTAAGGCCTTGTATGAATGTTGTCGGATTCATCTTAATCTACATGTGTCGGGGTAGATTGAGGTGGAATTTAGTTCAAGTTCTACTCCAATCCACCCAACATACGTGGATAAATGCGAATCCGTCTACGTCTGAACAAGACAAATGTATATATGCTAATCTATGCATGCATGTTCATATTTATTCGTAATAAATGTATACATTACAGGAGGCGCATGCGGCTACGAGAACCTATACAACGCCGGGTACGGCGTCAACAACGCAGCGCTGAGCCCGGTGCTGTTCAACGACGGCGCGTCGTGCGGGCAGTGCTACGTCATCATCTGCGACGCATCACGCCCGGGCGGCCAGTACTGCAAGCCTGGCACATGGATCACCGTGACGGCCACCAACCTGTGCCCATCCAACTACGCGCTGCCCAAAGGCGGGTGGTGCGGCCCGGGGCTGCCCCACTTCGACATGTCGCAGCCGGCGTGGGAGAACATCGGCGTCTACAGCGGCGGCATCATCCCGGTGCAGTACCAGCAGGTCAAGTGCTGGCGCAACGGCGGCGTGCGCTTCAGCATGGCCGGCAACTACTACTTCCTGCTCGTGAATATCCAGAACCTCGCTGGCAGCGGGTCCGTGGCCGCCGCCTGGATCAAGGGCGATAACACGGGGTGGATCCAGATGTCCAGGAACTGGGGCGCCAACTGGCAGGCGCTCGCCGGGCTCGTCGGCCAGGGGCTTAGCTTCGCCGTGACCAGCACAGGTGGGCAGTACATCCAGTTCCTCAACGTAGTGCCAGGATGGTGGCAGTTCGGCATGACCTTCAACACAAACCAGAATTTTAACTACTAAATCGATCTTGCAAGCAGCAGAGAGTGAGTGAACCATCTTCTTAGCCATTTCTCATGTGGTTCAGTGGAATGGAGAGTGTGTTTTGTGATCATCTCTGGCTCTCTGCTACGTGATCTCCTCCTGAAGGTACAGTGTAAATGGCAAGGGTTGAAAAAAATGGAAGACGGGGATGCATGCAACACAGACCTGAAGGCCTACATACCATGCATGTTTCAACACTATGCTTTCTCAACACTGTGTATCAAATTATTGTTTGTTACGACAATGTGTAGACTTCCAATTTTCTGTAGATAATAAATTATATAGTACTGCTTTCTCTCTAGCCAGATTTCTATCTGTTCTTACATGGATTTAAGCTTGAGTTGCACCGCTCAAAACATGTACGTAACCTCTGTTAGCAACGAGGATCAAATCACAGCTATGAACACGGTGACTAGCTAGCCTAGATCGCAGAGCGCGCAAGAACAAAGAAGAACAGACGAGTACACGAACGGCAACTGCCGGAGGATAGTGCTCTTTTCACTGATGTTTACTGGAGAATACAAACGCAATTACACCAGTAGTAATGCGCTTACATCAACTACTTAGTCTCTGCTACTTATACCAGTAGCATACACACACGATGGCAAACAAGAAATTGATTAAAACAAGATACAAAGGAGCCTCAGCGTAACTGCCTGAACGCCTGCTTATCAACAGTTCCCGCCTGATCTGCTTGAATTCAAAAGGGCGTCTGCCATCTTGTTTGCTTGACTCAACCTCCATCCGCGCTGTCCAGCAGCAGGCTTACACCAACAACCTCTAGGGCAGGTTTAGATGACCGGCTCTTATTAATTATATATGAGCACGATATGGCAAAAGGAGAGATATGTAGTCTCCTTGGTTATAAATATAAACAAAACACATCAACCCTTGCCAGAGAAAATCATTGGCAAGAACTAGAGACTGCGTTCATACCTGAAATAAACATCCTGGATGGTAGTAATTATGCTTCAAGAGGTGTTGCATGAGTTTAGAGGTCTTCCCAAAAACCTGACATTATTGTTGAATTCAACTTAAAAAATGCATATATATGACAAGGTTCACAGGAGCTTTCTTGAAGAGGTGTCAATAATAAAGAAAGGTTTTTGCAGCAAATGGATTTTGAGGTGACTAGTGAAACAGGTGAGTTCTTTAGAAATTACAAGGTTCTTAGGTATATAGGGTAACATACTATAACCCCTGCTGTATAACTGGTATGGATGCCCTATCAGCTATGTTGAGAGTGGTGCAATGAAGAAATGCAATTCACTACTAAAAAACATATATCAATGCCATCATTATTACTCTTGGTTGCTTTGCAACCGATTGTGATAGTGTATCATTACTGATTCATGGCTACAACCGGCGGTGAAAGTAGGTTTTTACTTCCAGACATCATCTCCAACTGGTAGTGACATATCACACTGTCAGTTCGTGGCTATGTCTTGCACTCATCGGTACACACGACAAAAATTGTAATTTTTTATATGATGTCAGATGAAGACAAACTTTTTATCAACATTATAGAGTTCAATTTGATCTAAAACTTTGTGGTTTACCAATTTTCATTTGAGATAGTTTGGATATCCAAATATTTGATATAAATTATCATACCCATTAAACCAATTCACTGGAGACTAGATCTATGTCAAAGTTGTAGCACTCGATGATATCTTCAACTTTGTAGTTGACAACTTTTTCATTTGAGATGATCTAGATTGTAAAACATATAATACTAGATTCGTAAATATGAAGTAAAAGATAGAATCAGATGTCACATTTTGTAGCATAGGTTCAAATCCTAGAAACATACATTTTTCCTTTTTTTGGTATCATTGTCAGTTTGTGGCTAAAACTGGCAGTTGTTGAGAACCCACCTATCACTGCCAACAGTGATACCATTTGGCATCAGCTTGTCCACTCCTGATTCCAAAAAGGTTTAGAGTTGGTGGTGAAAGTAAACTTTATAGTTCAGAGTGTGCTTTATTATATGGGATAAAGGTTTGTTAGAGTTTTCAAGTCAAATATGTTTAAACTTGAGCTCAAAAATTGAATTCAATGTTATTTTCCATACTTAGCCATTTTTGTCTAAGTCAATGAAAAGCAGTGTTAGGTTCAATTTTTGAAGAATTATCAAATGAATTGTTATGAATAAAATTTGACCAAACTATGTTCCATTGTTTGGTGGAATGTTTGAGCTTTGATATCTTGTAAATGATTGATATGTTTGATGGCTAATTGTTCACTAATTAATTACCAAAGTTGCTTAACCAAACCAATTTTTCAAACCCTAACTGAATTTCTGAAATCAGTTTCAAAGTACCCCTGTTCCTCATTCAAAATCTCTCTAACCGTTTAGAATTAGAGCTTGAGTCTGTAAACAAAGTTGGAGAGGGCATCTAGATGAGTAACTTTGATTAAGGATGTTTTTCAAGTTGCTACTGAGAAAAAGGTGGAGGAACATCGGGCTTCAGTAGGCTACAATACTCAGCAACCAGGTGCCATACAGCAGCTTCGTCGTTGAGCCGCCGTGATCGATTTCGCCGCTCTCTCGCGCGCGGTCACGTAGCTGATGTGGTGGCAGCGTCGCAAGCAGCTGCTGGACGCCGCGATGCTTCGCCACCACCTTCAAATCGCCCCGAAGCCGGTCGCAGTCTTCTTCTTTCTTCCCGCCGCCGTCGAGCTCCATGGTCGCCGACCAAATTCATCGCCACCAATCCATCTCTGCCCAATTGCTCACGCGCCTAGCTTCGCCTCGTCATCGCACACCTTCTTGACCTTCTTGCACCATCTCTTGTCGTCGGGAGTGGCCGTGCGCGCCGTTTCCATCGTGGCAGCGCCGCCATGGCCGCTGAGCTCGACCTCACCGTGGTCAGCTCATTCCAGAGCAGCTCTCACTCCCACTGTTGTCGTTTTGGATCCCATGGCATGCTGTGAAGCTCATCATCCTCTCCTTTTAATCTCTACCGCACAGGGTTTGCCGGAACGCCGCCATGCCCACCAGTTCGAGCTGTCGTCGTCGCCCTCTACGCCGACAGCCGTGTCCGAGCCGTCTCCACTTCGCCTGCGCGCGTCACCAAGTCACGGTGAGCCTCCCGCACCTTTAGGATGCCTTATGTAACACCCTAGGTGTTACAAACTTAATAAAACCTTGATCATCATGCATAGGCTTTGTGGCATAAATGCATTCCATGTTTCATTTATAGCATATATATGTTGCATGAAATGTTAACAATGTTAATGTTTAAGGTTCTTTGTGAATTTATATATGTGAAATTTCTTAAACAAATAATTTTTTGCTAAAATAAACTTTTTAGTACAAAGTGAGTGCTTTCATGTAGAATCAAAATATGAGGGTGTTTCTAAGTTAAATATGTTGAAATTGGACTCCAAATATTGAATTTAATGTTGTTTTTCCCTCCCTTAGCATTTTTGGCCAAGTCATGGAAATCAGTGCTAAGTTCAAACTTTGGTGAATTAATAAATGAATTTTCATAAATAAAAGTTGTCCAAGTGTTGTTCCATTGTTGGTATGATGTTTGTGCTTTGATAATGAGTGATTGGTTGTGATGTTTGATTAATAATTAGTTGTTAATTAATTGCTCAAAGGTTGCTAAGCAAAACTGTTTTTCAAACCTTAACTGAAGATCTGTGGTTCAGTTTCGAGGTACCCATGTTCTTCACCTAGATCTCTCTAACCAGCTAGAATTAGAGGAGGATTCTTTCAGAAAAGTTGGAGATATCATCAAGTTGAACAAGTTATAGTAGTAAAGTTTTTCGAGTTGCTGTTTGGAATCAAGAGAAAAAGAGAGGAGAAAATGGGCTGTCAGCATAAACAGTGGCTGCCGGGGAGAGCAGGCTGCCTGCTTGCCGCGTCATCTCCGTGCCCCGTTTAGCCACTTCCGCGCTGCTTCTCGCGCATGGACGCGCGGCTGTCCGTGTGGCCATGCTCGCGAAGGCGCTGTCAAGGTCGCGACGTCATCCTCGCCTATAAAGCTAAGCGCCGGCCGCCGTGTTCTCCTTTTTCTTCTTCCTGCCACCGCCGCCGAGCTCTAGTTCACTGACCGAATTCGCCTCCAGCGTGTGTCCATCGTCCAATTGCTCGCGCCCTTAATTTCGCCTCGCCATTGAGCACTTGTCGAGCACGCTTGCACCGCCTCGCATCTCTGGAGTCGCTCGCGCCGCCGCTTTCCACCACGGACGCTCGTCGGCGCCGCCGCACACCACCTCATAGTGTCCAGGCTTCTCCAGCACACCTATTGCTCTCCCGTTTGATGCTTTAGCTTCCTCATGTTGCCTTCATGCTCATAGGCCTCCTTGTTTTGTCAGAAGTGCGCCAGATCCACCGGAATGCCACCTTGCCGCCGCGTCCGCTCTCGACGCCGACAACCTTCTCCGTCGCGTATCCGCCTCAACCGAGTGGTCGAGTATGTCCGCGGTGAGCTCCTGAGGCTATCAGTTAGCTTTGCTTTACTTCTACCACCTCGCCGTGGCCGGCGCATTGCCGCCACTCCGCCATGGCCGGCGTCGAGCTCACCACATAACCCTAGTTGTTCATGTGACAATGGGTATGGGGGGCTCGGGTGAAAAATGTTTTCTAGCATATTTTGGTTTTCTTAAAATGATTAATAAGCTGATTCTTGTTTATTTCATAAAAAATAATATAGGAATGCACAAAAATCATGAAAGTTTTTGTGTAGCCTCTTCATGATGTGATCTATCTAGGAAAAATATGAAATTGTGAAAATAAATAGTTTTTGCATGCTTTAAAATTACCTCTTTTAATTGATAAATGTACATTCCATGATTTTTATAGACTAAAATAATAATCATTTAATCATGAAACTTTTTGTGTAAATGTTATGTGCAATAACCTACCTTCACAAAAAGTTTGGTACTGTTTTGATAAATTTTAATTATGCACTTAATTTCCATGCTTTAATGAATTAGTTAATAAATACCAAAATGCTTAGGATAAATCATGAAATAGCTTGGGTATGTTTTGGAATTGATTGTTGACCATGGGACACTTTAACCTCTATTGTTCCTTGGCAATTTAATTGCTTATTGGTTGCGCTCATAATCAACTTGGTGATAATAATAATTAAAAGTGCTTTACGTCAATTACTTGCAATTGTACCGTGAAGGAAAGTTGTACTCAAGTTTGTTAATCTTGTTTTAGTTCATCCGTGCACTTGCATACATCTTTCCTACATCATTTTTATTTGCATATCATCATGTCAAGCATGCATCTTTTATCATGTGTAGTGACCGAAGGTGAGGAAGTGACCGTGATCAGTTACAGAGGAAGAGAATCCACCTATGGAGGTTGGTTTTGATATTTGTGGTTCGTTAGGAGAACCTAACACCTCTACTAACCAAGGCAAGCCTTGGAGCATACAACCCTTTTCCTTGTTGTTTACAAATGCTATTATCAATTGAGTCCAATAGAATGTGCATTAGGTAAATAGGAGTTGGGTGTAAACCAATTGCTGCATGACTACCTTGATTTATTCAAATATCTTCCTTGTAACCCCACTAGTATGTAGGTCGATACTTCTGATGCTTAGTAATGATTATACTTCGATAGAAGTTGAATGATGGTTTCATCGTTCGTGAGAAATAGGTTTTACCTTGCTCTTCTCAACTCTGGTTATGGGTTGTGAAATACCATGGTTATGATAATGTTAAATTGAGACCGGGAGGGTAGCTTGCATCGAGAATGGAGTCTCAATGTAGTGCTTCTGCCTTTGTCGATTGGGGACCGTAGCGTTGTAGACCTATGTGAGTCGAGACTTTGTAGTACTGGCCACATACTCCGGTAAGCCTAATACCTTGGCTATTCCATTATGTGAAAAGACAACCACACACTGGGAGTGGGAGATGGCAAGAGTAGCGTGTACCCACCCTACCGAAACATCTGGGATGACGAATGGCGGTGGAGTACTATGCTCTCGAGTAGCGCGGACCGGTTCTTGTTTTAGAGGATGCGAGTGAAGGTTGATATATGTAGGTCCGGGACCTTCATATGTCATGTGGTTGGGAATCCCCAACTGTGTTTTAATCGATTTGAATCATCATTGCTTCTCAGAGAAGGAGACTCGATTCCCTGATCTACATCGTAGTTAATCAATGGAACATGGTTACTTATGGGTATGATATAAGATGAGATGAGATGTTTAATGAAGTGATTGAATTAGATCAGGTGCAAACTAGATACCGATGATAACTTAATACAAAGCTAAAACACTGAAAGTAAGGATCCACTTTAGTAAACTTTTCTGCAAAAGTTATTCTTGCTTCAAACCTTCCCTTAAGCTTTCATACCCTTGGAGTCTTTTCTTTTAGTTAGTTATGTCTTGTTGAGTACCCTCAAGTACTCAGAGTTTGTTAACCCTTGTTGCAGGTTCTGACTTGTACTACTAATCAAGGTCTTGTTGGTGGGCTCAACATGATCTAGTTGTCCCTTCTATCTTTGGTACTTCACTTAAGTTACTTTCGTAGTTCTACTCAACTTTTGGAACTCAAGTGTTACTTAAAGGTACATAACATGCTTTGTAACCTAATGTTGTAAATCTTCCACAACTCCGATGTATGAAATTTTTGTATCAATGTTGTAATGTTGTGGTAACTCCATTGTTGATCCTATATGAGTTGTAAAATATGGATGATTCGGGGTTCCCCTAGGACACCCGATAGATACCAGATTAGTTGGCTTTCGTGTACAGCAGTCAGAGGTCTTTAGGACAATGACGGGTACACGTGGGCCAGCATAATTTTTGTGGTTCTACCACACCTTAGTTAGGCCGATTAGGGTCGGTAGCAGCTGCTCCGCTGTCGCCACCGCCATGCTCTTCTCCGCCATCCGCCATGGCCGGCGTTGAGCTCACCACGAAACCCTAGCCGCTAAACTAATACCCTAGATGAGTGCGCGAGCATGAGAGGAGCAGGTAGAGGTAGTCCCCGTCGTCGGAGAGCTCGCCATTGGTGAGCTAGCCACCATACCCGCCGGTGACCTTGTGGTCAAGGTTGGGCTTGGACGGGTTGACCCCGGGCCCCCTCTGTCAGTGACTGTGGCTCGGGAGTGGGTGAGTGAGAAGAGGTTTTAACCGGTTTTATCTTTTTTCAGAAAATGTGAATAATGTTGATTTCTTGTGAAATTTATAACTAAATAGATAAGTGTGATAAAATTATGAAAATTTTTGTGTAGCTTTATTATTGTATGCTCTACTTAGGATAAATATGAAATGATGAAAATAATTAGTTTTTGCATGCTCAAAAATCACCTCTTTTAATAGAAAAATGCTTAATCCATGATTTTTATAAACCAAAATAATTATCCTTTAATGATGAATTTTTGTGTGTGTGCTTTACATGCTTAGTCCTGCCTTCACAAAATTTATGGTACTGTTTTGATAAATTTTGATTGTCTACTTAATTATATGCCTTTAATTAATTAATTAATGCTAAATAATTAGGAGAAATCATAAAATGACTTGAGTGTGATTTTGGATGAATTGTAGACCTTGGGACACCACACCTCTGCTGTTCATTGGCAACTCCTTTTCATGATTGTTTTGCTTATAAGTAATCTTGTTAATAATAATAACAAATTTTGCTTTGTGAGTAGTTAACCTAACTTGATTAGTGAAGGAAAGTTGTACTCAACTTTCTTAACTTGTTTAACTTCTGTCATGCACTTGAATGTCTCTCATCATGCATCATGTCATGCATTCCATCATGTTAATCAAAGAATCACTCATTACGTGTAGTGCACGTGAGTGAAAAGATCCGTGTTGATCAAGTTTTGGAGAAGTTTCATCCACCGTGGTGTTGGTGCCAAGTTTAACTTATGTGGTCCTTCTATGGGATCCAACCTTCTCTGCAAACATAGACAAGGCCTAGAGCATAAACCCTTCTCTAGTATTTACAAATCTTTAATACACTTTACGTCTTGTGAGATGTGCATTAAGTAATTAGGAGTTGGTTGAATACCGTTGATGCATGGTTATCTTGATATTCAGGTATCCTTAGTTCTACCCTATTAGTCTGAACAGGTCAATACCTCTAATGCTTAGTAATGCTTAGACTTCGATAGAAGTCAAATGATGGTTTCATCGTTTGCGAGAATTAGGTTTTACCTTTGTTCTTCTCGGCCCCGTTTATGGGTCGTGAGAATACCATGTTAAGGATAATGTTAAATGGAGATCGGGCAGGACTTGATGTTATGGTAAGTGTTCTTGGGTAGACAGGTTCACCTGGTCATGCTCGTACCGTTTGTGTCGGTTAAGGACCGTCCGTTGTTGGCCCTTGGATCAAGATTTTGCAGTACTAACCACATACTCCGATAAGCCTGATACCTTGGCTATTCTATTATGGGAAAGGACAACCACGCACTAGGAGTGGAGAGATGGTGAGAGCTGCGTGTACCCACCCTACTGGAATAGGGTAGGGTGGTGGAGTACTATGCTCTCGGGTGGCACGAACCCGTTCCTATTTTGGAGGATCCGAGTAAAGGTTGATATATGTAGGTCTAAGACCTACATATATCATGTGGTTGGGAATCCCCAGCTGAGTTTAATCGGTTCGAATCGTCGTTTGCTCTATGGTAACAAGAGACTAGATTCTCGCACCATCATCGTAGTTAATCAATGAAACATGGTGACTTATGGATATGAGAAGAAATGAGTTGAGATGTTTAAAGAAGTGATTGATTTAGATTAGGTGCAAACTAGATACTGATATGGACTTAATACATCGCTAAAACATTGAAAGTAAGGATTCACTCGTAGTAAGCTTTTCTGCAAAAGTTACTCTTATTTCAGGCTTCAGACATTCCTTTAAGCCTTCATACCCTTGGAGTCTTTTCTTTTAGTCGGGTAAGTCTTGTTGAGTACCCTCATGTACTCGGGGTTTGTTAAGCCCCATTATAGGTTCTGACATGTGCTGCTAATCAAGGTCATGTCGGTGGGCTCGACATGATCTAGTCGTCTCTTCTATCTTAGGTACTTCACTTAAGTTACTTCCATAGTTCTACTCAACATTTGGAACTCAAGTGTTACTTAAAGATACATAACATGTTTTGTAACCTAATGTTGTAAATCTTCCACAACTCCGATGTATGAAATTTTTGTATCAATGTTGTAATGTTGTGGTAACTCCATTGTTGATCCTATATGAGTTATAAAATGTGGATGATTCGGGGTTCCCCGAGGACACCCGACAGACTACGGAGTTATCTAGCTCTCGTGTGCAGTAGTCAGAGGTCTTAGGACAATGACAGGTGCACGTGGGCCATATAATTTGGATGGTTCTGCCACAATGGGAAGACATGAAACATCCATATGTTGTTTCCACTTCTAGGAACACATTCATGAGTCTTTATGATAGAGTCTACATAAATGTTTACAATTGAAGAATGAGACATATAGACATATATATACAGCGGGAAACAAGTTTTAATGTTACAGCATGGTTCAAACAGATGTCATGTACAAAACCCAAAATAACCTCTCGATTCAGGGAACAGTTCGATCAAGGGACCTGGACGACAATAGATTTGGCAAGAACACAAATAAAACCATCAATTGGGCACCATTTTTTTCCACTAGCTGTTTCTCAAGCACAAATAAAGCAGCTAAGTGGGCAGAGTCCAATTACTCGAGACGACACTAGATTCACTGTAGAGATGTGGATCTTTGACTTGGATCTTCATCTGCAACATGAACGGATAAACCTTGAGTACACATTATACACAGTAAAACTGAAATGCCTCTGGTTATCTGAGAACTCAAATATGATACAAATACTAGTCCTAGGAGACTAATACACACATTTATTACATTTAGATAATCTCATTGCCTTAGTTTAGATAGAAGTGGACGTTTAATCCACACTAAGATAAAGTGACAAGAGTCTAACATAGGGGTATGTTACGTCCCTGAGAAGGAGATAGCGAATCGAATGAACCCCCGACTGACTCTGCGAATTGCGTGGGGGCTCGGGGGCTATACCCATCGGGTATGCTTGCGCGCACCATCTAGCATAACAATAATTATTAGGTTTGAGCAAGGCAATCAAGTCAACACAATTCAAGGATGGCTATACAAACCGGGTTTACCTATGTCACTTAAGTACATTTTCCATAATAGTTTGCAAAATGGCTTCTACTAGTTATGTTTGAAAATGGGATCAACATGATTAAGAGGGACTAGGTTGGGCTTGTCTTCGTTGGCGTCATCGGAAAAATCCAACTAGTGCTTTGGGTCTTCAAGTTCAAGCCTAAACTCGCGGTACTAGATTCAAAAAATTTCATATCCTTTGAAGTCCTTGTTCTTCTTTGATCCACGATCACTCCGTTAGCTAAAAACACGTAAACGACTAAAACAGACAAGCAAACGCAATCAAATATGAACTTATACTCAGTTGATTGTGTTTTTAATTTCATATTTTTTAGAGACCAACTGAGTATAAGTTTATATTTGATTGTATTTGCTCGTCTGCTTGATCATTTGTGTGTTTTTAGCTAACGGAGTGGCCTAGGATCAGAGAAGAACGAGGACCTCGAAGGCCAGGAAATGTTATAAATCCAGTATTGCGAGTTCAAGCTTGAACTTGAAGACCCAAACTGCTAGCAGGATTTTTCCTAGGGTGCCAACGAAGAAAAGTCCAACCTATTCCCTCTTGATCATGTTGATCCCATTTTCAAACACAACCAGTAGAAGGTATTTTGCAAACTATACATGAATTGTATTTTAACAACATAGGTAAACCCAGTTTGTATAGCTATCCTTGAATTGTGTTGACTTGATTGCCTTGCTGAAACTTAATAATTATTGTTATGCTAGATGATATATCGTTATCTAGTATATATGCTTAGGACTTGGTATTCATCATAGATACTCATAGCACTGTGTTTTCTCAAATCCAATACTTTTTCAAAGAAAAAGTATGAGTTATGAGGATGAGTTGTTGTGGATTATGTGGAATGCTTAATGAGCAAGTTATTGTTGGTAAGTACCCTAGAGATGGGGTGGATGTCTCTTGTGTGAGCTGCCTGGGAGTTGTTACTTGTACCTTCATGGTTATTAAGCGTCAAATAGCGCTCATAGCAGCAATAGCGGTAAAATATGCAATATCTTAGTGGCACCCTGTCCAAGACGCTATAACGGCATTATAGCAGTGTGCTATAGCCGCTATTTGTAACATTGATTGAGGGATTTACTCCTTTTTCGGTGAGGACTATTGATTGACGCTAATTAGGTCACCACACTAGTAAGAAGCAAGATCACTCGTTATAAGCGGGCCAAAGATTGGCCTAGCCGATGCTCAAGTCGGTTGACACCTATAATGTACTCGTAGAGGAACACTTCACCTGGTGCCTCCAGCGATGAGCGTGATACATAAGACATGTCACTGAATGAGCCTCGTCGGGAGCGCAATACGCAAGACACACCGACGAGGTCTCTTGAAACCCAAAACCCCACATGCCCGAGAGAGACTCTGTCAGGGCGCGCGGTGGCTAGAGGTCCATCTTTGTCGATCCACTAGCCATGGAGCAGTGATGAAAAACGAGGAGTGGTAGTAGATGGAAAAAGAGGGTAAAAGGAGTAGTAGATGTGTTTTTTGACAATTGGAAGTTTGATTCCTCAATCGACCGTGATCCTCTCATTTATATAGTGGGAGTAAAACATCTCTAACACTCAATCCTAATGATTCCCATGACCAAAAATATAGGTCTAGACCGAGTTCGACTCAACCCAGTCTCCGAACAAGGAAACCGCCTGGCCAGTTTTCTCGGGGCCAGGAAGCCATGCCGGGTGATGCACAGGGAGTTTAGAAAACCAGCTGGAGCAGTTTCAGCATATTCAGCCCAAAACTGTCCTTTCTTCATTTGAACTTCAATTTTGAGGTTCAAAATATATTTCTTCAACGTCCTGACTCCAGGAACTTAATGGTATAGTCCATTACTATTTTTAGCACATTTTAGCTGTCAAGAACTATACGCTAGTTTATTATAACTTTACAACTACATATGCTTATATACTTTAGTACCTTTTGTTACATGTGTGTTCTAAATTGCAAGCCCGTACATATGCACAGGTTGATGGACTATATGTTACAAACATTATCATTAATCATTATTGTTCTGAAACTTCTAATTGATGTGGTTGTTGCTGGAATACAATCTACCAAGGAACGTGTCACTAATACCTGTTGTAACGACTTTATGTGCATCAGCATCTGCCTGTAACTGCTAGGCTTTGACTTGCGGTGCTAATGATTGATATTGATATCCAGGCCATCAAATCATTGCTCACCGAGTCTCCAATCCCCTTCCCCATAGAAACTCACAGAATTCTAAAATGTTGTCTAAACTTTAGGCCATCTCACAGAAGTTTCAGAGCACACAAGCAAGGTAAAGTGGTCTAAAGTTTAGTCCTCAACCTAAACTTTAGACTAGAGAATCCAAACAGACCCTAATCTATCCGGTAAACTGCTTCTGGATCTAATTAATTAATTAACAATGTTCCACGATGCTTAATGCTTTTTGGTTGGTTTAACCGTATAGCTGACCTAGCAGTTGAGAATTAATTACTGTACTCGAGTATAGACCAGCTAGCGTTTCTTGACAAAGTCTGATATAATGATGGGTTAGTTAAGCATTGCATGGTCGTTTTGGAGAACAAAGACTAATCATGGCAATGTGCAACTGAATTTCTGGATGGTGGTGGCTGCGATCGTTGGACTGAACACAAAACCCCGTATTTCGTTACAAATCAGTTTGCCGCGGCGGGTTGGATGTACTACTCCAATTTAGGTTGTTAATTTAGCTAATTAAGTGCTGAGTCCACCATATGTCTTAGTTACCAGGTTAAACTAACTAACAAGAGATCATGTGAGTTCAACTTATTAACCCAAGAAAAATCAAGGGAAGATCAAGTACGTCCTGGCACAACGTATCATGTACTGTACATGGGTTTCCACCTCATCAGAGGAGGATCCAAGTAGACGAGTGAGATCGTGGTATAGAGATCTTCCCCCTCTCTGAATGTGGAATAACTGAAATAATGTGGGCCCTGTGTTAAAAAGTAAGAAGTTCATATATAGTAGGACCTTCAGATAAAAAAAACCTTATGGATCATGCATGTCAAATTCGTGACTTCCATATACTCTATCCGTTTTGTAATATAGTGTATTCTAGGGTTCAAAAACTATACATAAATATGCGAGATTTTAGGAGAACAAAAGCAGTACGTTTTTCATAAATAATCGCACAAATTTGCATGTATTATATATATGGATCCTTGTCATTTTTATCAACCGGTCTCCATTAATCATAATAATAAAGCGTCTGATAAGGAAATAAAAAGTAAGGCCACATATATATCTTTTGTATTCTCTCTTAAGCAATCCTCAAATATTTAGAATATACATTATATTACAAGATGGAGGAAGTACAAGGCTACAATGCTTGGATTTTGACTATGGAATATCGTTTTGGCTCGTTTATGGTCCATTACCTGTTAAGAATCCATGGATGTGAATGGTCAAACTGCCAACTCAGAAATAGTAAATTTGTGGGTTCAGTTCCGTTAGATACAAGCGAATGGGATGTTCTTATAAGCGGACTTGCTAGCACCCGAACGTCTGATGCGGGGCGCTAGCGTCCAGACGGTGCTTGCACAGTGAGTACCATAGCGCGTTGGGCTCGCCCGAGCACTGCAGCAGCAGACCCACGCCGTCACGAACATCGCCCACGCCACCCTGAACGTCGCCTGTGCCGCCAGCCGTTTCCCACGCGCATCCCAGGTGCAACATCCGATATATATACTTTTGAAACACCCAGATAAAACAATTGCAACATGTAAAAGAAGAAAAATGGAACACTTAAAACATACGATTGCAACATCCAGATCTACTTTTGCAACATCCAGATGAAAGCACTTGCAACATACGCCTGATAGAGATGAAACATTTGAAACATATATGCATAGCCATTGCAACACGTGCAACATCTCGATCTACTTTTACAACACTGATATAAAACACTTGCAACATACCTCTAAAACACCAGAAACATATGTTTGCAACATGCGCTTTCAGTGTAACATCTCCTTGCTGCGCTTGGGAATGGAGGCTCGTCGGCATGGGGTTCACTGGTGTAGAGCTCGCTGGTGGTGCGGAGCGCACCGCTCTAGTGGAGAAGGTCGTGGCGGGTCGCTCCAGTGGAGAAGGTGGACGACGCGCTGGAGAAGGCCGTGAGGCGGAGTGGGGGGCACGCGCGAGATGGAGCACGACACAGCGTGGGATGGGGCAGTGGCATGCGCGGTGCGGGATGGGAGCACGCACGGCGGATGGAGCGAGCGGATGGCGGCAGGTCCGTGCGGCACGGGTAGGAGCGAGCAAACGGCGCGGTCATTTCAACGGTCTGGGAAGCGGCGGTCGGATGGTCGAACGCCCCATTCGAAGCATTTCCATTACAAGTTTATTGGAACTAATCACTACGTAAAAAACGATTTTTAGCAACGGTTCGACTTTTTTGTAGGGCGGCTGGTGATGGAGCCGCCCCTACAGTGGCATGCTCGGGTGCCCAGACACTAGCTGCCCCTACAAATGGAACAGCGGGGGCGGCTGGTGATACAAGCCGCCCCTACAAATGGGGTCTGATTTGTTGGGGCGGCTCAATCACCAGCCGCCCCTGGTGTTTCTATTTGTAGGGGCGGCTAGTGATTGAGCCACCCCTACAAATGCCCCCGTATATATAGCTCTGATTTATAGGGGTAGCTCAATCACGAGCCGCCCCTACAAATGACCCGCATATAAAACAGCTACAGCACCTTCTTCCTTCTCGGGTCACTCACTCCAACCCATGAAAGAAAGGTGGGGAGGCCTTAGGAACCTCCCAAAATTGCTCTACTATGGGGGGAAGGTTTTAGTCTCAAATCCTTTGGTGGAGAGGTTGTAGAAGGTAAGAAAATACTATTCCACACTTTTTTTTGAAGTTTTAATGGTTGGTTAGTGAGTAATTAGTTTTTCTCTCTCTTCTATGGTGCTTGAGCTACTTATGAAGCAAATTAGACCCAAGTTTTAAATGTACTAGGGTAAATTAGGGAGGGGAACAAGATCATACCCTTATTTGGTCCATGTTTCTTGATTTTAGTGAACAATTAATTAGTTTTATGCATGTTTTATGTGCATGTAGATCTATGTTTCATGTGCATGTAGATCTAGATCTAGGGTTTAGTTTTTTATTAATTTTGTTTTTTATAAATTTATGTTTGATAAAATTGGACTAGGGTTTGTATGAAAGATATTGGGTAAAGTATAATTGTTTCTAATTGTTGTCTTTAAAATTGTTTATTGTAATCAATAAATATGTATTTTAATTATTTATGGATAAATGGACCATTAATTAATTTTCCTCTACCATGGTGTGTTTGTATGCTTCATGTAATTATATTAGATTTATATTCATATATATCTGAAGTATATACAATTATTCTCAAGTAATTATTAATTTGATTCATTTATATATATATATATATATATATATATATATATGTATATATATATATATATATCTGAATAAGTAGTCCTTTAATGTTTGTTTTGTTGTTGTTGTAAAAGATGGAGTACAGGAACTCTTGGATGTATGGTTCGTTAAGGTTCAAGACAGGTTTCCATGAAGAGGTGGATAAATTTATTGAAGCCACAAAGAAGCATGCAACGACATTGAAAGAGAATAAGGATACAATTATTTGCCCCTGTAAAGATTACAAGAACCGTATGGCATGGACAGATGTGACTATCATCATATCACATTTGATTATGCGAGGATTTGTTGAGGACTACACAGTGTGGATTCATCATGGTGAAACGGTTATTGTTAATGACGAGGATGAGGAGGAATACGACGACAAAACCATAGAATCCCTATCCCAATATTCAGTAGAGCTTGATGCACGAATGTATTTTGAGTTTGGCAATGAACAAGGTGGTGATGCTAGTGGTTGGGATGATAACGACGAAGGTGGTGCCAATAATGATGGTGGAGCACGTGTCGGGGATGAAGATGATTTGGAGGACATGATTCGAGCCCTTGGACCAGAGATTTGACTAAATAGCCTGAAAGGTCTAGAAAATTTGGAAAGGGTGACAAAAGCATCGAAGGAGACTGTGTATGGTGTTGAAAAGGGTTGTCCAACACATTGGACATTGCTACGTTTTGTGCTTGAGCTGCTCATCCTGAAGGCTAAGTACGGTTGGTTAGACTATAGTTTCAATGATCTATTGCATCTCCTATCATGGGTGCTGCCACAACCAAACTCAGTTCCCGCCAACACATACCAAGCGAAGAAGGTCATAAGTCCATTGACAATGGGGGTTAAAAAAATCCATGCATGCCCCAACCACTGTATACTTTTTCGTGGTGAAACGTTCAAGTCACTGGATAAATGTCCCTGGTGTGGGGCCAGCCGGTACAAGAACAATGACCTTTACAGTGGGGACGAAGCCTCCACGAGGAAAAAGAGGAATAAGAAGGGAACAAAAAAGGTGGTACAAGAATCTCAGTCCCTAGAGGACACTCCATTAGGCAATGATGCAAAGCGGAGAAGAATTCCTGCCTTGGTAATGTGGTACCTGCCAGTGACCGACCGCTTGAGACGTATCTTCCTAAACCTTAAAGAAGCCACACTCATGACATGGTGGGATGATGAGCGCAAGGTGGATGATGATAAGATTGCACACCTGGCTGATTGTAGTCAATGGCAAAGGTTTGATGAGAAGCACAAAGAATTCAGCGATGGCCCAAGGAATGTACGGTTTGCCTTGAGCACCGATGAAATGAATCCCTTCAATGAGAGGATGAGCGACCACAGCACATGGCCAGTGATCTTGACCATGTACAACATCCCAACATGGTTGTGTCAGAAGAGAAAGTACCTTCTCCTCACTATTCTTATTTCTGGCCCTAAACAACCAGGCATTGATATAGACGTGTTCCTCGAGCCTTTGATGCAAGAAATAGAGAGGCTATGGAGGCATGGGGAGCAGATGTATGATGCGTTCTGAAAGGAGGACTTCGTATGTAGAGCAATAATATTTGTTACTACCAATGATTACTCTGCGCCGTTTGCTATGTCTGGATAGATCAAAGGAAAGACGGGATGCTTGGTTTGCTTGGATGGTACTACATGGGTGTACCTGGATGCATCCAAGAAGATAGTTTACCTAAGGAACCGACGCTTCTTAAAGACAAGTCATAAGTATCGCAACAAATTATTCTTTAGATTTTATGACAATGCCCTAGAGATTGAACCCCCTCTGGAGAGACGTCATAACGGAGAACACATGTACAGAATGGTGAAAAACATACGCGTCGTCTATGGAAAGAAAAATCCAGATGGGACGAATAGAGATAGAAGCACACCTCCCGTCGAAGGCGTACCTTTCAAGAAACAATCGATCTTCTTTCAGTATCTGCCTTATTGGCTAGACTTGGAGGTCCCCCATGCCATTGATGCTATGCACGTGTGGAAGAATGTCTTTGAGAGTCTCATTGCTACCTTGATGGACACAGGCAAGTCAAAGGATGGTCTGAAAGCACAGAAAGACATGGTGTAGCTAAACGTGATGCCATAGCTTCACCCGGTACCTGAGGCTAATGGAAAATACACTCTGCCCGTGGTATGCTTCAACCTAACACCAGCCGAGAAGAGAGCTATATGCACTTTCTTGAGGGGGATCAAAGTCCCGACTGGGTTTTCAGCAAATGTGAAGAAGCTAGTGTCGATGAAGGACTTGTCAATAACACACTGCAAGGCTCACGATTGCCATGTGATGCTGACATTGTTTCTACCTATTGCAATCAGGGCTATAAAGCTAGAGTTCTTGAAAATGGCCATCACCCGCATGTGCTATTTCTTTTCAAAGATCTCACAGAAGACGATTGGCAAGCAAGAGCTGAGTGACCTGCATGAATTTGTGGTGGAGACACAAAACCAACAGGAGATGTGTTTACCTCCTACTTTTTTTTGATATAATGCCACATCTCATGATTCACATGGTTCATCAGATATAGGCGCTGGGCCCTTGCTACTTGCATGAAATGTGGTCCTACGAGCGGTTCATGTCAGTTCTAAGTTGATACATGCATAATTGAGCATACCCAGAGGGCTCCATGATAGAGGGTTACAGTACTGAAGAAGTCGTCGAGTGCTGTCAAGAGTACCTAAAAGTACAGAAAGGGATTGGTAAACCCTATTCTCATCACAAGGGTAGGCTGGCTGGGAAGGGCACCAGTGGTAAAAAAGTGTTCATCGACCATGATTACAAAGAGGTGAGTCGGGCACATTACAGTGTCTTATAGAGTACAAACTGATGCAACCATACATTGATGAACACTTGGCTATCATTATGGCGGAGAGAAATGGTCGTTCGGATGATTGGGTCATGAAACAGCATAAGCAACGACTAACTACATGGTTGAAAGACCAAAACATACCGCCTGGAGAAACCATAGACTCTATTACCATCAGTAGGTTGGCGGAGGGGCCATCGAGACAGGTGACATCTTGGAATGCTTATGACATCAATGGGTATACGTACTATACCAACGTAAAGGATAGTAAATATGTGAACCAAAATAGCGGGGTTCGAATAGAGGCTCTCGATGGATTGGGGCAAAAAATCCAATACTTTGGCATCATTGAAGAGATGTGGGAACTTGACTATGGAAGGGATATAACGGTGGCCCTGTTTCGATGCCACTAGATCAAACAACACCAACTGAACGAGATCGGATTGAGAGTCCTAGACCTCAAGAATCTAGGCTACCAAGATGACCCTTGGGTGCTCGCTTCACGTTTGTAAGACTTCATTTATGCATGCGTGTGAGACTATATACTTATGTATGTGTGTTAGACTATATATTTATGTATGTGTGTTAGACTTTATTTTATGCATGTGTGTGAGATTACCCTTTACAACATCCAGATGAATCTATTTCAACATTCACTCTATTACTACTAAATCTTTATAAAATCACTTAACACTTTATAAAATGAAGAAATGGCCAAATAAAAGTAGGAGATAGTAAAATTTGTAACTAGTCTTTCTCCCTCATACTGGCCCCGTTCGCTGGTCTGAAACTTGGTTGAAAAATACTGTTCTGGCTGGTTTGTTGTGAGAGAAAAACACTGTTCAGCTGAATGGATGAACAGTGCCAAGTGAGGGGAACCAGCCGGCTGGCTGGTTTCCTCCAGACCAGCGAACATCCCCACTAGCTCCAAATGTGATGATTTTTTTTCTAAAATTTTCTAAAATCATGCCCTATCTAGTTACTGTGTTGATTTGGTCATTCTTTTCATTTGACAAAGTTTGAGCAATTTAAATTTTCAAATTTAAAAAAAAATGACAAGTTCTAACGAGATTTTCAACCATTAAATGATTTCAGCTGAAAAAGTGATGAGTACCAAAGTTGTATAATTCATCAAGATCTACAGCTTTTATTTTGGTCATTTTTTCATCTGACAAAGTGATAGTAAACATTGTTCACAAATTAACATTTCTTTTGTATAGTTCATGAAACTATGAGTCATATGTGAATTTGTGTACAATGTTTACTAATACTTTGGTACATGAAAAAGTGACCAAAATAAAAGTTGTAGATAGTGATGAGTTCAACAACTTTTATGTTCACGACTTTTATTGTTGAAATCATTTAAGGTTTCAAAATCTTGTTTGAAGTTGCCATTTATTGAAATTCAAAATTTCAACTATTCAAATTTGGTCAAATAAAAAGATGATCAAAATAAAAGTTGTACATATTGATGAGTTCTACAACTTTGGTATTCATGAGTTTTTCAGCTGAAGTCATTTACTCTTTCAAAATATTGTTTCAAGTTGAAATTATTTGAATTTTAAATTTTGAATCATTTAAACAAAGTCACATGACAAGATGACCATAATAAAAGTTGTATATGTTGATGAGTTATATAACTTTTATGTTTACAATATTTTTATTTTAGGTCATTTAATGTCCTAAAATTATAGTTGAAGTTTTAAAATTCAAATTTTGAAAATTCAAATTGTAGTCACATGACAAGATTGAGTTATGTTTGCAACTTTTATGACTACAATTATTTTTATATATATTTGTTCATATATAGAATAATACAAAATATTATATACATTTACTTTGTGTTTTTGTGAATTAAAAATTATAGAATTAATAATTTAATAAAATAGAAATGCATTTATAGGGGCGGCTAGATCAGGAACCGCCCCTACAAATACATTTGTAGGGGCGGCTGGTTCAGGAACCGCCCCTACAAATCGTCCTGAGTATAAAATCGGGGGGCGCTCAGGTGAAAATGTGTTGGCGCTCACTTCTTCCTCCTGACGCCGTCAGGCTACCCAAGTGCAGGGCGACGACCTCGGCGGTGACTAGCCCTCCGTGCAGCGGCGGCCACCCTTGTCCTCCTCCTCTTCCTCCTCCTCCTCCTCCTCCTGGTCCTCCACCACTCCCCTTCCTCCTCGCGACGCAAGGCCGCGGGTTAACGGCGGCCTAGGGTTTGGCGCGCGGTGTTCTCCTCGCCTCCGCGCGGTGTCCTCCTCGCCTCCTTGCCGGTCGCCGCCCCCCACCTCCCCCAACCACTCGTCAAGACCTCGACGACCACTCGCCTCGCCACGGAGCCGACAGCGGCCTTGAGTGAGCACGGTGCCTGATTTGTGACTGAATCTGGGGCAAGGGCACGCCGGGCAGGAGGTGAAGACGGTGTGAGCGAGGACAGTCTAGCTGAGGTAGGGATTGATGGCGGAGAGGCTTGCTGCGCTACGGAATGATGAGGTAGGCTTCTAGCGTCTCACAATTTCTTTGTCAAAGTTCTTGTGATGTTTTGTTCTTGGTGACCCTCATCGAGGGCGTAGTTGACAGGAATACATGTTAGGCTAGATCGATGTGGTCACCAGTGCTGCGCGATTTAGTAGTGTATTCTAGATTTCAGTTAAAACTTAAATCTATTCTTAACAAATATGTAACATCAGGATGCCATATATTCACCTACTGTGAAATATTGAGCAATAAAAAACTGTATGGCACAGACATGAAACTAGAAATCTATGCAATGCTGGTCAGGTAAATGATCGGAATAGATAACATTTCTCCACGAAGAACAAAACAACAAAAAGAAGAAGAAAAAAGTTGATAAATATACCTGTTGACTTTAATATTGCCATCAAATATGCTATTTCTTGTGCCACAAGCAATGCATTTGTGGAGCTATCGTGAAAAAACTCTAGGGTGATCAAGTATCAGTCTACTGTGCAGATCATGTATCTGCTTATTCTGATATGTTAAGTGAAGTGTTGATAGTTCTGTCTCTGTCTCAGAACCTAACTGCTCGATATGGAGATTGTATCTTTTCAATTTTGCTCCGGTGCTGACCTCAACAAACTCATATTTACTAGTTGTATCTTGGAAAAAGAAAAAAGAAAGTTTCACAACAAATAAGACTAATTTTCCCTATTCAACTAAGATTCATTGATCAATCCCAGTCCAAACACACTAGAGCAAGCACAACTCCCCTAACACCCACAATGATTATTAACACTAGCAAATTGGAGGCAACTGTCTTGAGTCATGACTCATGAGCTAGATCAAACAATGACACCCGGGAATGACAAATGTCCCTAGCTCAGAATCAATCTGAGTAACGCCAACAATCTCTCTTCCATAATCAGCACTGGTGACGACATCTGAATCGATCTGTTTTATGTTAAACATACCTTCCTTCTAAAGTATCTAAGATGATCAAATTAGATTGTTTATTTTTGCTTAGGACTCTAACTTGTTTGTATGTTTAAGAGTGAAAAATGATTTATGTAATTAGAGCATGTATGTGCTGTCCTAATGTGGATTTAAGTACTGAAATGCATAAAAGAATATTTGATTTGTGTGCTTAAAAAATTCTTGCTGGTATAGTTTTGGTTAGAAAAAATGTTTTCATGCTTTAAATGACCTTTTATGTGAACCTAGACCATATAAAAGTTGTAGATAATTTAAGTATTTTTGCTGTCCTAAAAATTTCATGATTTTATCCTATCTGGTTTGGGAGCTATGAAATTTTAAAGTTTGCTGTCAGGATTTTGCGGTGTGCTGTACAGTTCTGAGATTTTGTATAATTCGACCATGTTAGCTTAAAAATTAGCTCCTGTTGATAACTAAGTAGTTGTAGTGTTTTTCATAAGATTTCTAAATTGTTAAAGAACAATATTTTTGGTTGGCTAGAACTCCAGATATGAATTTCTAAACTTTCCTGTTAGGTTGTGTCAATGTCTGCGCAGCAATGCTTCTTTATTCTTTTCGACCCTGTTAACATAAAAATCATGTTTGTATTATAACTAGAAAGATGTGTAGAACTTCAAAAGCTTTCCAAAATGTTAAAGAACAGAGTTGTCCGTGATCTAGAACTCTGGCTATGATTTATCCTTTCGACTGTACTGCTGTTGTTCTGAAATTTCAGATCTTGTAATTACATGATTTGCCTATTTGTATAGCTTCAATAGAGCATGGTTCCTATATGTGGGCTGTAGACGGTATATAGTTTTCAAACTCCAACTAATATTGTTCTCTAGGTTTAGACTGAGCTTTATTGTTTGAGAAGTTGAGTTAATTAAACTGTAGGGTGAAGCAAATGTCTTTCTTTTACACAGCTGTTTTCAACTTGTTGTTAATGCTTGATCAAGTTAACTTTGCTGGTTTCTACTTCTGTGGATCCTTGCTTTGTTATGTCCATCCAAATATTTTAATGGTTACCATAGAGTTAAGTTAATACACTAAACCTGTTGTGTAGAGGTTCACCTTATGAAACTATTAAGTGGTCACCTGCAAATTTAATCTAGTAAAGGCTTTTCTTTCTGGTTTGTTGATCTTGCTTAGGCTGACTATGTTTTTTTGTGAAGCTAGAATATGCTTGCTTATATTATTGCTTTGTTGCTTGCTGGCACGAATCAATTTGCTATTATTAAGTGCAAGTGGCATCCAATTCAGCGAAAGCGTACTATTAACTTTTTTCTGTTTCGTCATGGGTTCCTGTTTTAGCAATTTGAGTATTGGAATTTAGCCTGGCAACTATTAGCTGGTCTGTTTGCTTGTCAATTTTAGTTTCATTTTTTACTAGCTATCTCCATTTGTACATCTCTCTCTCTCTCTCTCTCTCTCTCTCTCTCTCTCTCTCTCTCTCTCTCTCTCGTGTGTGTGTAACAGCACCAAGGCTGCTCGACCAAGCCTGCTAATCCGTCAGGCCATCTCTGGTGTGTGCGTAGCGGCAGCAGCAAGACTACTACTACTATACTGAACTACTACTACTACTCTACTCTACTGAACTACTATTACTCTATCTACTCTACTCTCTTCCCTAGCTGCTGGTTGCAACTCTTAATTACTGGCTGCTACACTTCTCTACTCCTCCTCTACTCTACTCCTCTACTATTACTCTATCTACTATTATTCCTCCTCTACTCTAATCCATTATTTACCACATCTAAGTTACCAGATTTTGATCTATAGGGGTCTTCCAACCATGTGGCAGCAGTCAACTGTTTTTTGGGAAGCAGCAGGTGCTTTTTTTACACCTTTTCCTCTCTATGTTTGCTAAGCAGCTGTTGCTTTTTTTGCCAAATCTCCCCTCTCCTCTCCTCTCCTTTGTTTTGCCGATGATGAAATTATCCAAGTCCATACATTATATGAAATATGAGCTGATGATCAAGAACTTGTGAGGAACTTGGCATCATTAGCAGCCGCCCCTACATTGCCTTCTCCTCTCTTCTCTGTTATGATGTCTTGATGCTCCAAGTTCAAGATCAGATGATGATTGACATGTTTCTGAGGCCTCTACTACTACTACTACTCGTTTTTTTATATATTGTTGTTTTATAGGACTATTTTGGTTTATAGACATTTTTATTTCTTATACCTTCTTGCGTACCTAAAGCACACTTTCTTGCATCTATTAGAACAAAGCGCGAAATAATGTCGCGAACACCAAACAGTGCAGCCCGATGCCTCGAGCATGATGAGCAGCCAACCTATGAGGAGCAAGCACTAGAGGACTAGCTTACTCAGGAACAGTTCGATAACGAGGTAGAAAAGGATCTAGAAGTGATGCTTACTCAGGAGCAGTGTGACGAGGAGGAAGGGGGAGTAGGAGAGGCTGCTGAAGGCGAAGAAGAAGAAGAAGAGGATGATAATGATGATGACTCAGAAGAGGGATATGAAGTCTCGAGGATCCTTTCCCACGTGAAGCCAGAAGGAGGCCAACGGAGAAAGATTTAGACAAGGATTTTGACCCGAATGAGGAGGTAGGGAAAAAGCCTTAGCCTGTAAATTTTGCTAAAGCTTTGACTGTGTTACCTCTACTAACACTTTGACCTGTCGTATATACAGGTCCCTCTTGAAACTCAGAAAAGACGATGTTGACATCCGTGACATCTCACTAGACAAGACGGAGTAGAGGAAAGGAGAGCAGAGGCAATAGCCATAGAGACGGATCACGATGCCTCTGCTCCACAACCTCAAGACACAACCATGACTACAAGCCTAAGAGGAAACGAGGGGATAGAAAAGGAAATCTATATCCAGATAAGGCATTCTATGTGATAACGAAGGTTGGGCCTGCAGGGGAGATCCTTGAGCCGAAGAAATTAAGAGGATGATTTTGTAATACGATCGGGGCCCTAGTAAGAGATAAATTAAACCCAGCAATCCCTAACTAGAAAGTGGTACCAGAGAACAAAAAGAATGAACTATGGGATAGGCAGCTGAAGCTCAATTTTAGATTTTCGGAGGGTAAGCACACTAGTAAAAAATGCTTTTAGGATGATGGGAGAGTCATTTCGACGTTGGAGGTCGGAGCTCAACACGAAGTATATCCAAAAGGGGTTAACTCCCTTCAACGAGTTCAGCAAAATAACTCCTAGTCAATGAGAGGAGCTCGTGGCTCAGAAGACTTCACCGGAGGCATTGGAGCTTAGTGCCCATAACACCGAGCTGATGAAGAGGAACAAACACCACCATCATCTAGGCTCCGGTGGCTACTATGCCAAGGAAGAGCAGTTTAGGAAGATGGACAAAGAGGCCACGATTGTTGGGAATATCGATGTGACGAATTTGAAGGTACGCTTAAGGAATTAGATATATGCAAGGAGTATAGAATCATCCGGTGGTAATCTTAAGTTTGATAAGCCAGAGACCCAAGAGGCAGTATCAAGGATACTGAAATATGCTGAAGACAAGGAGAAGGGCTCATTCAATCCTTCCAGAGAGAGGGACGAGCTTAGCCTTGGCTTGGGAAATAAGGAGCACACAGGCCGCACTAGGGGGCTAGGGAAAAGGATGACCTGAAAGCAAGGTTTCAAAGAGGACAGGCACATGTACAAGAAATATGGCAGAGACCAAGAGACTAGTCTTGAGCTCCAAATGAAGGCTCTAGTTGCGAAGGCGCTGGAGGAGCAAGGACTGTCTACGGAGCCACGGTTATTAGTGACGCCGCTGGAAGAACTGGCATTAGTTGGCAGCCCTCCAAAAGTTTCTAGCAGCCAAGGTTCCACTGTAGCCACAACCCCCATCGATCGCATACGGGAAACAACTAGTTGCACCTTGGTGTTTCTCAGCGGCTGGTAGAACACTATGATAGAGGTGGTAACGGGTGTGGCACATCCTCCCGGTGGCTTACACCACAATAATAAGATACCGCCAGACTATACTAGGGTCGAGGAGCATACAGTGAATCCTGAGTTCAAGCAGTGGACGATAGACTACGCAACTCCCAAGGGGCTGGTGTTACTTGGAGACGTTATGGGGCAGTTCATCCTCTGGCACAAACGGGACATTATATTGACTGCTTCTTCGCCGCCTCCCCCTCTCCCAAATTTGGAGCGAGTTGTTGAGGTCGGGGAGATATTTTCACCGTCTCATGACCACCACATTCCTGAGATGACACATTCTTCCCCGCCTCCTAGCGAGCATGTGCCTGATGAGATGCCACAAACTTCTCCAGCTCGTACCGAGCAAGTGTATGATGAGATGCCACCGTCTTCTCAACAAGCATAGCCGATACATGAACAACGAGTGCCTCCTAAAGAAGGTCATGCACAAGAAGATGAGGACGTGCCTAAATGGGAACTTCAAAAGAAGCAAACAATCACCATAAGGCCAGTTTATGTTCCGATGAAAGATGACTCGTCGATGTCCAAGTGGTATTCCCATGACCAGCTCAAGCCTGAGAACCAAGTTAAAAAAAGTCCCATCACGGGGTTCTAAGGAGGCCATCACTAGCAAACTCCACCAAATTGCAAAGCAGTATCCAAATGTTGATGCCATCAAATGGTCGAAGGATTGCCCGAAAACATATGAAAGAGGCAAGCCCTTCCTACCAAACCAGGACATCTTGCACCTACCACTTGGAATGAGAAGGTTCCATGATTGGTACTTGCATGTTCTCCCAACGAGCATAGATCTCATACAAGCATGCTTCCCCACTGGCACATTTGGAAGCCTAGCCGGGAAAATTGTCTTTGATTTCAATGACATGCACACATGCTTTCACCTAAGAGAAATGAAGATGAATCTAATTCACACGTGGTGCCTATAAGTCCTTGTCCTCCCGATATGATATGAATGTAATATTTGAATTTTGTTGTAACTAACCCACGCCGTGATTTATAGAATGCAAGTGCACATTGTCAAACAAATGCCAAGTGTGAAAGCCGGGTATCTAGACCCTCAAGCTATAGCCCAAACAAATTTTAATTACCCTAAACAGTGGACACTGGATGCCAAAGAGCTAGCTACTACAAAGACTCTTCAGGAGAAAGAGCGCATCCGTACGGCGAAACTAAGGGAAGAGTCCCTTAAGGTTGCGGCATAAATTGCCCTGGCTTTCAAAAATCTCCAACAACACTCTACTATATGGCTACCATACAACTTCGAGTAAGTTCAACTCTATACTTAAAGCTTTGTTCAATATATTTTATTCGATGCAAAAGAGCTTATCTAGTTCTATGATTAAATTCATGCAGCAACCACTAGATTTGTATAGCCATCGATGTCGGGAGGAGCATGGCATGGGTCTTTGATTCAATAGATAGGGACCCGGTGATATACAAAGACTTCATATCGATTCTCAAGACATATACATATCGACAATCCTCATTAGCTTATATGTTTGTATACGTACTTATAACGTTCACTTTTGGATTCTAACAAGTTGTATTTGCTAAAATAATTCAAACAGGGCATTTAGGTTCTATGTCACTAATCAACACGGAAGGCATGATCCAGCAAGAAAGGAAAAACCGGCTATAAAAACACTATATGCGGTAAGTATAACTTACTTCTTTAGTACTCCGTTAGCTGTCAAAAGCATTACTTAATATTTTCATATGCAAAACACACAGTGCCCCAAGCAGAACACTGGGAGTGTACATTGTGGATACTATATATGTTCTATGATGAGTAACACCGGTGCCTACAGGAGACACCCCTTAAGGGTAAGTTTGAACCTCTTCACCCGTAGTATGAAAACTTCGTACATGGTATGAAATACTAAACTGAAACTTATTCTCTTGTAGTGGAGAGAAGAGAAAGGAATGAAAAGAGACCCATACAAGGATGATCAACTCTTAGAGCTCGTCGGCGACCTTTGCAAATTCATATTGGACCAGATTGTATACGTCAAAGGCGCCTACCATGACCAAGAGTCTGAGTTAGGTACAAATCCTCAATACCAACACCTTCGTGAGACAGAAAGGCTAGCTCTAGGACATTGATAACAATGTGTATGGAATTTGTATATTTAATGATGGATTGTATATATTCTTGTGAATTGGACTTGTAATTATAGTTTATATAATACTCTTGTGCTTGTAGTAGCGGTCGCGGGGCGTTCGCCAAAATTTGTCATTTTCATAAGGAATATTCAAAATTGGTTTTCCATCTCAAATTCTATACATGTCCGATCAATTGATGTTTTTTTTTGCCATATTTGATTTTTTTCTGAGAACTTCTAAGAAAATATTTTTGGGTTTTTTCATGATAATCCTTCGAGGAGGTGGTTATTTTCACCGATGTATTTCGAAAAGGACATGAGCGTTGGCATAATAATTGAAGAAAAGTCAGCATTGTTAACCATCGTGTTGTCCGGGAGGAGATATGTCACTGTCACCAATACCTGTTGTAACGAACTTAACCTCTTAAGTTGGGCCCTTTGACTTGCGTGATCTAATGATTGATTCCCTACTGCCACTACTTCCACTATTAAATTTGTTCAGTATATCTAGTAATAATCAGCTTGTGTCAATTGTCCATGAAAATTTTGATCTAGTTATAAATGTTCCATGAATGATGGTTATTATATGCTTTTTGGTGGGTTTAACCACTTATGTGAATACAGAATATTTCAGAGCAGCTATACTTGAGTCGGTTTGAGATGATGATGGTGGTGAGTTAGTTAGAGACGTTTCTTGATCATTTTGGGTGAATAAAACCAGATGAATTTGGGTCGCTCAATCAATCATTGAAATGTGAAGTCAATGCTTTGATGTTGCAATGATCATATATAACCGTGTGTATTGCATTGCATCAGCAGCAACACTATCTAGAACTGCAATATATTATTCCATTCCATTGTGTATTAGTGTGTTGTGGCTAAGTACAAATGAGTCATTATTATTAACTAAAAGACACATTTTTGGAACTAATAAGAGGGTTTAAATTTACTCGAATGTTGCTTGCAAATTTTTGTATGTGCGGGGACTATCATTTATCTTATATTATTTAGCTAGCTAGCTAGATTAACAACTAAGATCATGTGCTCTGCTCCTCCTTCCAGAGAGTTTTCCTTCTCAGGGAGAGCAAGTCAATTTGTGGCTTCAAAAACGAGCTTCTACTCTTTGTACTTGAACTTTATAAATTCACCAAAGTGATGTTCGAGTTCGTTGAAATTGAGATGTTCAGCAGTCTGTCATATGTTCAGAATCCATATATAGTTATCGTCCCCTTGTCGACGTTGCTGAAAATTCCTGACTCATATGGAGTTACGAGTTGGCAGTTCTCGTTTAAGCTGAGTTTTGAATTTATAGGACTTTTAAACCATGATGAATCAGTGCCACATATCTTTCTCAATTATTCCAGTCTTGCAAATGGATATGTATATAGTTTTGCTAAGGACACTGCTTATTCGTGGAATTGGCTGCACCTACAACAAATTTCTCGAACAAACATGCCCAGTAGCAAAATCTTTTTTTTATCTTGTTTTTCATATGGGAAAACTAATGTTTACATGTCTTAACATCTACCATCTCAGTCTATCGAGATGATCATAGGGCTATGGTGAACATGCATGCATTTGTAGGTGTTTGTGTACATGCGGTAGTTGAGCATGATCTATATGTGTGTCTGTGTTCCAAACTAATGATTACTCGCAAAAAAAAACTAATGATTAAATAACTGATGTCCCGGATTTTTGTGTTAATTAATGTAATTGTACGTGTTGGAAGTAGGAACTGATCACACGTCTGTTCGGTTGCACCACCATCATGCCCAGGATTGGGCTTCAACTAATGTGGAAGGAATTCTTGTTAGTTGATCGTTTGTTGATGGGTGAATCTTTTAACAGAGATAGGTGCTTAGACTACCTTTTTTGTCTGGCTTGATCTTCACCTGCATGATGTTAGAGTGAGAGGGTAGCGTCAACTACTCTTTGTAATCATTATTAGTATAGACTTATGCTTTCTCTTGGAAAGGAGATGCTGGACTCTAAACTCGATCTTTTCATCATTAAAAAACTAATCAGCTTGTTCTATAAGAATAAAAATACAAGTCCTCGCCAACATCATCATATCCACGAATTGTGTACATTCCAATGCAGCATGACATGCATCTATTTAAGCACACCGGCGTCCCGAGTGCCATGCATCTCATTTTTCTCATCCCACAGCCTATATTAAACCAAACGAAATCCTCATTGCCATCTCGTTCTCTACACTCTGCAGCCTCTACATTGATGTCCACAACAGAAATGGCCAAGTCCCTGATGCTGTTCTGCACAGCGCTCGCGGCGTGCCTCGCGCTTGCCGCCGCCGACTGGTCTCAGGGCACCGCCACGTTCTATGGTGGACCCGATGGCTCCGACACGATGGGTAATTACTTTTGCATGCATGCATTCGGTACATGATGGGCCTTGTATGGATGTTGTCGGATTCATCTTAATCTACATGTGTCGGGGTAGATTGAGGTGGAATTTAGTTCAAGTTCTACTCCAATCCACCCAACATACGTGGATTGATGCGAGTCCATCTACGTCCGAACAAGACAAATGTATATACGCTAATCCATGCATGCATGTTCATATTTATTCGTAATAAATGTATACATTACAGGAGGCGCATGCGGCTACGAGAACCTATACAACGCCGGGTACGGCGTCAACAACGCAGCGCTGAGCCCGGTGCTGTTCAACGACGGCGCGTCGTGCGGGCAGTGCTACGTCATCATCTGCGACGCATCACGCCCGGGCGGCCAATACTGCAAGCCTGGCACATGGATCACCGTGACGGCCACCAACCTGTGCCCATCCAACTACGCGCTGCCCAAAGGCGGGTGGTGCGGCCCGGGGCTGCCCCACTTCGACATGTCCCAGCCGGCGTGGGAGAACATCGGCGTCTACAGCGGCGGCATCATCCCGGTGCAGTACCAGCAGGTCAAGTGCTGGCGCAACGGCGGCGTGCGCTTCAGCATGGCCGGCAACTACTACTTCCTGCTCGTGAATATCCAGAACCTCGCTGGCAGCGGGTCCGTGGCCGCCGCCTGGATCAAGGGCGATAACACGGGGTGGATCCAGATGTCCAGGAACTGGGGCGCCAACTGGCAGGCGCTCGCCGGGCTCGTCGGCCAGGGGCTTAGCTTCGCCGTGACCAGCACAGGTGGGCAGTACATCCAGTTCCTCAACGTAGTGCCAGGATGGTGGCAGTTCGGCATGACCTTCAACACAAACCAGAATTTTAACTACTAAATCGATCTTGCAAGCAGCAGAGAGTGAGTGAACCATCTTCTTAGCCATTTCTCATGTGGTTCAGTGGAATGGAGAGTGTGTTTTGTGATCATCTCTGGCTCTCTGCTACGTGATCTCCTCCTGAAGGTACAGTGCAATGGCATGGGTTGAAAAAAATGGAAGACGGGGATGCATGCAACACAGACCTGAAGGCCTACATATATACCATGCATGTTTCAACACTATGCTTTCTCAACACTGTGTATCAAATTATTGTTTGTTACGACAATGTGTAGACTTCCAATTTTCTGTAGATAATAAATTATATAGTACTGCTTTCTCTCTAGCCAGATTTCTATCTGTTCTTACATGGATTTAAGCTTGAGTTGCACCGCTCAAAACATGTACGTAACCTCTGTTAGCAACGAGGATCAAATCACAGCTATGAACACGGTGACTAGCTAGCCTAGATCGCAGAGCGCGCAAGAACAAAGAAGAACAGACGAGTACACGAACGGCAACTGCCGGAGGATAGTGCTCTTTTCACTGATGTTTACTGGAGAATACAAACGCAATTACACCAGTAGTAATGCGCTTACATCAACTACTTAGTCTCTGCTACTTATACCAGTAGCATACACACACGATGGCAAACAAGAAATTGATTAAAACAAGATACAAAGGATCCTCAGCGTAACTGCCTGAACGCCTGCTTGTCAACAGTTCCCGCCTGATCTGCTTGAATTCAAAAGGGCGTCTGCCGCCTTGTTTGCTTGACTCAACCTCCATCCGCGCTGTCCAGCAGCAGGCTTACACCAACAACCTCTAGGGCAGGTTTAGATGACCGGCTCTTATTAATTATATATGAGCACGATATGGCAAAAGGAGAGATATGTAGTCTCCTTGGTTATAAATATAAACAAAACACATCAACCCTTGCCAGAGAAAATCATTGGCAAGAATTAGAGACTGCGTTCATACCTGAAATAAACATCCTGGATGGTAGTAATTATGCTTCAAGAGGTGTTGCATGAGTTTAGAGGTCTTCCCAAAAACCTGACATTATTGTTGAATTCAACTTAAAAAATGCATATATATGACAAGGTTCACAGGAGCTTTCTTGAAGAGGTGTCAATTAATAAAGAAAGGTTTTTGCAGCAAATGGATTTTGAGGTGACTAGTGAAACAGGTGAGTTCTTTAGAAATTACAAGGTTCTTAGGTATATAGGGTAACATACTATAACCCCTGCTGTATAACTTGGTATGGATGCCCTATCAGCTATGTTGAGAGTGGTGCAATGAAGAAATGCAATTCACTACTAAAAAACATATATCAATGCCATCATTATTACTCTCGGTTGCTTTGCAACCGATAGTGATAGTGTATCATTACTGATTCATGGCTACAACCGGCGGTGATAAGTGGGTTTTTACTTCCAGACATCATCTCCAACTGGTAGTGACATATCACACTGTCAGTTCGTGGCTATGTCTTGCACTCATCGGTACACACGACAAAAATTGTAATTTTTTATATGATGTCAGATGAAGACAAACTTTTTATCAACATTATAGAGTTCAATTTGATCTAAAACTTTGTGGTTTACCACTTTTCATTTGAGATAGTTTGGATATCCAAATATTTGATATAAATTATCACACCCATTAAACCAATTCACTGGAGACTAGATCTATGTCAAAGTTGTAGCACTCGATGATATCTTCAACTTTGTAGTTGACAACTTTTTCATTTGAGATGATCTAGATTGTAAAACATATAATACTAGATTCGTAAATATGAAGTAAAAGATAGAATCAGATGTCACATTTTGTAGCATAGGTTCAAATCCCAGAAACATACATTTTTCCTTTTTTGGTATCATTGTCAGTTTGTGGCTAAAACTGGCAGTTGTTGAGAACCCACCTATCACTGCCAACAGTGATACCATTTGGCATCAGCTTGTCCACTCCTGATTCCAAAAAGGTTTAGAGTTGGTGGTGATAACTGTTTTGTAGTAGTTGGTGTCTTACATTATGCACATGACACAATTGTCTTCCTGGCCATGGAGGATAAGAACATGCAAAACATTAAGCTTTTACTTTTCTAATATGAACTCAAGTAAGAATGAGAGTAAATTATATTAAATGTGATGTATATGTGCTTAGATCTGAGGATGTTGAGAAATATTGGATAGCTGATTTGCTGAATTATTGGGAAACAATGGAAGAACTGTCCGATTTAACCTTGATAGGCATGTCCACGGACCACTCAACACTTAGGCATGGTTAACCTAGGTTAAGCCTAGTGGTCTGTCAGACCACCCCATGGGTGTAACATCCTAGATGTTAAACAGTAGTTAAAACTTGATCATGAGCATCATCAGGCATAAACACCAAGTATCATGTCATAAATGCACTAAATGTTTCATTTATAGCATTCATATGTTGCATATGTTATGTTTTATATGTTGTATGAAATGTTATCTTTGATTTCAATGATGAGTCTTTGTGAATTTATATATGTGAATTTTGCTTAAACAATTAAAATTTTGTGAAAGTAAACTTTATAGTTCAGAGTGTGCTTTATTATATGGGATAAAGGTTTGTTAGAGTTTTCAAGTCAAATATGTTTAAACTTGAGCTCAAAAATTGAATTCAATGTTATTTTCCATACTTAGCCATTTTTGTCTAAGTCAATGAAAAGCAGTGTTAGGTTCAATCTTTGAAGAATTATCAAATGAATTGTTATGAATAAAATTTGACCAAACTTTGTTCCATTGTTTGGTGGAATGTTTGAGCTTTGATATCTTGTAAATTATTGATATTTTTGATAGCTAATTGTTCACTAATTAATTACCAAAGTTGCTTAACCAAACCAATTTTTCAAACCCTAACTGAATTTCCAAAATCAGTTTCAAAGTACTCCTATTCCTCATTCAAAATCTCTCTAACCGTTTAGAATTAGAGATCGAGTCTGTAAACAAAGTAGGAGAGGACATCTAGATGAGCTACTTTGATTAAGGAAGTTTTTCAAGTTGCTACTGAGAAAAAGGTGGAGGAACATCGGGCTTCAGTCAGCTACAGTACTCTGCAAACAGGTGCCAGGCAGCAGCTTCGTCAGCGAGCCGCCGTGATCGTTTTCGCCGCTCTCTCGCGCACGGGCATGTAGCTGATGCGGTGGCAGCGTCGCAAGTAGCTGCTGGACGCCGCAATGCTTCGCCACCGCCTTCAAATCGCCTAGAAGCTGGTCGCAGTCTTCTTCTTATTTCTTCCCGCCGCCGTTGAGCTCCTCGGTCGCTAGCCAAATTCATCGCCACCAATCCATCTCTGCCCAATTGCTCACGCGCCTAGCTTCGCCTCGTCCTCGCACACCTTCTTGACCCGCTTGCGTCATCTCTCATCGTCGGGAGTGGCCGCGCGCGCCGTTTCCGTCGCGGCAGCGCCACCATGGCCGCTGAGTTCGACCTCACCGTGGTTAGCTCGTTCTAGAGCAGCTCTCGCTCCCACTCTTGTCGTTTTGGATCCCTTGGCATGCTGTGAAGCTCATCATCCTCTCCTTTTAATCTCTACCACACAAGGGTCGCTGGAACGCCGCTGTGCCCACCAGTTCGAGCCGCCGTCGTCGCCCTCTACACCGACAGCCATGTCCAAGCCATCTTCGCTTCGCCTGCGCGCGTCACCAAGTCACGGTGAGCCTCCCGCACCTTTCGGACGCCTTATGTAACACCCTAGGTGTTACGAACTTAATAAAACTTTGATCATGATCATCATGCATAGGCATTGTGGCATAAATGCATCCCATGTTTTATTTATAGCATATATATGTTGCATATATGATGTTTCGTATGTTGCATGAAATGTTAACAATGTTAATGTTTAAGGTGATTTGTGAATTTATATATGTGAAATTTCTTAAACAAATAATTTTTTGCTAAAATAAACTTTTTAGTACAAAGTGAGTGCTTTCATGTAGAATCAAAATATGAGGGTGTTTCTAAGTTAAATATGTTGAAATTGGACTCCAAATATTGAATTTAATGTTGTTTTTCCCTCCCTTAGCATTTTTGGCCATGGAAATCAGTGCTAAGTTCAAACTTTTGTGAATAAATAAATGAATTTTCATAAATAAAAGTTGTCCAAGTGTTGTTCCATTGTTGGTATGATGTTTGTGCTTTGATAATGAGTGATTGGTTGTGATGTTTGATCAGTAATTAGTTGTTAATTAATTGCTCAAAGGTTGCTAAGCAAAACTATTTTTCAAACCTTAACTAAAGATCAGACATATCAAAGGAATTGAAGACAAGTCAGACATATCACAAGATTATGAAAAGGATGACCGAATTCCACCCTTCACAGTGAATAAAGACCCAAGCATCCAACTAAATGATGAGGACACTCCATGGTTACGGCTTAACTATAACCAAGGGATATACGTTAAGAAAAAGTTCACTACTGTGCCCGCTTGATATATATAGTGATATATTAGACCTATTATGTAATAATTGTGACTTCAGATTTTTTTGTCGTGTTTTCATATTTTCTACGGTTTAAATGGATTTTCTGCTTGACGGTGGATTTCCTGTGGAAAATGTGTGATGAAAAACAAAATAATCAACATTAATAAAATGTGAAAACTTATTTCCTGTCGAAAAGTAATAGTTTTAATGATTTTAATCAAGTAGTATATTTTTGCATGGTGCAAATTGTAATTATTATTTATACTATGTTAAATATTTATACAGTAAAACAAAAGAGTATAGGTTACAAATTTTTGTTGTGTATAATAATGCAAAACCAAGTCTAGGAATATTTATTATAATTTTTTGGATGATATTTTATTTATTAGACAATTAATAACTGTCTGCATATTTATATAAAAGAAATATATAAAAAAGGAAAAACTTCTGAAACCGGCAGGAAGACAACTGCAGCCCACCTTTACTCCCGGGTCGATCAACCACCGGGACTAAAGGTGGGCTACGTTTTCGCGGCCCGCCAAAAAATACCTTTAGTCCCGGGTCATGGATGCACCCGGGACTAAAAGGTCAGAGCTTTAGTCCTGGTTCTTACCATCACCCGGGACTAAAGGTCCTTTATTCCCGGGCCATGGCTTCACCCGGGACTAAAGATCGGCCTAATATATATCATCTCGTCTTCTTCTCCCATCCATCGTCTTCATTCTTCGCCCGAGAGCCACCGCGCCACCGCCGCTCCCAATAGCCTCTAGCCGCCTCCACGCGCCATCTCTCGCCATCTCCGTCAGCGGCTCGGCTCGCGCCTCTCCCCGGTTCCACGTGCTCGCACGCCTCGTCGTGCGCTCGTCGTCCCCTTCACTGGAGCGCTTGTCGTCGTCCCCTTTGTCAGAGCGCTCGTCGTCATCCCCGTTGCATCCTCGTCGTCGAGAGATCACCTCCGGCCATCCTCGTCATCCTCCACCCTCGTCGTCCTCGTCAACAACACTGTGTGTATGAGTGTGTGCTTATTTGTAGATTTTATTTGTGTATGTGTGTGCTCGAACCGACGGCGAGGGAGCAGGGGAACAGGGCGGCCATAGAGTACAGCTCTGGAGGACTTTGGGCATGTTAGGTTCATGCCTTCACCTTGCCGCACGCCCGCACCGTGCCCTCATGTCTTGCCACGCACGGCGTAGAGCAGCGATTTTTGAGACATGGCGCTCGGGCCCGTCGAACGAAAGTTCCAATTTGCAATATGCCCGGTTCGGTGTGCTCTTGGTATTTAAACAGGTCGAGTGTAGAAGATAACAATCGAGAGCCTTCAAACTTAGAGTATGTCAGTAGCATAGTGAGCACAAAATCGTTAGGGCATGTTTCACCGCGAACCAGCCCCCTCGGCCCTCAATCCTGCAGGCGTCCACCCTAGCCCCCATCCGGTAGTTCGCCGTTGTTCTGGATCCCACGCCCGCTCTCTTCCCTCTCTGCGCCCTTCAATCCCTGATGTTTCCACCAAGCCTCACCCAGATCTAGTGAGGAAGAGGCCGCTGAACACCTCCTTTCGCAATGCCACCTCCTTCGCCCTAGATCCAGTGGCCCGCCCCGACGCGGATCTTGCCGTGGCCCTCTCTCATCGTGCGTCCGGATCTCCTCCTCTGATCCGACACAACAGAGCAAGGGGCGGGTCGGCGGGCATGATGGCCACGACACGCTCCTTCCCCACGCGGCCGGGGTGCCCTTTTCCCTGTGGCGCTACTTCTTCCCCATGGCCGCGATGAGCGCTTCCCCACGGCACTACTTCTTCCTTGCAAGCAGCCGCGACGCCCTGCTTCTCCGCGGCCACGACGCACTCTTCCCGCGGCGCTACGGGCTACGAAGACCTCTTCCCCGTGACGCTATTTCTTTCCCGCAAGCGGCCACGATGCTCTCCTGCATAGATAAGTTGGTAGGGATGATAGGTGGACCTCAATTGTTAGTGTCTATTAAAAGGATTTGGGGGCACTGGTTGGAGGTCTTCTACCAGAGCAGAGAAGTTGGTGAAGAGATACTAATAGGTCCTAATAGCTCATACATAAGACAATTATCCAACCACCTATTAGTAAGAGGTGGGTTAAAATAATCCATACTAAAGATGGATTGATGTCCTAAGATTTTAGGCCATGCAGAAACATGGATTGATGAACTAGTTGAACTTGCAGACCGTGTTCATCTCGGCTAGCATGTTCTCTGCCAAACGGTAACGGACGTCAAAGAGGAGCTTTGATTCTACGAGGGAGAGTGGCAACGGTCGTGGAAGACCGTGTTCCCTTCCTCATAGAAACAGAGCTCTTCCGTGGCCAAGTACAGTGCCGTCCAGTGGAGAAATGCTCGCCGAGATGATCACGTAAGCAAGGTCAACTAGTACGGATGGTTACTTATTTAAACATGTTTTTGAGCTAGAATTTTATGGATATTTGATAACTTCAGACCTACAAATGTCATCTATAAATGTTACTATCCTCGAGGTGGCACGTCCTGCAGGAGTCCATTTTATAGATATAGTTTTTATTTTTTGTAGATATATCTAGTGGAGTAAAAGTTAGATGGCTGCCCCAAGAGACAACATGGATGAAGAAATGATGGATATTTCAAATGTAGATAAGTGTTTGCACATGTTCAATGTCACCCGCCCGTTGCAGCTGCAAGAGGGGGCAAGTGGGGTCGGGTTGGGCTCAGATGCCGTGTGAGGTCGGCCGGGGGCGAAGTGCAGGCGTGGCCGTCCGGACGCTAGCACGCATAGAAGAAATGCACTCAGTTTTACCTTTCTTTAATATACTAGTGTTTTGGTGGAGACCGTTAAGTTGGTATGCCAATTTCTCTATGAAAGTGGGCTCTAGAGTCCGAGTATATTGAAAAAGGAACATGGAAAATATTGTTGGAAACCACCTTCTCGGTGGAATCATGGAAATAACAAAAAAAAAATATGCTTAAAGTTTTCAAAGTTTGAAACTTTGGCACATCCATAACGTACATGTAGATGTACTTTATCGGAAAAGTTGAGATGCAAAAATTGATGTTTCCAAGTAACGTATGAAAATGAGAATTTTGCCCTCTCTGGTGCATAAAACCAAAACCAAAATTTGTCATTTTCATAAGGAATATTCAAAATTGGTTTTCCATCTCAAATTCTATACATGTCCGATCAATTGATGTTTTTTTTTTGCCATATTTGATTTTTTTCTGAGAACTTCTAAGAAAATATTTTTGGGTTTTTTCATGATAATCCTTCGAGGAGGTGGTTATTTTCACCGATGTATTTCGAAAAGGACATGAGCGTTGGCATAATAATTGAAGAAAAGTCAGCATTGTTAACCATCGTGTTGTCCGGGAGGAGATATGTCACTGTCACCAATACCTGTTGTAACGAACTTAACCTCTTAAGTTGGGCCCTTTGACTTGCGTGAACTAATGATTGATTCCCTACTGCCACTACTTCCACTATTAAATTTGTTCAGTATATCTAGTAATAATCAGCTTGTGTCATTTGTCCATGAAAATTTTGATCTAGTTATAAATGTTCCATGAATGATGGTTATTATATGCTTTTTTGGTGGGTTTAACCACTTATGTGAATACAGAATATTTCAGAGCAGCTATACTTGAGTCGGTTTGAGATGATGATGGTGGTGAGTTAGTTAGAGACGTTTCTTGATCATTTTGGGTGAATAAAACCAGATGAATTTGGGTCGCTCAATCAATCATTGAAATGTGAAGTCAACGCTTTGATGTTGTAATGATCATATATAACCGTGTGTATTGCATTGCATCAGCAGCAACACTATCTAGAACTGCAATATATTATTCCATTCCATTGTGTATTAGTGTGCTGTGGCTAAGTACAAATGAGTCATAATTATTAACTAAAAGACACATTTTTGGAACTAATAAGAGGGTTTAAATTTACTCGAATGTTGCTTGCAAATTTTTGTATGTGCGGGGACTATCATTTATCTTATATTATTTAGCTAGCTAGCTAGATTAACAACTAAGATCATGTGCTCTGCTCCTCCTTCCAGAGAGTTTTCCTTCTCAGGGAGAGCAAGTCAATTTGTGGCTTCAAAAACGAGCTTCTACTCTTTGTACTTGAACTTTATAAATTCACCAAAGTGATGTTCGAGTTCGTTGAAATTGAGATGTTCAGCAGTCCGTCATATGTTCAGAATCCATATATAGTTATCGTCCCCTTGTCGACGTTGCTGAAAATTCCTGACTCATATGGAGTTACGAGTTGGCAGTTCTCGTTTAAGCTGAGTTTTGAATTTATAGGACTTTTAAACCATGATGAATCAGTGCCACATATCTTTCTCAATTATTCCAGTCTTGCAAATGGATATGTATATAGTTTTGCTAAGGACACTGCTTATTCGTGGAATTGGCTGCACCTACAACAAATTTCTCGAACAAACATGCCCAGTAGCAAAATCTTTTTTTTATCTTGTTTTTCATATGGGAAAACTAATGTTTACATGTCTTAACATCTACCATCTCAGTCTATCGAGATGATCATAGGGCTATGGTGAACATGCATGCATTTGTAGGTGTTTGTGTACATGCGGTAGTTGAGCATGATCTATATGTGTGTCTGTGTTCCAAACTAATGATTACTCGCAAAAAAACTAATGATTAAATAACTGATGTCCCGGATTTTTGTGTTAATTAATGTAATTGTACGTGTAGGAAGTAGGAACTGATCACACGTCTGTTCGGTTGCACCACCATCATGCCCAGGATTGGGCTTCAACTAATGTGGAAGGAATTCTTGTTAGTTGATCGTTTGTTGATGGGTGAATCTTTTAACAGAGATAGGTGCTTAGACTACCTTTTTTGTCTGGCTTGATCTTCACCTGCATGATGTTAGAGTGAGAGGGTAGCGTCAACTACTCTTTGTAATCATTATTAGTATAGACTTATGCTTTCTCTTGGAAAGGAGATGCTAGACTCTAAACTCGATCTTTTCATCATTAAAAAACTAATCAGCTTGTTCTATAAGAATAAAAATACAAGTCCTCGCCAACATCATCATATCCACGAATTGTGTACATTCCAATGCAGCATGACATGCATCTATTTAAGCACACCGGCGTCCCGAGTGCCATGCATCTCATTTTTCTCATCCCACAGCTAATATTAAACCAAACGAAATCCTCATTGCCATCTCGTTCTCTACACTCTGCAGCCTCTACATTGATGTCCACAACAGAAATGGCCAAGTCCCTGATGCTGTTCTGCACAGCGCTCGCGGCGTGCCTCGCGCTTGCCGCCGCCGACTGGTCTCAGGGCACCGCCACGTTCTATGGTGGACCCGATGGCTCCGACACGATGGGTAATTACTTTTGCATGCATGCATTCGGTACATGATGAGACAAATTACTTAAGGCCTTGTATGAATGTTGTCGGATTCATCTTAATCTACATGTGTCGGGGTAGATTGAGGTGGAATTTAGTTCAAGTTCTACTCCAATCCACCCAACATACGTGGATTGATGCGAGTCCATCTACGTCCGAACAAGACAAATGTATATACGCTAATCCATGCATGCATGTTCATATTTATTCGTAATAAATGTATACATTACAGGAGGCGCATGCGGCTACGAGAACCTATACAACGCCGGGTACGGCGTCAACAACGCAGCGCTGAGCCCGGTGCTGTTCAACGACGGCGCGTCGTGCGGGCAGTGCTACGTCATCATCTGCGACGCATCACGCCCGGGCGGCCAATACTGCAAGCCTGGCACATGGATCACCGTGACGGCCACCAACCTGTGCCCATCCAACTACGCGCTGCCCAAAGGCGGGTGGTGCGGCCCGGGGCTGCCCCACTTCGACATGTCCCAGCCGGCGTGGGAGAACATCGGCGTCTACAGCGGCGGCATCATCCCGGTGCAGTACCAGCAGGTCAAGTGCTGGCGCAACGGCGGCGTGCGCTTCAGCATGGCCGGCAACTACTACTTCCTGCTCGTGAATATCCAGAACCTCGCTGGCAGCGGGTCCGTGGCCGCCGCCTGGATCAAGGGCGATAACACGGGGTGGATCCAGATGTCCAGGAACTGGGGCGCCAACTGGCAGGCGCTCGCCGGGCTCGTCGGCCAGGGGCTTAGCTTCGCCGTGACCAGCACAGGTGGGCAGTACATCCAGTTCCTCAACGTAGTGCCAGGATGGTGGCAGTTCGGCATGACCTTCAACACAAACCAGAATTTTAACTACTAAATCGATCTTGCAAGCAGCAGAGAGTGAGTGAACCATCTTCTTAGCCATTTCTCATGTGGTTCAGTGGAATGGAGAGTGTGTTTTGTGATCATCTCTGGCTCTCTGCTACGTGATCTCCTCCTGAAGGTACAGTGCAATGGCATGGGTTGAAAAAAATGGAAGACGGGGATGCATGCAACACAGACCTGAAGGCCTACATATATACCATGCATGTTTCAACACTATGCTTTCTCAACACTGTGTATCAAATTATTGTTTGTTACGACAATGTGTAGACTTCCAATTTTCTGTAGATAATAAATTATATAGTACTGCTTTCTCTCTAGCCAGATTTCTATCTGTTCTTACATGGATTTAAGCTTGAGTTGCACCGCTCAAAACATGTACGTAACCTCTGTTAGCAACGAGGATCAAATCACAGCTATGAACACGGTGACTAGCTAGCCTAGATCGCAGAGCGCGCAAGAACAAAGAAGAACAGACGAGTACACGAACGGCAACTGCCGGAGGATAGTGCTCTTTTCACTGATGTTTACTGGAGAATACAAACGCAATTACACCAGTAGTAATGCGCTTACATCAACTACTTAGTCTCTGCTACTTATACCAGTAGCATACACACACGATGGCAAACAAGAAATTGATTAAAACAAGATACAAAGGATCCTCAGCGTAACTGCCTGAACGCCTGCTTGTCAACAGTTCCCGCCTGATCTGCTTGAATTCAAAAGGGCGTCTGCCGCCTTGTTTGCTTGACTCAACCTCCATCCGCGCTGTCCAGCAGCAGGCTTACACCAACAACCTCTAGGGCAGGTTTAGATGACCGGCTCTTATTAATTATATATGAGCACGATATGGCAAAAGGAGAGATATGTAGTCTCCTTGGTTATAAATATAAACAAAACACATCAACCCTTGCCAGAGAAAATCATTGGCAAGAATTAGAGACTGCGTTCATACCTGAAATAAACATCCTGGATGGTAGTAATTATGCTTCAAGAGGTGTTGCATGAGTTTAGAGGTCTTCCCAAAAACCTGACATTATTGTTGAATTCAACTTAAAAAATGCATATATATGACAAGGTTCACAGGAGCTTTCTTGAAGAGGTGTCAATAATAAAGAAAGGTTTTTGCAGCAAATGGATTTGGAGGTGACTAGTGAAACAGGTGAGTTCTTTAGAAATTACAAGGTTCTTAGGTATATAGGGTAACATACTATAACCCCTGCTGTATAACTTGGTATGGATGCCCTATCAGCTATGTTGAGAGTGGTGCAATGAAGAAATGCAATTCACTACTAAAAAACATATATCAATGCCATCATTATTACTCTCGGTTACTTTGCAACCGATAGTGATAGTGTATCATTACTGATTCATGGCTACAACCGGCGGTGATAAGTGGGTTTTTACTTCCAGACAACATCTCCAACTGGTAGTGACATATCACACTGTCAGTTCGTGGCTATGTCTTGCACTCATCGGTACACACGACAAAAATTGTAATTTTTTATATGATGTCAGATGAAGACAAACTTTTTATCAACATTATAGAGTTCAATTTGATCTAAAACTTTGTGGTTTACCACTTTTCATTTGAGATAGTTTGGATATCCAAATATTTGATATAAATTATCACACCCATTAAACCAATTCACTGGAGACTAGATCTATGTCAAAGTTGTAGCACTCGATGATATCTTCAACTTTGTAGTTGACCACTTTTTCATTTGAGATGATCTAGATTGTAAAACATATAATACTAGATTCGGAAATATGAAGTAAAAGATAGAATCAGATGTCACATTTTGTAGCATAGGTTCAAATCCCAGAAACATACATTTTTCCTTTTTTGGTATCTTTGTCAGTTTGTGGCTAAAACTGGCAGTTGTTGAGAACCCACCTATCACTGCCAACAGTGATACCATTTGGCATCAGCTTGTCCACTCCTGATTCCAAAAAGGTTTAGAGTTGGTGGTGATAACTGTTTTGTAGTAGTTGGTGTCTTACATTATGCACATGACACAATTGTCTTCCTGGCCATGGAGGATAAGAACATGCAAAACATTAAGCTTTTACTTTTCTAATATGAACTCAAGTAAGAATGAGAGTAAATTATATTAAATGTGATGTATATGTGCTTAGATCTGAGGATGATGAGAAATATTGGATAGCTGATTTGCTGAATTATTGGGAAACAATGGAAGAACTGTCCGATTTAACCTTGATAGGCATGTCCACGGACCACTCAACACTTAGGCATGGTTAACCCAGGTTAAGCCTAGTGGTCTGTCAGACCACCCCATGGGTGTAACATCCTAGATGTTAAACAACAGTTAAAACTTGATCATGAGCATCATCACGCATAAACACCAAGTATCATGTCATAAATGCACTAAATGTTTCATTTATAGCATTCATATGTTGCATATGTTATGTTTTATATGTTGTATGAAATGTTATCTTTGATTTCAATGATGAGTCTTTGTGAATTTATATATGTGAATTTTGCTTAAACAATTAAAATTTTGTGAAAGTAAACTTTATAGTTCAGAGTGTGCTTTATTATATGGGATAAAGGATTGTTAGAGTTTTCAAGTCAAATATGTTTAAACTTGAGCTCAAAAATTGAATTCAATGTTATTTTCCACACTTAGCCATTTTTGTCTAAGTCAATGAAAAGCAGTGTTAGGTTCAATCTTTGAAGAATTATCAAATGAATTGTTATGAATAAAATTTGACCAAACTTTGTTCCATTGTTTGGTGGAATGTTTGAGCTTTGATATCATGTAAATTATTGATATGTTTGATAGCTAATTGTTCACTAATTAATTACCAAAGTTGCTTAACCAAACCAATTTTTCAAACCCTAACTGAATTTCCAAAATCAGTTTCAAAGTACTCCTATTCCTCATTCAAAATCTCTCTAACCGTTTAGAATTAGAGATCGAGTCTGTAAACAAAGTAGGAGAGGACATCTAGATGAGCTACTTTGATTAAGGAAGTTTTTCAAGTTGCTACTGAGAAAAAGGTGGAGGAACATCGGGCTTCAGTCAGCTACAGTACTCTGCAAACAGGTGCCAGGCAGCAGCTTCGTCAGCGAGCCGCCGTGATCGTTTTCGCCGCTCTCTCGCGCACGGACACGTAGCTGATGCGGTGGCAGCGTCGCAAGCAGCTGCTGGACGCCGCGATGCTTCGCCACCGCCTTCAAATCGCCCAGAAGCTGGTCGCAGTCTTCTTCTTATTTCTTCCCGCCGCCGTCGAGCTCCTCGGTCGCTAGCCAAATTCATCGCCACCAATCCATCTCTGCCCAATTGCTCACGCGCCTAGCTTCGCCTCGTCCTCGCACACCTTCTTGACCCGTTTGCGTCATCTCTCATCGTCGGGAGTGGCCGCGCGCGCCGTTTCCGTCGCGGCAGTGCCACCATGGCCGTTGAGTTCGACCTCACCGTGCTTAGCTCGTTCTAGAGCAGCTCTCGCTCCCACTCTTGTCGTTTTGGATCCCTTGGCATGCTGTGAAGCTCATCATCATCTCCTTTTAATCTCTACCACACAGGGGTCGCCGGAACGCCGCTGTGCCCACCAGTTCGAGCCGCCGTCGTCGCCCTCTACACCGACAGCCATGTCCAAGCCATCTTCGCTTCGCCTACGCGCGTCACCAAGTCACGGTGAGCCTCCCGCACCTTTAGGACGCCTTATGTAACACCCTAGGTGTTACGAACTTAATAAAACTTTGATCATGATCATCATGCATAGGCATTGTGGCATAAATGCATCCCATGTTTTATTTATAGCATATATATGTTGCATATATGATGTTTCGTATGTTGCATGAAATGTTAACAATGTTAATGTTTAAGGTTCTTTGTGAATTTATATATGTGAAATTTCTTAAACAAATAATTTTTGCTAAAATAAACTTTTTAGTACAAAGTGAGTGCTTTCATGTAGAATCAAAATATGAGGGTGTTTCTAAGTTAAATATGTTGAAATTGGACTCCAAATATTGAATTTAATGTTGTTTTTCCCTCCCTTAGCATTTTTGGCCAAGTCATGGAAATCAGTGCTAAGTTCAAACTTTGGTGAATTAATAAATGAATTTTCATAAATAAAAGTTGTCCAAGTGTTGTTCCATTGTTGGTATGATGTTTGTGCTTTGATAATGAGTGATTGGTTGTGATGTTTGATTAGTAATTAGTTGTTAATTAATTGCTCAAAGGTTGCTAAGCAAAACTGTTTTTCAAACCTTAACTGAAGATCAGTGGTTCAGTTTCGAGGTACCCATGTTCTTCACCCTAGATCTCTCTAACCAGCTAGAATTAGAGGAGGATTCTTTCAGAAAAGTTGGAGATATCATCAAGTTGAACAAGTTATAGTAGTAAAGTTTTTCGAGTTGCTGTTTGGAATCAAGAGAAAAAGAGAGGAGAAAATGGGCTGTCAGCATGAACAGTGACTGCCGGGGAGAGCAGGCTGCCTGCTTGCCGCGTCATCTCCGTGCCCCATTTAACCGCTTCCGCGCTGCTTCTCGCGCATGGACGCGCGGCTGTCCGTGTGGCCGTGCTCGCAAAGGCGCTGTCAAGGTCGCGACGTCGTCCTCGCCTATAAAGCTAAGCGCCGGCCGCCGTGTTCTCCTTTTTCTTCTTCCTGCCACCGCCGCCGAGCCCTAGTTCACCGGCCGAATTCGCCTCCAGCGTGTGTCCATCGTCCAATTGCTCGCGCCCTTAATTTCGCCTCGCCATTGAGCGCTTGTCGAGCACGCTTGCCCCGCCTCGCATCTCTGGAGTCGCTCGCGCCGCCGCTTTCCGCCGCGGACGCTCGTCGGCGCCGCCGTACACCACCTCATAGTGGCCAGGCTTCTCTAGCGCACCAATTGCTCTCTCGTTTGATGCTTTAGCTTCCTCATGTTGCCTTCATGCTCATAGGCCTCCTTGTTTTGTCAGAAGTGCGCCGGATCCACCAGAACGCCACCTCGCCGCCGCGTCTGCTCTCGATGCCGACAACCTTCTCCGTCGCGTATCCGCCTCAACCGAGTGGTCGAGTATGCCCGCGGTGAGCTCCCGAGGCTATCGGTTACCTTTGCTTTGCTTCTACCACCTTGCCGTGGCCGGCGCATTGCCGCCACTCCGCCATGGCCGGCGTCGAGCTCGCCTCATAACCCTAGTTGTTCGTTTAGCACCGTAGATCGATGCGCGGCGTCCTCCTGAGCATGTGGGTGCTAGCCGCGTTGCCGAAGGTCTCGCCAGTGGCGAGAACCCACCGGTCAGCGCGGGGATGCCGCCGAAGTTGACTGGGACCCACTGTCAGCGACAATGGGTATGGGGGCTCGGGTGAAAAATGTTTTCCAGCAGATTTTGGTTTTCTTAAAATGATTAATACGCTGATTCTTGTTTATTTCATAAAAAATAATATAGGAATGCACAAAAATCATGAAAGTTTTTGTGTAGCCTCTTCATGATGTGATCTATCTAGGAAAAATATGAAATTGTGAAAATAAATAGTTTTTGCATGCTTTAAAATTACCTCTTTTAATTGATAAATGTACATTCCATGATTTTTATAGACTAAAATAATAATCATTTAATCATGAAACTTTTTGTGTAAATGTTATGTGCAATAACCTACCTTCACAAAAAGTTTGGTACTGTTTTGATAAATTTTAATTATGCACTTAATTTCCATGCTTTAATGAATTAGTTAATTAATACCAAAATGCTTAGGATAAATCATGAAATAGCTTGGGTATGTTTTGGAATTGATTGTTGACCATGGGACACTTTAACCTCTATTGTTCCTTGGCAATTTAATTGCTTATTAGTTGCGCTCATAATCAACTTGGTGATAATAATAATTAAAAGTGCTTTACGTCAATTACTTGCAATTGTACCGTGAAGGAAAGTTGTACTCAAGTTTGTTAATCTTGTTTTAGTTCATCCATGCACTTGCATACATCTTTCCTACATCATTTTTATTTGCGTATCATCATGTCAAGCATGCATCTTTTATCACGTGTAGTGATCGAAGGCGAGGAAGTGACCGTGATCAAGTTACAGAGGAAGAGAATCCACCTATGGAGGTTGGTTTCGATATTTGTGGTTCGTTAGGAGAACCTAACACCTCTACTAACCAAGGCAAGCCTTGGAGCATACAACCCTTTTCCTTGTTGTTTACAAATTCTATTATCAATTGAGTCCAATAGAATGTGCATTAGGTAAATAGGAGTTGGGTGTAAACCAATTGCTGCATGACTACCTTGATTTATTCAAATATCTTCCTTGTAACCCCACTAGTATGTAGGTCGATACCTCTGATGCTTAGTAATGATTATACTTTGATAGAAGTTGAATGATGGTTTCATCGTTCGTGAGAAATAGGTTTTACCTTGCTCTTCTCAACTCTGGTTATGGGTTGTGAAATACCATGGTTATGATAATGTTAAATTGAGACCGGGAGGGTAGCTTGCATTGATAATGGAGTCTCAATGTAGTGCTTCTGCCTTTGTCGATTGGGGACCGTAGCGTTGTAGACCTATGTGAGTCGAGACTTTGTAGTACTAGCCACATACTCCGGTAAGCCTAATACCTTGGCTATTCCATTATGTGAAAAGACAACCACACACTGGGAGTGGGAGATGGCAAGAGTAGCGTGTACCCACCCTACCGAAACATCTGGGATGACAAATGGCGGTGGAGTACTATGCTCTTGGGTAGCGCGGACTGGTTCTTGTTTTAGAGGATGTGAGTGAAGGTTGATATATGTAGGTCCGGGACCTGCATATGTCATGTGGTTGGGAATCCCCAACTGTGTTTTAATCGATTCGAATCATCATTGCTTCTTGGAGAAGGAGACTCGATTCCCTGATCTACATCGTAGTTAATCAATGGAACATGGTTACTTATGGGTATGATATAAGATGAGATGAGATGTTTAATGAAGTGATTGAATTAGATCAGGTGCAAACTAGATACCGATGATAACTTAATACAAAGCTAAAACATTGAAAGTAAGGATCCACTTTAGTAAACTTTTCTGCAAAAGTTATTCTTGCTTCAAACCTTCCCTTAAGCTTTCATACCCTTGGAGTCTTTTCTTTTAGTTAGGTATGTCTTGTTGAGTACCCTCAAGTACTCAGAGTTTGTTAACCCTTGTTGCAAGTTCTGACTTGTACTACTAATCAAGGTCTTGTTGGTGGGCTCAACATGATCTATTTGTCCCTTCTATCTTTGGTACTTCACTTAAGTTACTTCCGTAGTTCTACTCAACTTTTGGAACTCAAGTGTTACTTAAAGGTACATAACATGTTTTGTAACCTAATGTTGTAAATCTTCCACAACTCCGATGTATGAAATTTTTGTATCAATGTTGTAATGTTGTGGTAACTCCATTGTTGATCCTATATGAGTTGTAAAATATGGATGATTCGGGGTTCCCTGAGGACACCCGATAGATACCAGATTAGTTGGCTTTCGTGTACAGCAGTCAGAGGTCTTCAGGACAATGATGGGTACACGTGGGCCAGCATAATTTTTGTGGTTCTACCACACCTAAGTTAGGCCGATTAGGGCCGGTAGCAGCCGCTCCATTGTCGCCACTACCATGCTCTTCTCCGCCATCCACCATGGCCGGCGTTGAGCTCACCACGAAACCCTAGCCGCTCAACTAATACCCTAGATGGGTGCGCGAGCACGAGAGGAGCAGGTAGAGGTAGTCCCCGTCGCCGTAGAGCTCGCCATTGGTGAGCTAGCCGCCATACCCGCCGGTGACCTCATGGTCAAGGTTGGGCTTGGACGGGTTGACCCCGGGCCCCCTCTGTCAGTGACTGTGGCTCGGGAGTGGGTGAGTGAGAAGAGGTTTTAACCGGTTTTATCTTTTTTAGAAAATGTGAATAATGCTGATTTCTTGTGAAATTTATAACTAAATAGATAAGTGTGATAAAATTATGAAAATTTTTGTGTAGCTTTATTATTGTATGCTCTACTTAGGATAAATATGAAATGATGAAAATAATTAGTTTTTGCATGCTCAAAAATCACCTCTTTTAAAAGAAAAAATGCTTAATCCATGATTTTTATAAACCAAAATAATTATCCTTTAATGATGAATTTTTGTGTGTGTGCTTTACATGCTTAGTCCTACCTTCACAAAATTTATGGTACTGTTTTGATAAATTTTGATTGTCTACTTAATTATATGCCTTTAATTAATTAATTAATGCTAAATAATTAGGAGAAATCATAAAATGACTTGAGTGTGATTTTGGATGAATTGTAGACCTTGGGACACCACACCTCTACTGTTCATTGGCAACTCCTTTTCATGATTGTTTTGCTTATAAGTAATCTTGTTAATAATAATAACAAATTTTGCTTTGTGAGTAGTTAACCTAACTTGATTAGTGAAGGAAAGTTGTACTCAACTTTCTTAACTTTGTTTAACTTCTATCATGCACTTGAATGTCTCTCATCATGCATCATGTCATGCATTCCATCATGTTAATCAAAGAATCACTCATTACGTGTAGTGCACGTGAGTGAAAAGATCCATGTTGATCAAGTTTTGGAGAAGTTCCATCCACCGTCGTGTTGGTGCCAAGTTTAACTTCTGTGGTCCTTCTGTGGGATCCAACCTTCTCTGTAAACATAGACAAGGCCCAGACCATAAACCCTTCTCTAGTATTTACAAATCTTTAATACACTTTACGTCTTGTGAGATGTGCATTAAATAATTAGGAGTTGGTTGAATACCGTTGATGCATGGTTACCTTGATATTCAGGTATCCTTAGTTCTACCCTATTAGTATGAATAGGTCAATACCTCTAATGCTTAGTAATGCTTAGACTTCGATAGAAGTTGAATGATGGTTTCATCGTTCGTGAGAATTAGGTTTTACCTTTGTTCTTCTCGGCCCCGTTTATAGGTCGTGAGAATACCATGTTAAGGATAATGTTAAATGGAGATCGGGCGGGACTTGATGTTATGGTAAGTGTTCTTGGGCAGACAGGTTCACTTGGTCATGCTCGTACCGTTTGTGTCGGTTAAGGACCGTCCGTTGTTGGCCCTTGGATCAAGATTTTGCAGTACTAACCACATACTCCGGTAAGCCTGATACCTCGGCTATTCTATTATGGGAAAGGACAACCTCGCACTGGGAGTGGAGAGATGGTAAGAGTAGCGTGTACCCACCCTACTAGAATAGGGTAGGGTGGTGGAGTACTGTGCTCTCGGGTGGCGCGAACCCGTTCCTATTTTAGAGGATCCGAGTAAAGGTTGATATATGTAGGTCCAGGACCTACATATATCGTGTGGTTGGGAATCCCTAGCTGAGTTTAATCGGTTCGAATCGTCGTTTGCTCTATGGTAACAAGAGACTTGATTCTCGCACCATCATCGTAGTTAATCAATGAAACATGGTGACTTATGGATATGAGAAGAAATGAGTTGAGATGTTTAAAGAAGTGATTGATTTAGATTAGGTGCAAACTAGATACTGATATGGACTCAATACACCGCTAAAACATTGAAAGTAAGGATTCACTCGTAGTAAGCTTTTCTGCAAAAGTTACTCTTATTTCAGGCTTCAGACATTCCTTTAAGCCTTCATACCCTTGGAGTCTTTTCTTTTAGTCGGGTAAGTCTTGTTGAGTACCCTCATGTACTCGGGGTTTGTTAAGCCCCATTATAGGTTCTAACATGTGCTGCTAATCAAGGTCATGTCGGTGGGCTCGACATGATTTAGTCGTCTCTTCTATCTTAGGTACTTCACTTAAGTTACTTCCATAGTTCTACTCAACTTTTGGAACTCAAGTGTTACTTAAAGATACATAACATGTTTTGTAACCTAATGTTGTAAATCTTCCGCAACTCCGATGTATGAAATTTTTGTATCAATGTTGTAATGTTGTGGTAACTCTATTGTTGATCCTATATGAGTTATAAAATGTGGATGATTCGGGGTTCCCCGAGGACACCTGACAAACTACGGAGTTATCTAGCTCTCGTGTGCAGTAGTCAGAGGTCTTAGGACAATGACAGGTGCACGTGGGCCATATAATTTGGATGGTTCTGCCACAATGGGAAGACCTGAAACATCCATATGTTGTTTCCACTTCTAGGAACACATTCATGAGTCTTTATGATAGAGTCTACATAAATGTTTACAATTGAAGAATGAGACATATAGACATATATATACAGCGGGAAACAAGTTTTAATGTTACAGCATGGTTCAAACAGATGTCATGTACAAAACCCAAAATAACCTCTCGATTCAGGGAACAGTTCTATCAAGGGACCTGGACAACAATAGATTTGGCAAGAACACAAATAAAACCATCAATTGGGCACCATTTTTTTCCACTAGCTGTTTCTCAAGCACAAATAAAGCAGCTAAGTGGGCAGAGTCCAATTACTCGAGACGACACTCGATTCACTGTAGAGATGTGGATCTTTGACTTGGATCTTCATCTGCAACATGAACGGATAAACCTTGAGTACACATTATACACAGTAAAACTGAAATGCCTGTGGTTATCTAAGAACTCAAATATGATACAAATACTAGTCCTAGGAGACTAATACACACATTTATTACATTTAGATAATCTCATTGCCTTAGTTTAGATAGAAGTGGACGTTTAATCCACACTAAGATAAAAAGTGACAAGAGTCTAACATAGGGGTATGTTACGTCCCTGAGAAGGAGATAGCGAATCGAATGAACCCCCGACTGACTCTGCGAATTGCGTGGGGGCTCGGGGGCTATACCCATCGGGTATGCTTGCGCGCACCATCTAGCATAACAATAATTATTAGGTTTGAGCAAGGCAATCAAGTCAACACAATTCAAGGATGGCTATACAAACCGGGTTTACCTATGTCACTTAAGTACATTTTCCATAATAGTTTGCAAAATGGCTTCTACTAGTTATGTTTGAAAATGGGATCAACATGATTAAGAGGGAATAGGTTGGGCTTGTCTTCGTTGGCATCATCGGAAAAATCCAACTGGTGCTTTGGGTCTTCAAGTTCATGCCTGAACTCGCGGTACTAGATTCAAAAATTTTCATATCCTTTGAAGTCCTTGTTCTTCTTTGATCCACGATCACTCCGTTAGCTAAAAACACGTAAACGACTAAAACAGACAAGCAAACGCAATCAAATATGAACTTATACTCAGTTGATTGTGTTTGATTGTGTTTTTAATTTCATATTTTTTAGAGACCAACTGAGTATAAGTTTATATTTGATTGTATTTGCTCGTCTGCTCGATCATTTGTGTGTTTTTAGCTAACGGAGTGGCCTAGGATCAGAGAAGAACGAGGACCTCGAAGGCCAGGAAATGTTATAAATCCAGTATTGCGAGTTCAAGCTTGAACTTGAAGACCCAAACTGCTAGCAGGATTTTTCCTAGGGTGCCAACGAAGACAAGTCCAACCTATTCCCTCTTGATCATGTTGATCCCATTTTCAAACACAACCAGTAGAAGGTATTTTGCAAACTATACATGAATTGTATTTTAACAACATAGGTAAACCCAATTTGTATAGCTATCCTTGAATTGTGTTGACTTGATTGTCTTGCTGAAACTTAATAATTATTGTTATGCTAGATGATATATCGTTATCTAGTATATATGCTTAGGACTTGGTATTCATCATAGATACTCATAGCACTGTGTTTTCTCAAATCCAATACTTTTTCAAAGAAAAAGTATGAGTTGTGTGGATTATGTGGAATGCTTAATGAGCAAGTTATTGTTGGTAAGTACCCTAGAGATGGGGTGGATGTCTCTTGTGTGAGCTGCCTGGGAGTTGTTACTTGTACCTTCATGGTTATTAAGCGTCAAATAGCGCTCATAGCAGCAATAGCGGTAAAATATGCAATATCTTAGTGGCACCCTGTCCAAAACGCTATAACGGCATTATAGCAGTGTGCTATAGCCGCTATTTGTAACATTGATTGAGGGATTTACTCCTTTTTCGGTGAGGACTATTGATTGACGCTAATTAGGTCACCACACTGGTAAGAAGCAAGATCACTCGTTATAAGCGGGCCAAAGATCGGCCTAGCCGATGTTCAAGTCGGTCGACACCTATAATGTACTCATAGAGGAACACTTCACCTGGTGCTTCCAGCGATGAGCGTGATACATAAGACATGTCACTGAATGAGCCTCGTCGGGAGCGCAATACGCAAGACACACCGACGAGGTCTCTTGAAACCCAAAACCCCACACGCCCGAGAGAGACTCTGTCAGGGCGCGCGGTGGCTAGAGGTCCATCTTTGTCGATCCACTTGCCATGGAGCAGTGATGAAAAACGAGGAGTGGTAGTAGATGGAAAAAGAGGGTAAAAGGAGTAGTAGATGTGTTTTTTGACTATTGGAAGTTTGATTCCTCAATCGACCGTGATCCTCTCATTTATATAGTGGGGGTAAAACATCTCTAACACTCAATCCTAAAGATTCCCATGACCAAAAATATAGGTCTAGACCGAGTTCGACTCAACCCAGTCTCCGAACAAGGAAACCGGCCTGGCCAGTTTTCTCGGGGCCAGGAAGCCATGCCGGGTGATGCACAGGGAGTTTAGAAAACCAGCTGGAGCGGTTTCAGCATATTCAGCCCAAAACTGTCCTTTCTTCATTTGAACTTCAATTTTGAGGTTCAAAATATATTTCTTCAACGTCCTGACTCCAGGAACTTAATGGTATAGTCCATTACTATTTTTAGCACATTTTAGCTGTCAAGAACTATACGCTAGTTTATTATAACTTTACAACTACATATGCTTATATACTTTAGTACCTTTTGTTACATGTGTGTTCTAAATTGCAAGCCCGTACATATGCACAGGTTGATGGACTATATGTTATAACCATTATCATTAATCATTATTGTTCTGAAACTTCTAATTGATGTGGTTGTTGCTGGAATACAATCTACCAAGGAACGTGTCACTAATACCTGTTGTAACGACTTTATGTGCATCAGCATATGCCTGTAACTGCTAGGCTTTGACTTGCGGTGCTAATGATTGATATTGATATCCAGGCCATCAAATCATTGCTCACCGAGTCTCCAATCCCCTTCCCCATAGAAACTCACAGAATTCTAAAATGTTGTCTAAACTTTAGGCCATCTCACAGAAGTTTCAGAGCACACAAGCAAGGTAAAGTGGTCTAAAGTTTAGTCCTCAACCTAAACTTTAGACTAGAGAATCCAAACAGACCCTAATCTATCCGGTAAACTGCTTCTGGATCTAATTAATTAATTAACAATGTTCCACGATGCTTAATGCTTTTTGGTTGGTTTAACCGTATAGCTGACCTAGCAGTTGAGAATTAATTACTGTACTCGAGTATAGACCAGCTAGCGTTTCTTGACAAAGTCTGATATAATGATGAGTTAGTTAAGCATTGCATGGTCGTTTTGGAGAACAAAGACTAATCATGGCAATGTGCAACTGAATTTCTGGATGGTGGTGGCTGCGATCGTTGGACTGAACACAAACCCCGTATTTCATTACAAATCAGTTTGCCGCGGCGGGTTGGATGTACTACTCCAATTTAGGTTGTTAATTTAGCTAATTAAGAGCTGAGTCCACCATATGTCTTAGTTACCAGGTTAAACTAACTAACAAGAGATCATGTGAGTTCAACTTATTAACCCAAGAAAAATCAAGGGAAGATCACGTACGTCCTGGCACAACGTGTCATGTACTGTACATGGGTTTCCACCTCATCAGAAGAGGATCCAAGTAGACGAGTGAGATCGTGGTATAGAGATCTTCCCCCTCTCTGAATGTGGAATAACTGAAATAATGTGGGCCCTGTGTTAAAAAGTAAGAAGTTCATATATAGTAGGACCTTCAGATAAAAAAACCTTATGGATCATGCATGTCAAATTCATGACTTCCATATACTCTATCCGTTTTCTAATATAGTGTATTCTAGGGTTCAAAAACTATACATAAATATGCGAGATTTTAGGAGAACAAAAGCAGTACGTTTTTCATAAATAATCGCACAAATTTGCATGTATTATATATATGGATCCTTGTCATTTTTATCAACCGGTCTCCATTAATCATAATAATAAAGCGTCTGATAAGGAAATAAAAAGTAAGGCCACATATATATCTTTTGTATTCTCTCTTAAGCAGTCCTCAAATATTTAGAATATACATTATATTACAAGATGGAGGAAGTACAAGGCTACAATGCTTGGATTTTGACTATGGAATATCGTTTTGGCTCATTTATGGTCCATTACCTGTTAAGAATCCATGGATGTGAATGGTCAAACTGCCAACTCAGAAATAGTAAATTTGTGGGTTCAGTTCCGTTAGATACAAGCGAATGGGATGTTTTTATAAGCGAACTTGCTAGCACCCGGACGTCTAATGCGGGGCGCTAGCGTCCAGACGGTACTCGCACAGTGAGTACCATAGCGCGTTGGGCTCGCCCGAGCACCGCAGCAGCAGACCCATGCCGTCACGAACATCGCCCACACCACCCCGAACGTCGCCTGTGCCGACAGCCGTTTTCCACGCGCATCCCATGTGCAACATCCGATATATATACTTTTGAAACACCCAAATGAAACAATTGCAACATGTAAAAGAAGACAAATGGAACACTTAAAACATACGATTGCAACATCCAGATCTACTTTTGCAACATCCAGATGAAAGCACTTGCAACATACGCCTGATAGAGATGAAACATTTGAAACATATATGCATAGCCATTGCAACATGTGCAATATCTTGATCTACTTTTACAACACTGATATAAAACACTTGCAACATACCTCTAAAACACCAGAAACATATGTTTGCAACATGCGCTTTCAGTGTAGCATCTCCTTGCTGCGCTTGGGAATGGAGGCTCGTCGGCGTGGGGTTCACTGGTGTAGAGCTCGCTGGTGGTGCGGAGTGCACCGCTCCAGTGGAGAAGGTCGCGGCGGGTCGCTCCAGTGGAGAAGGTGGACGACGCGCTGGAGAAGGCCGCAAGGCGGAGTGGGGGGCACGCGCGAGATGGAGCGCGACACGGCGTGGGATGGGGCAGTGGCATGCGCGGTGCGGGATGGGAGCACGCACGGGGGATGGAGCGAGCGGATGGCGGCAGGTCCATGCGGCACGGGTAGGAGCGAGCGGACGGCGCGGTCATTTCTGCGGTCTGGGAAGCGGCGGTCGGATGGTCGAATGCCCCATTCGAAGCATTTCCATTACAAGTTTATTGGAACTAATCACTACGTAAAAAACGATTTTTAGCAACGGTTCGAATTTTTTGTAGGGCAGCTGGTGATGGAGCCACCCCTACAGTGACATGCTCGGGTGCCCAGACACTAGCCGCCCCTACAAATGGAACAGCAGGGGCGGCTGGTGATACAAGTCGCCCCTACAAATGGGGTCTGATTTGTTGGGGCGGCTTAATCACCAGCCGCCCCTAGTGTTTCTATTTGTAGGGGCGGCTAGTGATTGAGCCACCCCTACAAATGCCTCCATATATATAGCTCTGATTTGTAGGGGCAGCTCAATCACGAACCGCCCCTACAAATGACCCACATATAAAACAGCTGCAGTACCTTCTTCCTTCTCGGGTCACTCACTCCAAACCCATGAAAGAACGGTGGGGAGGCCTTGGGAACCTCCCAAAATTGCTCTACTAAGGGGGGAAGGTTTTGGTCTCAAATTCTTTGGTGGAGAGGTTGTAGAAGGTAAGAAAATGCTATTCCACACTTTTTTTGAAGTTTTAATGGTTGGTTAGTGAGTAATTAGTTTTTCTCTCTCTTCTATGGTGCTTGAGCTACTTATGAAGCAAATTAGACCCAAGTTTTAAATGTACTAGGGTAAATTAGGGAGGGGAACAAGATCATACCCTTATTTGGTCCATGTTTCTTGATTTTAGTGAACAATTAGTTAGTTTTATGCATGTTCCATATGCATGTAGATCTAGATCTAGGGTTTAGTTTTTTTATTAATTTTATTTTTTGTAAATTTATGTTTGATAAAATTGGACTAGGGTTTGTATGAAAGATATTGGGTAAAGTATAATTGTTTCTAATTGTTGTCTTTGAAATTGTTTATTGTAATCAATAAATATGTATTTTAATTATTTATGGATAAATGGGCCATTAATTAATTTTCCTCTACCATGGTGTGTTTATATGCTTCATGTAATTATATTAGATTTATATTCATATATATCTGAAGTATATACAATTATTCTCAAGTAATTATTAATTTGATTCATTTTTTTTATATATATCTGAATAAGTAGTCATTTAATGTTTGTTTTGTTGTTGTTGTAAAAGATGGAGTACAGGAACTCTTGGATGTATGGTTCGTTAAGGTTCAAGGCAGGTTTCCATGAAGAGGTGGATAAATTTATTGAAGCCGCAAAGAAGCACGCAATGACATTGAAAGAGAATAAGGATACAATTATTTGCCCCTGTAAAGATTACAAGAACCGTATGGCATGGACAGATGTGACTATTATCATATCACATTTGATTATGCGAGGATTTGTTGAGGACTACACAGTGTGGATTCATCATGGTGAAACGGTTATTGTTAATGACGAGGATGAGGAGGATTACGACGACGAAACCATAGAATCCCTATCCCAATATTCAGTAGAGCTTGATGCACGAATGTATTTCGAGTTTGGCAATGAACAAGGTGATGATGCTAGTGGTTGGGATGGTAACGACAAAGGTGGTGCCAATAATGATGGTGGAGCACGTGTCGGGGATGAAGATGATTTGGAGGACATGATTTGAGCCCTTGGACCAGAGATTTGACTAAATAGCCCGAATGGTCTAGAAAATTTGGAAAGGGTGACAAAAGCATTGAAGGAGACTGTGTATGGTGTTGAAAAGGGTTGTCCAACACATTGGACATTGCTACATTTTGTGCTTGAGCTGCTCATCCTGAAGGCTAAGTACGGCTGGTCAGACTATAGTTTCAATGATCTATTGCATCTCCTATCATGGGTGCTGCCACAACCAAACTCAGTTCCCGCCAACATATACCAAGCGAAGAAGGTCATAAGTCCATTGACAATGGGGGTTAAAAAAATCCATGCATGCCCCAACCACTGTATACTTTTTCGTGGTAAAACGTTCAAGTCACTGGATAAATGTCCCTGGTATGGGGTTAGCTAGTACAAGAACAATGACCTTTACGGTGGGGACAAAGCCTCCATGAGGAAAAAGAGGAATAAGAAGGGAACAAAAAAGGTGGTACAAGAATCTCAGTCCCTAGAGGACACTCCATTAGGCAATGATGCAAAGCGGAGAAGAATTCCTGCCTTGGTAATGTGGTACCTGCCAGTGATCAACTGCTTGAGACGTATCTTCCTAAACCCTAAAGAAGCCGCACTCATAACATGGTGGGATGATGAGCGCAAGGTGGATGATGATAAGATTGCACACCCGGCTGATTGTAGTCAATGGCAAAGGTTTGATGAGAAGCACAAAGAATTCAGCGATGGCCCAAGGAATGTATGGTTTGCCTTGAGCACTGATGGAATGAATCCCTTCAATGAGAGAATGAGCGACCACAGCACATGGCCAATGATCTTGACCATGTACAACATCCCAACATGGTTGTGTCAGAAGAGAAAGTACCTTCTCCTCACTATTCTTATTTCTGGCCCTAAACAACCAGGCATTGATATAGACGTGTTGCTCAAGCCTTTGATGCAAGAAATGGAGAGGCTGTGGAGGCATGGGGAGCAGATGTATGATGTGTTCTGAAAGGAGGACTTCATATGTAGAGCAATAATATTTGTTACTACCAATGATTACCCCGTGCTGTTTGCTTTGTCTGGACAGATCAAAGGAAAGACGGGATGCTTGGTTTGCTTGGATGGTACTACATGGGTGTACCTGGATGCATCCAAGAAGATAGTTTACCTAAGGAACCGATGCTTCTTAAAGACAAGTCATAAGTACCACAACAAATTGTTCTTTAGATTTTATGACAACGCCCTAGAGATTGAACCCCCTCCGGAGAGACGTCATAACGGAGAACACATGTACAGAATGGTGAAAAACACACGCGTCGTCTATGGAAAGAAGAATCCAGATGGGACGAATAGAGATAGAAGCACACCTCCTATCGAAGGTGTACCTTTCAAGAAACAATCGATCTTCTTTCAGTATCTGCCTTATTGGCCAGACTTGGAGGTCCCCCATGCCATTGATGCTATGCACGTGCGGAAGAATATTTTTGAGAGTCTCATTGCTACCTTGATGGACATAGGCAAGTCAAAGGATGGTTTGAAAGCACAGAAAGACATGGTGTAGCTAAACGTGATGCCATAGCTTCACCCGGTACCTGAGGCTAATGGAAAATACACTCTGCCCGTGGCATGCTTCAACCTAACACCAGACGAGAAGAGAGCTATATGCACTTTCCTGAGGGGGATCAAAGTCCCGACTGGGTTTTCAGCAAATGTGAAGAAGCTAGTGTCGATGAAGGACTTGTCAATAACATACTACAAGGCTCACGATTGCCATGTGATGCTGACATTGTTTCTACCTATTGCAATCAGGGCTATAAAGCCAGAGTTCTTGAAAATGGCCATCACCCGCATGTGCTACTTCTTTTCAAAGATCTCACAGAAGACGATTGGCAAGCAAGAGCTGAGTGACCTACATGAATTTGTGGTGGAGACACAAAACCAACAGGAGATGTGTTTACCTCCTACTTTTTTTGATATAATGCCACATCTCATGATTCACATGGTTCATCAGATACAGGCGCTGGGCCCTTGCTACTTGCATAAAATGTGGTCCTACGAGTGGTTCATGTCGGTTCTAATTTGATACATGCATAATCGAGCATACCCAGAGGGCTCCATGATAGAGGGTTACAGTACTGAAGAAGTCATCGAGTGCTGTCAAGAGTACCTAAAAGTACAGAAAGGGATTGGTAAACCCGATTCTCATCACAAGGGTAGGCTGGCTGGGAAGGGCACCAGTGGTAGAAAAGTGTTCATCGACCATGATTACAAAGAGGTGAGTCGGACACATTACAGTGTCTTACAGAGTATAAACTGATGCAACCGTACATTGATGAACACTTGGCTATCATTATGGCGGAGAGAAATGGTCGTTCGGATGATTGGGTCATGAAACAGCATAAGCAACGACTAACTACATGGTTGAATGACCAAAACATACCGCCTGGAGAAACCATAGACTCTATTACCATCAGTAGGTTGGAGGAGGGGCCATCGAGACAGGTGACATCTTAGAATGCTTATGATATCAATGGGTATACGTACTATACCAATGTAAAGGATAGTAAATATGTGAACCAAAATAGTGGGGTTCGAATAGAGGCTCTTGATGGATTGGGGCAAAAGATCCAATACTTTGGCATCATTGAAGAGATATGGGAACTTGACTATGGAAGGGATATAACGGTGGCCCTGTTTCGATGCCGCTAGATCAAACAACACCAACTGAACGAGATCGGATTGAGAGTCCTAAACCTCAAGAATCTAGGCTACCAAGATGACCCTTGGGTGCTCGCTTCACGTGTCGCACAAGTTTTCTATATGTCTGACCCACAAAGTAACCTCCCTCCAAAGAAGAAGACAAAGCACGTGGTTGCCTTCGGCAAACAACACATTATCGAAGTTGATGGCGTGGACGATGTTGAAGCTTACAATAACTACGATGAGATGCCGCTATTCACAGACTTTTCTAAGAAGATCAGTGTTGTGGAAAAGAACCTACCCAAAGACATATTGCCATGGGAATGAAAAGGTGTCAAGGGGAAGTCGTTACAGCAGGCTAGCTAGTTGTTGAACGTGGAGTGTTTGTGTAAGTGTGTGTTTGTAAGACTTCATTTATGCATACGTGTGAGACTATATATTTATGTATGTGTGTTAGACTATATATTTATGTATGTGTGTTAGACTTCATTTTATGCATGTGTGTGAGATTACCCTTTGCAACATCCAGATGAATCTATTTCAACATCCACTCTATTACTACTAAATCTTTATAAAATCACTTAACACTTTATGAAATGAAGAAATGGCCAAATAAAAGTAGGAGATAGTAAAATTTATAACTAGTCTTTCTCCCTCATACTAGCTCCAAATGTGATGATTTTTTTTTCTAAAATTTTCTAAAATCATGCCCTATCTAGTTACTGTGTTGATTTGGTCATTCTTTTCATTTGACAAAGTTTGAGCAATTCAAATTTTCAAATTTAAAAAAAATGACAAGTTCTAACGAGATTTTCAACCATTAAATGATTTCAGCTGAAAAAGTGATGAGTACCAAAGTTGTATAACTCATCAAGATCTACAGCTTTTATTTTGGTCATTTTTTTATCTGACAAAGTGATAATAAACATTGTTCACAAATCAACATTTCTCTCGTATAATTCATGAAACTATGAGTCATATGTGAATTTGCATACAATGTTTACTAATACTTTGGCACATGAAGAAGTGACCAAAATAAAAGTTGTAGATAGTGATGAGTTCAACAACTTTTATGCTCACGACTTTTATTGTTGAAATCATTTAAGGTTTCAAAATCTTGTTTGAAGTTGCCATTTATTGAAATTCAAAATTTCAACTATTCAAATTTGGTCAAATAAAAAGATGATCCAAATAAAAGTTGTACATATTGATGAGTTCTACAACTTTGGTATGCATGAGTTTTTCAGCTGAAGTCATTTACTCTTTCAAAATATTGTTTCAAGTTGAAATTATTTGAATTTTAAATTTTGTATCGTTTAAACAAAGTCACATGACAAGATGACCACAATAAAAGTTGTATATGTTGATGAGTTATATAACTTTTATGTTTACAATATTTTTATTTTAGGTCATTTAATGTCCTAAAATTATAGTCGAAGTTTTAAAATTCAAATTTTAAAAATTCAAATTGTAGTCACATGATAAGATTGAGTTATGTTTGTAACTTTTATGACTACAATTGTTTTTATATATATTTGTTCATATATAGAATAATACAAAATATTATATACATTTACTTTGTGTTTTTGTGATTTAAAAATTATAGAATTAATAATTTAATAAAATAGAAATGCATTTATAGGGGCGGCTAGATCAAGAACCGCCCCTACAAATGCATTTGTAGGGGCGGCTGGATTAGAAACCGCCCCTAGAAATGCAGTTGTAGGGGCGGCTGGTTCAGGAACCGCCCCTACAAATCGTCCTGAGTATAAAATCAGGGGGTGCTCAGGTGAAAATGTGTTGGCGCTCTCTTCTTCCTCCCGACGCCGTCAGGCTACCTAAGTGCAGGGCGACGACTTCGGCGGTGGCTGGCCCTCCGTGCGGCGGCGGCCACCCTTGTCCTCCTCCTCTTCCTTCTCCTCCTCCTCCTGGTCCTCCACCACTCCCCTTCCTCCTCGCGACGCAAGGCCACAGGTTAACGGCGGCCTAGGGTTTGGCGCGCGGTGTTCTCCTCGCCTCCGCGCGGTGTCCTCCTCGCCTCCTTGCCGGTCGCCGCCCCCCACCTCCCCCAACCACTCGTTGAGACCTCGACGATCACTCGCCTCGCCACGGAGCCGACAGTGGCCTTGAGTGAGCACGATGCCTGATTTGTGACCGGATCTGGGGCATGTGCACGCCGGGCAGGAGGTGAAGACTGTGCGAGTGAGGACGGTCTAGCTGAGGTAGGGATTGATGGTGGAGAGGCTTGGTGCGCTGCGAAATGATGAGGTAGGCTTCTAGCGTCTCACAATTTCTTTGTCAAAGTTCTTGTGATGTTTTGTTCTTGGTGACCCTCATCGAGGGCGTAGTTGACATGAATACATGTTAGGCTAGATCGATGTGGTCACTGGTGCTACGCGATTTAGTAGTGTATTTCAGATTTCAGTTAAAACTTAAATCTATTCTTAACAAATATGTAACATCAGGATGCCATATATTCACCTACTGTGAAATATTGAGCAATAAAAAAGTGTATGGCACAGACATGAAACTAGAAATCTATGCAATGCTGGTCAGGTAAATGACCAGAATAGATAACATTTCTCCAGGAAGAACAAAACAACAAAAAGAAGAAGAAAAAAGCTGATAAATATACCTGTTGACTTTAATATTGCCATCAAATATGCTATTTCTTGTGCCACAAGCAATGCATTTGTGGAGCTATCGTGAAAAAACTCTAGGGTGATCAAGTATCTGTCTGCTGTGCAGATCATGTATCTGCTTATTCTGAGATGTTAAGTGAAGTGTTGATAGTTCTGTCTCTGTCTCAGAACCTAACTGCTCGATATGGAGATTGTGTCTTTTCAATTTTGCTCCGGTGCTGACCTCAACAAACTCATATTTACTAGTTGTATCTTGGAAAAAGAAAAAAGAAAGTTTCACAACAAATAAGACTGATTTCCCCTGTTCAACTAAGATTCATTGATCAATCCCAGCCCAAACACACTAGAGCAAGCACAACTCCCCTAACACCCACAATGATTATTAACACTATCAAATTGGAGGCAACTGTCTTGAGTCATGACTCATGACCTAGATCAAACAATGACACCCGGGAATGACAAATGTCCCCAGCTCAGAATCAATCTGAGTAACGCCAACAATCTCTCTTCCATAATCAGCACTGTTGACGACATCTGAATCGATCTGTTTTATGTTAAACATACCTTCCTTCTAAAGTATCTAAGATGATCGAATTAGATTGTTTATTTTTGCTTAGGACTCTAACTTGTTTGTATGTTTAAGAGTGAAAATGATTTATGTAATTAGAGCATGTATGTGCTGTCCTAATGTGGATTTAAGTACTAAAATGCATAAAAGAATATTTGATTTGTGTGCTTAAAAAATTCTTGCTGGTATAGTTTTGGTTAGAAAAAATGTATTCATACTTTAAATGACCTTTTATGTGAACCTAGACCATATAAAAGTTGTAGATAATTTAAGTATCTTTGCTGTCCTAAAAATTTCAAGATTTTATCCTATCTGGTTTGGGAGCTATGAAATTTTAAAGTTTGCTATCAGGATTTTGCAGTGTGCTGTACAGTTTTAAGATTTTGTATAATTCGACCATGTTAGCTTAAAAATTAGCTCCTGTTGATAACTAAGTAGTTGTAGTGTTTTTCATAAGATTTCTAAATTGTTAAAGAACAATATTTTTGGTTGGCTAGAACTCCAGATATGAATTTCTAAACTTTCCTGTTAGGTTGTGTCTATGTCTGCGCAGCAATGCTTCTTTATTCTTTTCGACCCTGTTAACATAAAAATCATGTCTGTATTATAACTAGAAAGATGTGTAGAACTTCAAAAGCTTTCCAAAATGTTAAAGAACAGAGTTGTCCGTGATCTAGAACTCTGGCTATGATTTATCCTTTCTACTGTACTGCTGTTGTCCTGAAATTTTAGATCTTGTAATTACATGATTTGCCTATTTGTATAGCTTCAATAGAGCATGGTTCCTATATGTGGGCTGTAGACGGTATATAGTTTTCAAACTCCAACTAATATTGTTCTCTAGGTTTAGACTAAGCTTTATTGTTTGAGAAGTTGAGTTAATTAAACTGTAGGGTGAAGCAAATGTCTTTCTTTTACACAGCTGTTTTCAACTTGTTGTTAATGCTTGATCAAGTTAACTTTGCTGGTTTCTACTTCTGTGGATCCTTGCTTTGTTATGTCCATCCAAATATTTTAATGGTTAGCATAGAGTTAAGTTAATACACTAAACCTGTTGTGTAGAGGTTCAGCTTATGAAACTATTAAGTGGTCACCTGCAAATTTAATCTAGTAAAGGCTTTTCTTTCTGGTTTGTTGATCTTGCTTAGGCCGACTATGTTTTTTTGTGAAGCTAGAATATGCTTGCTTATATTATTGCTTTGTTGCTTGCTGGCACGAATCAATTTGCTATTATTAAGTGCAAGTGGCATCCATTTCAGCGAAAGCGTACTATTAACTTTTTCTGTTTCGTCATGGGTTCCTGTTTTAGCAATTTGAGTAATGGAATTTAGCCTGGCAACTATTAGCTGGTCTGTTTGCTTGTCAATTTTAGTTTCATTTTTTAGTAGCTATCTCTATTTGTACCTCTCTCTCTCTAGTGTGTGTGTAACAGCACCAAGGCTGCTCGACCAAGCCTGCTAATCCGCCAGGCCATCTCTGGTGTGTGCGTAGCGGCAGCAGCAAGACTACTACTACTATACTGAACTACTACTACTACTCTACTCTACTGAACTACTACTACTCTATCTACTCTACTCTCTTCCCTAGCTGCTGGTTGCAACTCTTAATTACTGGCTGCTACACTTCTCTACTCCTCCTCTACTCTACTCCTCTACTATTACTCTATCTACTATTATTCCTCCTCTACTCTAATCCATTATTTACCATATCTAAGTTACTAGATTTTGATCTATAGGTGTCTTCCAACCATGTGGCAGCAGTCAACTGTTTTTTGGGAAGCAGTTGCTGCTTTTTTTTACACATTTTCCTCTCTATGTTTGCTAAGCAGCTGTTGCTTTTTTTGCCAAATCTCCCCTCTCCTCTCCTCTCCTTTGTTTTACCGATGATGAAATTGTCCAAGTCCATACATTATATGGAATATGAGCTGATGATCAAGAACTTACGAGGAACTTGGCATCATTAGCAGCCGCCCCTACAATGCCTTCTCCTCTCTTCTCTGTTATGATGCCTTGATGCTCCAAGTTCAAGATCAGATGATGATTGACATGTTTCTGAGGCCTCTACTACTACTACTACTCGTTTTTTATTATATATTGTTGTTTTATAGGACTACTTTGGTTTATAGACCTTTTTATTTCTTATACCTTCTCGCGTACCTAAAGCACACTTTCTTGCATCTATTAGAACAAAGCGCGAAATAATGTCGCGAACACCAAACAGTGCAGCCCGATGCCTCGAGCATGATGAGCAGCCAACCTATGAGAAGCAAGCACTAGAGGACTAGCTTACTCAGGAATAGTTTGATAACGAGGTAGAAAAGGATCTAGAAGTGATGCTTACACAGGAGCAGTGTGACGAGGAGGAAGGGGGAGCAGGAGAGGCTGCTAAAGGCGAAGAAGAAGAGGATGATAATGATGATGACTCAGAAGAGGGATATGAAAGTCCCGAGGATCCTTTCCCACGTGAAGCCAGAAGGAGGCCAACGGAGAAAGATTTGGACAAGGATTTTGACCCGAATAAGGAGGTAGGGAAAAAGCCTTAACCTATAAATTTTGCTAAAGCTTTGGTTGTGTTACCTTTGCTAACACTTTGACCTATCGTATATACAGGTCCCTCCTGAAACTCAGAAAAGATGATGTCGACATCTGCGACATCTCACTGGACAAGACAGAGTAGAGGAAAGGAGAGTAGAGGCAACAGCCATAGAGACGGATCATGATGCCTCTGCTCCACAACCTCAAGACACAACCATGACTACAAGCCTAAGAGGAAACGAGGGGATAGAAAAGGAAATCTATATCCAGATAAGGCATTCTATGTGATAACGGAGGTTGGGCCAGCAGGGGAGATCCTTGAGCCGAAGAAATTAAGAGGACGATTCCGTAATGCGATCGGGGCCCTAGTAAGAGATAAATTGAACCCAGCAATCCCTAACTGGAAAGTGGTACCAGAGAACAAAAAGAATGAACTATGGGATTGGCAGCTGAAGCTCAATTTTAGATTTCCGGAGGGTAAGCATGAACTAGTAAAAAAATGCTTTTAGGATGATGGGAGAGTCATTTCGACGTTGGAGGTCGGAGCTCAACATGAAGTATATCCAAAAGGGGTTAACTCCCTTCAACGAGTTCGGCAAAATAACTCCTAGTCAATGGGAGGAGCTCGTGGCTCAGAAGACTTCACCAGAGGCATTGGAGCTTAGTGCCCATTACACCGAGCTGATGAAGAGGAACAAACACCACCATCATCTAGGCTCCGGTGGCTACTATGCCAAGGAAGAGCAGTTTAGGAAGATGGACAAAGAGGCCACGATTGTTGGGAATATCGATGTGATGAATTTGAAGGTACGCTCACGGAATTAGATATATGCAAGGAGTACAGAATCATCCGGCGGTAATCTTAAGTTTGATAAGCCGGAGACCCAAGAGGCAGTATCAAGGATACTAAAATATGCTGAAGACAAGGAGAAGGGCTCATTCAATCCTTCCAGAGAGAGGGACGAGCTTAGCCTTGGCTTGGGAAATAAGAAGCACACAGGCCGCACTAGGGGGCTAGGGAAAAGGACGACCTGAAAGCAAGGTTTCAAAGAGGACAGGCACATGTACAAGAAACATGGCAGAGACCAAGAGACTAGTCTTGAGCTCCAAATGAAGGCTCTAGTTACGAAGGCGCTGGAGGAGCAAGGATTGTCTATGGAGCCACGGATATTAGTGACGCCGCTGGGAGAACTGGCATTAGTTGGCAGCCCTCTGAAAGTTCCTAGCAGCCAAGGTTCCACTATAGCCACAACCCCCATCGATCGCATACAGGAACCAACTAGTTACACCTTGGTGTTTCTCAGCGGCTGGCAGAACACTATGATAGAGGTGGTAACGGGTGTGGCACATCCTCCCAGGGGCTTACACCACAATAATAAGATACCGCCAGACTACACTAGGGTCGAGGTGCATACAGTGAAGCCTGAGTTCATGCAATGGACGATAGACTACGCAACTCCCAAGGGACTGGTGTTTCTTGGAGACGTTATGGGGCAGTTCATCCTCTAGCACAAACGGGACATTATATTGACTGCTTCTTCGCCGCCTCCCCCTCTCCCAAATTTGGAGCGAGTTGTTGAGGTCGGGGAGATATTTTCACCGTCTCATGACCACCACATTCCTGAGATGCCACATTCTTCCCCGCCTCCTAGTGAGCATGTGCCTGATGAGATGCCACAACCTTCTCCAGCTCGTACCGAGCAAGTGCATGATGAGATGCCACCGTCTTCTCAACAAGCATAGCCGATACATGAACAACAAGTGCCTCCTAAAGAAGGTCATGCACAAGAAGATAAGGACGTGCCTGAATGGGAACTTCAAAAGAAGCATCCAATCACCATAAGGTCAGTTTATGTTCCGATGAAAGACGTCTCGTCGGTGTCTAAGTGGTATTCCCATGACCAGCTCAAGCCTGAGAACCAAGTTAAAAAAGTCCCATTACGGGGTTCTGAGGAGGCCGTCACTAGCAAACTCCACCAAATTGCAAAGCAGTATCCAAATATTGATGCCATCAAATGGTCGAAGGATTGCCTGAAAACATATGAAAGAGGCAAGCCCTTCCTACCAAACCAGGACATCCAGCGCCTACCACTTGGAATGAGAAGGTTCCATGATTGGTACTTGCGTGTTCTCCCAACAAGCATAGATCTCATACAAGCATGCTTCCCCACTGGCACATTTGGAAGCCTAGCTGGGAAAATTGTCTTTGACTTCAATGACATGCACACATGCTTTCACCTGAGAGAAATGGAGATGAATCTAATTCACACGTGATGCCTGTAAGTCCTTGTCCTCCCGATATGATATAAATGTAATATTTGAATTTTGTTGTAACTAACCCACGCCGTGATTTGTAGAATGCAAGTGCACATTGTCAAACAAATGCCAAGTGTGAAAGCCGGGTATCTAGACCCTCAAGCTATAGCCCAAACAAATTTTAATTACCCTAAACAGTGGACACTGGATGCCAAAGAGCTAGCTACTGCAAAGACTCTTCGGGAGAAAGAGCGCATCCATACGGCGAAACTAAGCGAAGAGTCCCTTAAGGTTCCGGCATACATTGCCCTGACTTTCAAAAATATCCAACAACACTCTACTATGTGGCTACCATACAACTTTGAGTAAGTTCAACTCTATACTTAAAGCTTTGTTCGATATATTTTATTCGATGCAAAAGAGCTTATCTAGTTCTATGATTAAATCCATGCAGCAACCACTGGATTTGTATAGCCGTCGATGTCAGGAGGAGCATGGCATGGGTCTTTGATTCAATAGATAGGGACCCGGTGATATACAAAGACTTCATATCGATTCTCAAGACGTATACATATCGACAATTCTCATTAGCTTATATATTTATATACGTACTTGTAATGTTCACTTTTGGATTCTAACAAGTTGTATTTGCTAAAATAATTTGAACAGAGCATTTAGGTTCTATGTCACTAATCATCACGGAAGGCATGATCCAGCAAGGAAGAAAAAACCGGCTATAAAAATACTATGTGCGGTAAGTGTAACTTACTTCTTCAGTACTCCGTTAGCTGTCAAAAGCATTACATAACATTTTCATATACAAAACACACAGTGCCCCAAATAGAACCCTGGGAGTGTACATTGTGGATACTATATATGTTCTATGATGAGTAACACTGGTGCCTACAGGAGACACCCCTTAAGGGTAAGTTTGAACCTCTTCACCCGTAGTATGAAAACTTCGTACATGGTATGAAATACTAAACCGAAACTTATTCTCTTGTAGTGGAGAGAAGAGAAAGGAATGAAAAGAGACCCATACAAGGATGATCAACTCTTAGAGCTCGTCGGCGACCTTTTCAAATTCATATTGGACCAGATTGTACACGTTAAAGGCGCCTACCATGACCAAGAGTCTGAGTTAGGTACAAATCCTCAGTACCAATACCTTCGTAAGACTGAAAGGCTAGCTCTAGGACGTTGGTAACAATGTGTATGGAATTTGTATATTTAATGATGGATTGTATATATTCTTGTGAATTGGACTTGTAATTATAGTTTATATAATACTCTTGTGCTTGTAGTTGCGGTCGCGGGGCGTTCGGCAACGCGAACGCGGTTCGGAACGTTGGTCGCGGGGCGTTCGGCAACGCGAACGCTGGTCGCGGGGCGTTCGGTAACGCGAACGTTGGTCGCGGGACGTTCGGCAACGCGATTTTGAATTGTAAATTTGATTTTTTTTTTGCGGTAAAACGTACTGTAGGTGCGGTTCTAGATTATACCGCCCCTACAAACAGGTATTTGTAGGAGCGGCTGGTACTACAGCCGCCCCTACAAATCAATTTGTAGGGGCGGCTGGTAATACGAGCCGCCCCTACAAATCGATTTATAGGGGCGGCCTGGGAACCGCCCCTATAAATGCATGATTTGTAGAGACGGTTCGGTAGGGGCGGCTGGCCAAACCGCCCCTACAAAGGGTTACGAGCCACCCCTAAAAATCGATTCTGTAGTAGTGAATATCCCTAGAATATCATCCATATCCATACACATTGAATTGATGATATGGTTATATACATACCATAACATTAGAATAATAGGAACTCGGATTACTGAAACTCAAAGCATATGAGGAAAAGCTGAATTATGGATGGATCAAATAACACACTATCTATGGAAATGAGTATTGGTTTACGGAAAAGAATCCAAATATACTTTTAATACCAATCAATATTCACTAAGATAAAAATAAAGTATTGAATGAACTCTTCCTTGGTGTTAAGGTAGGAACTTAGAATAGTCATGGACTATAAAAAACTCCTGATGAGCAAGTTCCACTAATTAAGGAACTTAACTAATGGTTTCTCTTGATGGACACTTGGACACTTGGACATACGAGTTTTGAGTCCGTTAAAATTGTTACGATATCCTCTAGAATAACTTTGTGGCCAGTCCGTGAAATATTTCGAAATCCATTAAAGTCATGTCATCTCAAAGAGAAGTGATAAACATCGATCTTATATGGTTGATAATTCGTTCTCGACCAACGTGGAGTTACAACTGGCACGTCGTTTGCCGGCAGTTTAATTCTAAAAAATTTGTGAACCATGCATGCATGTAATCTTTCTGCATCATCGTCACTACGAATTCACATTTGGGATCGATCGGTTGGCCGGTGCTCTATCTTCAGAACCGCAGAACATGCAGCGAACAGGGTTTCGATTAATGTACGTGGAAGGAATTCGGGTTAGTTGATGGTTGCTTGCCCCAGAAATCTTCTTAACAGATCGATCATTCTATCTATCAAACTGCGATCAACTAACACACCTTGCATTGCATCCATGATTAGTTCCAATGCCAAAGTCAGAGGCCTAGCTTGGAACACACTATCGGTGCATCTGCAGCCATGTGCTTCGATGGAACACGGATTCGTGTGTTCTGACTGGCCTCTCTGACACAAAGCAATCAGGATGATCGACCATCATACCCCTATCAACACCCTCCTGTGATTAATAATACTAATAAATTCTTGCTCATTCGGTTAGCCACGCCGCGCCTCTTCCTCTAGTCTATCTAACTATTTAAGCACGGGCCTCAGCTCCCTGACGCCTTGCATCTCATTCCATCCACAAGCTCAGCTCAGAACGTATACGTACGTCCATTGCACAGCCACACCTCGCTCGTCCTCACGAACACACCCCTCGCCATTCTCTGCATTGCCGACGTCCATATATGGACACGTCGTCCAGATCCCTGATCCTGTGCACAGTCGTCCTCGCAGCATGCCTTTAGGCTCGCCGCCGCCGGCTGGTCTCAGGGCACCGCGACGTTTTACGGCGATGCCGACGGCTCCGGCACCATGGGTAAGATATTGTGTGTGTGTGTGTGTGCGCGCGCGCGCGCGCGTGTGTGTGTGTGTGTTGTATTGCTGTACAATAGCTGTACACATTTTGTATACTAATTAATCCAATCAATGCATACATGTGTATGTATTTAGGTGGCGCATGCGGGTACGGCAACCTGTACAACGCCGGGTACGGCATTAACAACGCGGCGCTAAGCCAGACGCTGTTCAACAACGGCGCGTCGTGCGGGCAGTGCTACCTCATCACCTGCGACAGGTCACGGCCCGGTGGGCAGTGGTGCAAGCCGGGCAACCACCAACCTGTGCCCGCCCAACTACGGGCTCCCCAACGGCGGGTGGTGCGGCACGGGCCGGCCCCACTTCGACATGTCGCAGCCGGCGTGGGAGCACATAGGCGTCGTGCAGGGCGGCATCATCCCCGTCCTGTACCAGCAGGTCACGTGCACCCGCCAGGGCGGCGTGCGCTTCAGCATCGCTGGTTCGCAGTACTCTTCCTGCTCGTCAACATCCAGAACGTCGGCGGCAGCGGCGCCGTGGGCGCCGCCTGGGTGAAGGGCGACAAGACGGGGTGGATCCAGATGTCCAGGAACTGGGGCGCCAACTGGCAGGCGCTGTCGGGCCTCGTCGGACAAGGGCTCAGTTTCGCCGTCGCCACCACCGGCGGGCAGTACCTTCAGTTCATGAACGTCGTGCCGGGGTGGTGGCAGTTCGGCATGACCTTCAGCACCAACAGAAATTTCGCCTACTAAAACATGCATGCAAAGCATGCTTCGTTTCGCCATTTCTTGCGGCTCGGTCGGTTGAACGTGGCGTGTGCGTGCTCGTGATTTTGACAGAGCAGCTGCACTTGCCGTTGCATCCTTGGTGGCCGCCTGATGACTGGCTTCTTCCCTACGTGATGCTCCGACTGCAGGAGGTGCGCGCCCATCTATAATTTCAAACTTCGTCCTCTATATATGTATTTTGTTATCTTCTCACAGACGTTTGTCGTCCCAATTCCATTTTTAAAAACATTGTGTTTTTTGAGTCTTAGATTAATATATAAGTGCATTATTGTGTGTGTAAACTTTATATGTAAGGCCATGTTTGGTTCTCTAGTCTATGGACTAAAAGCTTTAGTCCACTTTAGTCCATGAACTAAAAGTGGACTAAACTGGTGTTTGGTTTCTTGAACTAAAATGGACTAAAGTGGAGAGAGAGAGGGCAATAAATGAGAGGCATGGGTGTCCCCAACACCTTTTAGTCCAGTTTTGTGGACTAAAGGATTTTAGTCCACTTTTAATCCATGTGTTTGACTATTTAGTCCAACTAAAGTGCAAATTTTAGTCCAAAATGCTTTAGTCCATGGGAACCAAACACTCCCTAAGTACATTGTGTAAACATTGTGCTATTTGGAGATTTATTATTGTAATTGGGTCAAAAATCATCATCACTATATTCAAAATACCTATTGCCTCCGACCCAATAGCAAAATACGCCACATTTTTGGTATACTGGTAACCAACTTATTAGGGTACTATTTTTATATAGAAATATATTTGTAAGGCCTGGAACAGTAAAGTATAGCATATACTTAAATTTCAAACACAAGTCCACAAAGACATAGTTTCTCCGTCCCTTTTTAACTATTGTTCTTATATATCGTACCCAATTTTAATCAAATATATACAAGAAATTATTAATATTTATGGTGTATAATAAGTATCATTAGATTATCATTGGATATATTTTTTTATAATACCTTTATTTTGATTTAAAATTGTTGCTAATATTTTTTATAAATCTAGTCAAACTTAACAAGTTCGATGACATGAAAATCTAGATGACACTTAAAAAGGATAGAGGGAGTAACTTCAGCAAATATCCACCAAGAAATAATTCCGTATGCCACAAAACATATATGAATAAACAAAGTTTACAAATTTCATTGCAGCATTCAAAACAGACTTATTTTATTAGATAGAGTAAGGCATACGAGCTCACCAGGTTACTTACCGAACATAAAGCGGAAGACCTCCATGTACGTGACAGCATCTCTCTATCAAATAATTGTCCCTCTAGCCATTAACAAAAATAATAGCGTCTGTGACCAGATCATTTTCACTGTAGCTATAACAACATCGTGGAAGCCTTTTTGTTTGGGTTGGACATACATGACAATTTTGTGGTAGATTATGTTATAAAGTCTCTATTGTTTTGATATAGTTAGACTTTGCAGATACATTGCAGACGACATAGATGAATAAGATTGTGCCTTTTGGGTTTCAAGTAGGTGCTCGTTCGAAAATTAAAATACCATTTTTTTCCATTCCACGGTGACCTAGCTTATTTTCCTTACAATAGGCGTGGGTCCAGTTCCTAGAAGCTACAGTACAAGTTATATGGAACTATATATGCAGTTTTATCTATATTGTTTTTTTTCTGAGTGAAAATAAATGACTATAACTTATTATATCATCTTAAAGTGTAAACATGCATGTCAACGATAAATCCCCTGGACCAATTATATTCACACCCTCAATAAATTGAATTGAAATTAACCACCAATTGGAACTAACTAGCTCTATATATTACCATGGAACTAACTAACTGATACCATGGAACTAACTAGCTCTATATATTATCATTTATAAGAAACTGCTCTGCTGTAATTAACGTCACATGATCACCAATCAGCGTCTCATGGGGAAATTCTGTTGGACTTTATCAATTAATTGATTATTAGTAGATTTCTGACTTTGAGCTGCGTGTGTCGATCTGATGCCAGAGGAGTAGTTTTAGAAAGGAATGATCGCTGTTCATTCGTTAGCTTCTGAGTGGTAATTACAGATTGCATTGGTTTGTTAGTTGAGTCTTACCAAAGTAGCTAGCAAGGTGTTTCAGATAAGAAACGACGGTAGCAACTAAATGAGCAACCATAGGATGATCCGATAAAAAATTAAAATGAGAATGAATAGTATATATATATACCACTTAATTAATAAAACAATAATTGAACCAACTGACAATACATTGGTGTACATACATACATATATGTTCAGATCGTCGTAGAAACTAACTCGACAAAATGTGATCATGCACAGATAGATCAAAATCCAGATCAACCCACATTACACCATCATTAGGTCAACTGATTTTGATCAATTCAATTTTTCAGAGGCAGGCCCGGTAGTCCGGCACACGCACTGACATACGCACATGCAATTATGCGCGGTAGCTAGGTTCCGAACGTAGTAGTTAATAGTCAAACTGCGCGTTGGTGGCGAATGTCATGCCCAGCACCCACCAGTCCGGCACGACGCTGTTGATGTACAGCGTCTGGCCGCCGGTGGAGGTGACCATGAAGGAGAGCGCCTGGTTGAGGACCGCCTTGTTGCTCTGCCATTGCGCTCCCCAGTTCCGCGTCATAGCAATCCACCCGGTGTTGGTCCCCTTCACCGACATGGACTGGATGGACCCACTGCCGCCGACGTTGGTGATGAGAGTCAGCTGGAAGTACTGGGACCCGGTGATTCTGAACCGCACGCCTCCCTGCCTCGAGCATCGCACCCTGCAAATTAAACCCATCACCGTTAATTAATTAATCTATTGCTAGAACTAGAGTGACGAGGTTTGCCGGCCCTGTATACATAATTACATATATATGGTGTAGCGAGCTATAGCTTACCGCTGGTAGAGGACGGGGATGATGCCGCCGCGGTACATGCCGATGTTCTCCCATGCCGGCTGGGACATGTCGAAGTGGGGGCGCGGCGGGCCGCACCAGCCGCCGTTGGGGAGCGCGTAGTTGGGTGGGCACAGGTTGGTGGCCGTGACGGTGACGGTGTTGCCGGGCTTGCACCACACGGACTGGGTGGCGTCGCACTTGATGGTGTAGCACTGGCCGCACGAGGCGCCGTCGTTGAACAGCACCTGGCTCAGCGCGGCGTTGAGCACTCCATAGCCCGCGTTGTACAGGTTTTCGTACCCGCACGCGCCACCTGCGTCGACGTACGAAGAATTCAACCAAACCAACGTAACTGTGAGTATCAGCAACAAGCTTGCCGCCGCAAGGCTAGCTGCATGGAAATCGGGTGATGAGCTCGCTCGCCACGAGTGCCCACGCAGTACGCTCTATATACGTACCCATGGTCCCGGAGCCGTCGGGGCCGCCGTAGAACGTCGCCGTCCCACTGTTCCAGTAGTCCGCCATTGCCGACGTGACCAGCAGCGCAAGGACGACGACCACGGCCAAGGGTTTGAGCTGCGCCACCGTGGTGCCCATCTCGATCTGTCGCTTGTATCGATGGCCGGCCGATCACCAGAGCGACGAACTGAATAGCAGCTGCGATATACCTAGTTGGGAGAAAGAGAGAATATATGACCGAGAGTATAGTAGATCAATCGGGACTATTGATCAATGGCGGATGGATTGCGACGCCCATGGCATGCAGTACGGCTTAAATACCATCAGGGAGAGCAGCCGGTTGCAGCTGGGGTGATCATCGGAATGATGGTCGTTGGCAGGGAATATAGGGGCATGATTGATTGCACGGCGCGTACGTTCCTCTCCTGGTGCTTGGTGGGTCATATTAGCTGTTGGCGAAGCTCACATGCATGCATGCATTCATTATGCAATAACGAAAGCGCGCGCCAATATGTCAAAGGCTCAAAGCCTTTGACAACTGGTATGGTGTTGGCGCGCGCCATGCATGTCGCAGCGGCTCTGTTGATACCTACTACTACTACATGACATATACTACACGTAGACCTCTGTGATTATTACTAATCCCTTCAACTAGTACCAGTAGTTGTGGCCACTAGCCAGCGCACTTCAACTCTTATTAATTAGTCGGCCATTACGCGCGAGTCTCCTTCAGACTGAGCTGATTATACTGAACCGAAAGGCGAGCAGAGCATCCACCAAGTCGCAGGGCTAACGGAGGTTGATCAGAATAAGCGTGGCGATAAAGAAACGGAGGACTCCACATGGGACCATGAGAGGCAGCGAAGTGGCCACATGCACGGCGGTTGGGACGACGGAGAGCCCGGCCGGATAACTAGCGCGCGGGACATGCATGATGGCCTCGTCATCGCCGAGTTTGCAATGCACATCGACGGGCTCTTCCGCTCGCCAAACGTGTGGCTGGAGCCGCGTTTAGCAACAGAGAGCGGTCTCGGCCACGATCGGCGGCGGCCGAGCCCCCAAATGGCCAAATCCTTGCTGGCTGAGCTATGAGCGCAGAGCGTACAGAGCGTGTCATTGCGCAGGGGAATGGTCGAAAGAGATCAGGCTTACTACAATAGCCCGTCAACGTTCTTTTTCATGGAGATGCTACTGCCTAGACGTCCGGACGGAGACGTGGACGGGCACGCCTACTTATGTCGCGTGCCTCTCCATTTCCTGCTCCACCTTTGTTTTCCACACCCACCTCGCGTGGACGCGTCGCCCCAGCCACGCCCTCCGCTCGCACACGGGAACCGCCCGCTTCAGCTCCGCTTCCCGTGCGCACGTGGGGATCGCCAGCACCCCTGCTCCGTATTGAGCACGTGGGGACTGCATGTGCCTACGTGGGCTGCTTCCCACGCTCGCTTCACACGGGAACCGCATGCACGGTACTGCAGCAGGCGGCAGCAACAGGTGGGTCCCATTATCCAACACACAATCTACTTCACACTTGCAACATACGTCTTAAACACTTGCAAAACACCTGAAAACACTTGAAAGTCGTTGCAAGCATATGCAACATATAGATAAAACACTTATAACTATGCGTGAAACATATGTAACATCCAGATGAAACGTTTGCAACATACATCTGAGAAACAGATAAACCATTTAGAATAGACTCATGCAACATGCGTATATAGCCATTGCAGCATATGCAACATCCCGATCTACTTTTGCAACATCCATGTGAAACACTTGTAACATACTTGTGAAACATATGAAACAACTGAAACATACGCTTGCAACATGCGCTTTCTCGCAACATCTCCTTGTTGCTTGCCGCACGGAGGGAGCGCAGCTACGCACGTGGCCCCGCTGCACCAAGCCACCATGCCACTGTCGTCCAAGATCATCCACGAGGCTCGCCATCAGCACGGGTGATGCAAAAAGACATCTACGCGAGGAGGGGGCAGAGGCGCATCAAGGCAGCTGACACAGCACGGTGCCATAACAAACAAGAGGCCTGAGCGACTGCGTACGCCTGTGGCAGAGGAATTCATCTACTACGCGCCGCTAGCAGAGTGTTGTGCCATGGGATGGCGTAGGAAAGCGACCGGAGAGGCAACCACATTTGCGCACCAGAGCAAGGCGAGGATGACGCAAGGGCCAGGAGAAACACGGGCGGCTGTGGCAGGTAGGAGGCATGATGGAAAGGGAGGAAATTAGTGGGCGGCCACTCTCGGGCACGATGGAGATGCCGGCTAGCGAGCGCCCAAATGCTGGAGGCGGCGTGACGGAGCACGGTCACGGCGTTGTGGGGCCTGTTCGGCTGGTATTAAAGTCGGCTGATATGCCGGTTGAAGCTGTTTTTTTAGAGAAAAATACTGTAGATTCTAGCTGATAAGCCGGCTGATAAATTCAAGTGAACATGCCCGTGGTGTTTTTTGCGTGACTGGTTCTGGAGAAATGAGTGGACTAGCAGATAGGATGGGATGGAGAAACGAATGAACGAGTAGATATGATAGGATAACATATGATAGGTGTGTCATTGGGCTCGCGGCCCTTTGGATGGATGGACGCTACAGGAAGTATTACATTTTTTTATTACTGGATGTTTCCCTACAACTTTTGCAGATTATGTGTTCCTTATAGTTGTGTAGTTGACGTATTTTAAAAAATTGTTTAGTTTTCTTCTCCCATATTGATCCACAATTTTATCTATTATATTTTATATAAGGCAAATTTTGCTATTGGATATGCCAAATGACGCGTCTTTGCTGACGGACACTGCGTTTTCCATCTTTTGCCGTGAGACACTCTGGTTTTTGGAAATACTGTCAGTGGGCACCGCAACCCAGTTGCACCTGGTTTTGGAGAGAGAAAACTTCGTTTTGGACATCGGGTCCCCCTGAACCAGGCTTGGCGCCGTCCCAACCTGGTCTGGTTCGACCCAGTTGTAACGGCATGCCCGCACCCGACTCCGTCGTTAGGGTTCTAGGCGCGCCATTTCCCCAATCCCGCTACCGCCGCTCACTCCCAATCGCGCCGCCACCCACTCGTCTCCACTGCTCGTCGCGCCGCCATCCACCCAGTGCCCGCCGCCGCTGATAGATCGAGCCTCGGCCGTCATCCACCATGGGGGGTTGAGGATCTAGAGTTCCCCCGTGCCCCGAAGATGAAGTCCCCCAGCTCGAAGAACGGGCAGTGCCCTAGGTCTCTGCCTAGGGTTCCACAATTCAAATGGCTAGTGAAAGGGTGAGTCTTTTGAATCCCTACTATTTGCAGATGAATGCCTGCGGATGTGGTAGAATGCTTGCGGTTTTGAAATCGTTTAGTTTGGTTGTTATCCTTTGTGTTGATTTAAGATGGATCCGACTTCCACGTGTAGACTGGCGATTAGCGTACCTGCATATGTAGAGCAAAGACCAGATGGGCTCGATGATTATCATGTAACTGCTAATTACATGCGTGTGGTAGACAAGGATAAATTCTCTTGGATGGGGTTTCTTGGGTGCCTTGGTGAGGAGATAGTCCATGGGGTCGACCAAGAACTGCAGGTCACCTTCTTTGACAAAACCAAGAATGAGACAGTGCGCATAGATTTTGATTCTGCTCTGTTACATGCATTTGATGTGTATTGGGGCAGTAGGAAGGTGCCACTGACTGTACATGTTGTTGACACTGGTCCTCGTTTGCTAAAGTCTAAGTGTTGTAATGCCAATGCCTCTCAGTCTTCTCAGTCTGTTATTATCACTCAGGAGAGTCAGGTTAATTGTCAGCCAATAGCTATGATCTTCCATGATGAACTTGTACTGCCTAATCTAGTAGCTGATGACAATGGTGAAGCTATTGATCTTAATGATGATGGTAATTGTGAGGCTGATGCTAATGGTGATGAGGGTCTTAATCTTGATAATGATGGTGAAGATGATGATGCTATTGCTGAAGATGACTGGGGAGAGGCTGATGAAGTGGAGTATGTAGGAGTAGATGATGAGAATGAGAAGTACAAGGATGGGGTCAATGATGATGGTGATGCTGACCCTGCTTACTATCCTGATAGTGACCCAGAAGATGATGACCCAGTAGTTGTGGACGATGGGAGAGACTATGACGGTGTTGTTCATGTCACTGACATAGATAACCCTAAGAGAGTGCACCTGTAGAGGTTGGCAGTTAACTGGTCTGCCATGTGTTCATGCCCTAGCTTTCATTGGCACCAGAAGGGTAGACTTAGAGGACTATGTTGACCACTACTATTCTGTAGACATGTTCAAAGCAGCCTATGCAACTCCAGTGCCTCCAATGCCAAGCAAGGATGAATGGGAAAAGCTGAACCTTGGCTTCAACCTCCTTCCTCCTAAATGCAACAGAGCAGCAGGAAGGCCAAGGAAGAGAAGGATAGTTGGAGTTGAAGAAGGTGGGTCTAGCAGCAAGGGCAGGAGAAGGTGTAAAAGGTGTGGTGGATTTGGACACCTGCAGAAAACTTGCAATGAAACTGTTGCAGACCTTGATGCACCACCACCTGCACCTCCAAAGAAGAAGAGAAGGACTTATAAGCCAAAGGTTGTTGAGATCATAGAAACAACAGAAGAGCCAGCCAAGAAGAAGAGAAAGGCCTCCACCAAGGGGAAACAAACTAGCAAGAAGAAGAAGACAACTCCAACTGAGCCTACACCTCCTGAGCAATCAGTGTAGTAAGTGATCCATTTCTTGCCAACACTGTTCTTAATCAAAAGCCAAGTGTAGTTGATAACATGGTCACATCTGCCATCTTACAGGGTTCCAAGATCCCTAGTCACTAGGAGGCAGGCCAAACAGCAAGCTAGAGGTAGCCTAGGGGCACAGACTAGGAGTCAGAGCCCAAGCGCGTGCACTAGGAGCAAGAGGGGAGGGGCCTGATGCCTGCACTGGGAACATCAAGACAGAAGCAACCTTTTGAGCCACCTATGCTTTTGGTGTGCTTTTGTGTGGTTCTATGAACTTGCTATTGTAATCTGTGTGCTTTTGAGCCTAGATATTGTTGGTGTGAACCTGGTATTATAATCTGGTAATGTAGTGAACCTGGCTATTGTTGGTGTGAACTTGATATTGCCATCTGGTATGATGTTCCATAATTAATGATCTGGTATGCTTGTGTTTGTCATGCTAAAATTAAGTCAGCTGTTAAGTTGAAGGTAGTGATGCTGCAATTTTAACTTTACAACTAAAAAAGGGAACAAATCAAGTTGAAGTTACTCCATTCAAACTGCATTTCATTCATATTTCACAAACATTACAAAGCATACTTCATGCTTGCTTGTACAATACCATGCACAAAGCAAGAAAGCAAACAACACCTACAAACACACTGGCCCCAACCATCATCCTAACAACTATTTGCTCTCCAGCTATTCTAGCCACAACAGTGCTCCGAGCAACTACAACATTATTCAAGTTCAACAGAGAATTCTTCGGAGCCTTCAATGCAGCCATCACTGCTGCACCATCCATGCCATCTCCAGCGCTCTCTGGCTTCCACATGAAGAAGTTGCAGGTACCGTAGCCCTATTTTACAGCGAAAGCCAAATCAATAGGATGAACCCTACATTCGATTTCAAAACGCCCAAATGTAGCAAGAACAAAATCAAGAAAACTCACCCAGTCACAATTCCTGCAAGTGTAGAATGGCTTGTCTGGATTTTTTGTGGTTCTCGACGTCCGCTCCACGACCGTCGCCGTGTGGCAGAAAGGGAACAGCGCATGCCCCTCTCTCACTCCACGCGACCTAGTCGACGAAGAAGCGCCAGATCCTGTAGCCATCTTCTATAGGCCCACTCTCCTGTCGACGACGCCCGCCAACCTACGCCGCGTCGGCACCCCCGCCCGACCGGCCGCCGTAGCCTATGCCACCGCCGCCTCTGCGGTGAAGAGGGGGAACGAGGAACAGACCGTTGTAACGATGGAGTCGGGTGTGGGCCGGTCGTTACAACTGGGTCGAACCAGACCAGGTTGGGACGGTGCCAAGTCTGGTTCAGGGGCACCCGATATCCAAAACAAAGTTTTCTCTCTCCAAAACCGGGTGCAACTAGGTTGCGGTGCCCACTGGCAGTATTTTCAAAAACCAGAGTGTCTCATGGCAAAAGATGGAAAACGCAGTGTCCGCCAGCAAAGACGCGTCATTTGGCATGTCCAATAGCAAAATTTGCCTTAGATAAAACACTTACAACATATGTTTGAAATAACTAAAACATTTGAAACACACACTTGCAACATGCTTTTGAAATACTTGAAAAATACCTGAAAACACTTGAAGACCTTTGCAAATATACGCAACACCCAGATAAAACACATGCAACATTCAGATAAACACACTGCGACATACATCCGAAACATAGATGAAACATTGGTAACAGACATTTGCAACATATGTGTACAACCATTGCAACATATGCAGCATCCCCTATCTACTTTTGCACATCTGAAACACTTGCAACATACCTCTAAAATATGTGAAACACTTAAACATACACTTGCAACATGTGTTTTCAGCAAAACCTAGCAACCGGGCAGGCAGAACACTGCACAGCGGGATCCGGTTGTGCGGTCGTGGTGGAGGAGGATGACAACGGGCAGGCGGCTGCGTCGCCCTCGGTGAGCGGCGGCGCTGCCCCCGGCGTGCGGTGCCCACGGCGGTCGGGTGGGTGCAACTTCGCGCGGCGAGGCGGCAGCGGCTGTGCTGTCCGAGGGGAGCACGCCGTGGTGGTGCGGGCGCGGCGGCCATGGAGAGGAAGGCGTGCAGGAGGCGCAACGGAGCGCGGTCGCGGAGTGCAGTATCACCGTGAGTTTTTTTAATCTGCAGTGACGGGAGGGGAGCGGAGGGAGCGGATAGAAACAGACAAGATAGATAGCCTTCTGGACGTCGGGTCCACCAACAGGGGCGTCCACGCGTGGAGCCGCGGACGGAGTCTGATTTCTGGCATTACCGGAAATAGATAGCATTAGATTGTGCAATCAAGCAACTTCAAGAATGCAGGAAAAATATCTCTATTATCCACTCTTTTAGAAAGAAAAGTCACTAATGCAGTGCCCACAATGAATGCAGCCAAAAAAATACTACAGATAACAGGGTTTGTTTTTTTCCTGTGACACTTCCCTGTCCTGAAGTAGGAACAGCAAGCTAGTAGTTAATCTACTAATCTATAATCAATTTATTGGCCAAACAAGATTTTTTTTTTGCAAAACTACCCTGCTTATATGAAATTAACTCAGATGGTAAACTGATACAAGCGATGCTTGGACGTGCCATATTTTTTTTGAGGAATCAGGAGGAGCCAGAGGCTCCTACTGCAAATGCATTAAAAGAACAAAGAGTATAGTTACAAAGTCTGAAGAGGGGAAAACAGAAACTACAACTGTTCTGCTCAAGGAGTACTTGTTAACAGACCAAACATCCAAGAAACCTGATGAACCAGTGCGAAGTTCAGAAGGAGGGGGGTGGGGAGAGGTCTTACCACTACGGTTTGTAGATTATTTCTCTGCACCTAGTATCAACGTTGGGTTTTAGCTGAGCTCAAGGGCATTTGGGACTGAAATATGTCAGTAGTGCCATCGATAACACTGCAGATATCCAAAAGATTGATAATGGTCTACAGTTGAAGTACTTCCATGAGCAAGAACTATGTTGTAACTCATTTTCTTGGATGCTAGCCAATCAACTAATGGAGCAATGACAAGAATGGACCCCTATAGTGACTGCAGAGGGAAATTTTCAGATATTTTTTTCAGCCTAAAGACATTGGAAGAATTTATTATGTTGACAGTTTGCCTTAACAGTAGTTGTCACCAGTGAACCAAGATGCTCAGAGTACTGATTTATACCTAAATATAAGCTCGAGTTCAGTTCAGTTCAATTCATGCATATGTATAAGTGAACTAAATTTTAGGGAGACTAATAGTTATTTACATGACCTAAAATGATGCAGGAAGATTCATTAATTCCTAACCTAAAAGCCTAAAAGTATGAAAGAAAATTTAATACAACTACATTGAAGTGAAACAAAAACCTGATAAAGTATAGTGGAACGGTAAACTGATAAAGTAGAGTGGACTCAACAATTATTGATGCAAACAAAGGGTTCTGTTCTATCTACAGGGATCTTCTTAACAATCACGTAATTTAATAATTTAACTACATAAACAGCCACATGAGTGGAACTGTTGATTTAATCAATATAAATGGCAAACTCTAGACTCTAACGCTTTTTTTCTATTTTGATTAGTCATTGGAAAAAAGTCTACTTAACCCCATGGTCTACTTCAACCCCCCAAACCCCCCCCCCCCCCCCCCCAACTATGAAACCGTCTGTTTTACCCTCTGAATTTTGTCTACTTAACCCCCCCACCTTTCATACATGTTATAGACGGTTTCATAGTTTGGGGGGTGAAGTAGACCAAGTATGAAAGGTGGGGGGGTTAAGTAGACTTTTTCCATTAGTCATTCTGGTACCATGGTTCGATCAACATAAGCTAAAAAATGTTGATTTCCACTGGCTATAACATAGAGTCACAGTAAATTGGTAATTTGACAATAATATTATTTTGCTACTTGAAATTATGTGTCAATGAAAGCATGGAACATATGTCGCCTCTTTATTTTTGATAAATCAGTATGAATGTGTCATTCTGGGAACAGTATGATACATCATTTATATTACCAGAACAGTAAGAAAATATTAGGTTCTTTGCAGAATTTTTTAATGTGCTCATTGGGACAACGCAATAGCATACAGAACTGTAGTGTAGCTACAAATGCTCATGCTAATGCTAAGAGCCAGAACCATATAGAGGATACTTACCCAGGCAAGTCATCACTATCTTCTACCAAGCTGCTTATAACATTTTTGCCAATTTAGGTTTATAATTTACTCTATATCACATTTGGGTTTTAGCCAAGTATGGTGTAATCTGGTATCTAGTTTGCTGTCCACAGCTTCCACCCGGATAATTCTTAATGGTGAAACAGGTCCGGAAATCAGACATCAACGTGGTCTCCAACATGGAGACCCCCTCTCGCCAATGTTATTCATCCTTGTAATGGACGTGCTCAATAGTTTATTCACCAAGGCAGGAGATTTGGAGCTGCTACAACCGCTAACGCAAGGAAATCCAGGTCAGCGCATATCTCTTTATGCTGATGACATTGTCCTCTTCATTCTGCCACAGGAGGTTGTGATGAACCTCACTATGAGCATCTTGGACATGTTTGCTGAGGCATCAGGCCTACAAACAAATTTGCAGAAAAGCTAAGTTGTACCCTTTTGGTGTGACTCGGCATAATTGGAGATGGTAACCTCTACACTGCCATGCACGACAGCAGATTTTCCTTGCACTTACTTGGGACTACCGGTCTTCACTAGAAAAATAGGAAAGGCAGAATTGCTCAGATGGATCGAGAAGATCAGTGATAAACTCCCTGGCTGGCGTGCTGCTCTCATGACCATGGCAGGGAGAGTTACCTGGGTAAGCTTTGTCCTATTGGCCATTCCGGTTTATGTCTTGATAGCTGTCAATGTGCCAAAATGGTTTTTGCGTGCCATTGATAAGATAAGAAGAGCTTTTGTTTGGAAGGGAAGAGAGCAAGTGAATTGTGGTGCTTGTTTGGTGGCTTGGGAAAAGGTCCAACGGCCCCTTGATCTGGGAAGACTTCAGATACATAACCTCGAGTTCATGAGCTAGGCACTGCAAATCCGCTGGTTATGGCTCAAGAAGACAGACCCCCACCAGTCATGGGTTCGCTTCGATGACTTGCACATTAATCCGAATGCTGGGGCTCTCTTCAACATTGTTTTGGAATCTCAGGTCAAGAATGGAGAAATACTTTATTTTGGAAGGATAAGTGGCTTACGGGCTGCTGTTTGGAAGATTTAGCTCCAGCGGTTGCTGTTGCAGTGCCATCCCGAATTCGCATGGAACGCGCGGTGGCTGACGCCCTTCAGGAGCATGTTTGGCTAGCCGGTATTGGAGGTGGGCTCTCAGTGGTGGGTCTCTTTGAATTCTTTCATTTATGGGATATTCTACGTGAGGTGATTCTCACTCAGGATGTCGATGTCCACATTTGGAGACTTGATAGGTCAGGCCAGTTTTCTTCAAAATCTGCTTATCGAGCGTTCTTCAATGGATCCATTTCCTTCGAGTCGTGGAGACATTTATGAAAGGGAAAATTGGTTTCATAGCACTGAAAGAACGCGAGATTCAGAAAATACCATCGAAAGTTCATTGTATCGTAAAATACCATTGAAAGTGAGTATCCGTTCCGCGATGTAGCACTCTGTTACTTTTGCTGTCAACGCCGTCTGTTGGCATCCGTCTGAGGACTCCACTTGACTAAAAACGCCATGGGAGGACGTGGAGAATAACCTGTACGTGGAAGCCCACTTAGCTGTCCACACTTGTCCCTGGTCTTGATGCCGATGGCTATGAATTGCTTGAGGTTAGTGAAAAGTTACGCCCTGTGCAAATTGACTAAACATCGCAGAAGAGAGGGAAAGAAGAGATTAGAGATTGTGAGGATTGCATTCTAACTTAACCTGCTGTGGTTGCTGCAGAAAATGCTGGCATATGAGCCGGCAAAGCGGATCTCTGCGAAGAAGGCCCTGGAGCACCCGTACTTCAATGGTGTGAACAAGGAGGTGTACTGAAGTGATCCGAGTAGTAGGATTCGTCGAGAGGATCCTTGTCACCTTGTTCTTAGCTTAGTGTTTTAACATGGCTGCCCTGAAGCAGTGCTTTTGCTTCCAGGCAGTATCTCTGTGTTCAAGCTTCTACTTTCCTTTGTGTTGTGCCATTCACTTTGGTTGTTTCTTGCAATTTGTAGCCGGAAAGCCTGGGATCATCTTCCACTTGCTTTATAAAGCTTCACTCTATGGCTCTGAAGCACAAGATGCCTGTCTTAATCAAAGCCAATAATTCTCTCATCTGTTACTTCATTTTTGTAAGGTTTCAAAATTATTGTATGATGATTGAGCGTTATGTGGCTGGTTTGCGACGCTGCATGGCCCTTCCTTCAGCCTTCAGAATGACTTCCCTGACTAAGTGACTATGAAAGACCTTCAGCAGTATCAGTACAAATTACTTGTTCCGTTGAATCATTGAGGGAAGCTGGACAGCAAGATGGTTGGCTTTATTAAACTTAGATTAGATGGTCAGTGAACCAACTTGGCATGGCATAGGAACTTGAAGTTCAAGTACTCCTTCATTTGCACTACACTGTGCAATAGGATTTTAAGGACCAACAAAAAGGGCTCTGGCGATTCCCAATTTGGCGGCTTCCTCACGAGCGACGGCGGAGGCGGTCTTCGGCACTCGCAGTGCTCGGCACTGCGGCAACTTGTGCTCGTGCGCTGCAGGCATGGCCTGCTTGCCGGTAGAAGCGGCGCTGCTCGCCAATTGCCGAGCGCACGGGATGGGAGAGGATGGAGCTGGCTGTCGGTGCCCAGACGGCTTCTCCCGTTCACGGGCTTTCTGCCCCTTCCCGAGCGGCAGCGGCGACTGCCTTGGTGCCGGTGGCACTCAGCTCCGGCCTCCGGCGTGGCGTCGGCTTCGACACGCGTGGGTGCTCCGTGCTGACCACACTCGGCTACGTGCGGGGAGCTCCGGGCAGCAGGGTGGCGGCGGGCTGGCCCTGGTGCCCATGGCGCCGAGCTCCGGCGTCTGGCTGCTGCGGGCGGAGTCACTGGCTGGTGCAGCACAGCTCCGGCGGCGGCGGCATTCGGCGAACCGGGGCGAGCGCGGCTCCAGTGGCGTAGCGCGTCGGCGCTAGAGTGCTCGGCGGCATCGTCGGAGTCAAGGACAGGCGCTGGGCTTGAGCTCCGAGCTCCCTCGGATGAGGCTCTACCACTGCATGCGGCCTGCCCAGGTTGATGCGACGTACAGGTTATTCTCCACGTCGTTTTTAGTCAAGCAGAGTCCTCGGACGGATGCCAACAGACGGCGTTGACAGCAAAAGTAACAGAGTGCTACATCGCGGAACGGATACTCACTTTCAATGATATTTTACGATACAATGAACTTTCGATGGTATTTTATGAATCTCGCGTTTTTTCGGTGCTATGAAACCAATTTTCCCTTTATGAAAATCTTGGGTGCCACCAAAGTGCAAGATATTCCTATGGTTAGCAATCCGAAACAGGTCTTGGACGACAGATAGATTAGCTAAGAGAGGTTTACCTCACCCGAGCCGCTGCCCCATGTGTGACAGATCAGGAAGATGAGCCGGTCCAACACCTGCTTACTACGTGCGTTCTTGCTTGGGAATTCTGGTCACGGATCCTCACGCCTTTGGGATTGCGTGACTGAACTCCCACAAGACGAGAGAAGTCAGTGGCAACTTGGTGGCGGAAAGCAATTAAGAGAATTCCAAAAGAAAAGAAGAAAGGGTTGAACACAATTATCATTCTAGGCTCCTGGACCCTATGGAATCACCGACATGCCTAAGGTCTCACCCCTGCATCACCAAACTGCTCGAGCAGTTAAGAGAAGAGCATCACTTTTGGTGCCTCGCAGGAGCACGTGGTCTGCGCATGCTGGGGCTGGGTCACGGTGGTGGGCTTGGTTAGCTTAGCTTGGTGTGATCGGTTGGAGGTTTGTGATCAAGTCTCACCCTGCCAGGGTTATGATACCCCGGGTATCTCAAGATACTGATTAGTGAGCCACTCGGGCGGCCCATGATAACCGAGCTAACTCAAGCCCAGCAACCGTGGCCCATCTAAGCCGTGCAGACCTGGACCAAGCACTAAGGCGAGGGGTCGACCACGACCTCCCCAGGAAGGAACGAAGAGAGGTCGAGCTCCACCGATTACACCTGCTTTGACAATGGTAGGCGCGCCCCACTCACTCCGCTAGGACCGAGGGGACAACCCCTCAGTCCGGACATACGCCATCTCTACGCCACGCTACATAGACAAGATAGCACCGCCAGGCGGTGACGACAGGTACGGCGACCCACCGTCCAAATACGGTCCGACGAGACGGGTGTACGGTCCCACCCACTACGGGATGGAGCTCACGACTACGTCCTTGACTTTCAAGGCCAATCAAGCCAACAAGAGCCACGACCCCAAGGCTCGGGATCGTGGTCACCAGCTTCACGACCAGCAGGACATCCAATGACGTGGGAGTGGCTACCTACTCCCATGCTGATGCCAACAGAAGGACGGGAGACGATGACGAAGGCCACGGCGAGCTCACATCACACAGGATAGTTGGTGAACCAACATCGTGCCAATAGTGCCGTCACGACTGGTACTGTAGCATCACGCCGCACCATACTGCGACGTGTGCACAAGACCATAACGACAACCATGTCCAGACGTACACTGACGACAAGATGGCCTTCCTTGCAAGCCAAGATAGCTAGTTTCCCCTCCCTCAGGCTCACGACCACTCTGTCCGGACAACCTATCTCTCTGTATGTAACATGTCCCCGGACTCTATATAAGGGCAGCTAGGACACACTTCCAAAAAGGGACAGACTCTCGAGACCTCATTCGGGCAATCCCTCTTCACTCTCCTACCTCTTTCTCCCTTCTTGCATGCCCCATTGTAAGAACTTCAGAGCGTTCAACTGAGGAACATGCACTCGAACTATCTCTGAGACTGGACGTAGGGCTCCGATCTGAACCAGTATAATTTCTTCTGTCTTTGGATGCTACCATCGTCTCCCCTAGAGCAGCGCGACACACGTATAAATTCACTCATCGGGTGACGAAGCACTGACACGCCCCTATCTTAGTTGTCTAGAGTTTTAGTTCCTACGATGTAATGAAAACAATCCCTCAGAGCCCAGCCCGGAGTGAGGTGATGGTGTTTGTAAGGGGCTGATCATTTTTCTCTCTTTAATACAATGATACACTTATCTCCTGCGTATTTGAGAAAAAAATTTCACTCCATATGGGAGTTAAAGATATCTTTTGTTTCAATCTCCTTCAGTAAAGAAGTCTAGCTAAAACAAACCAGAACCCATGGAAACACTAGTGTCATAAAATAAAAGTTCAGGTTCAGCCACCAAATTTTATAGCAATGATCTGGTTCGTAGTTTTGAATAACTATGTCTCTGGCATCGTAGACGCCATTGTCTGCATGCCCCCACTCGTACATGAGCTCCGACGTGTGGGCATGGCACAGCCGGACCAGGCGACCTCCGTTACTTAGGTCGTGGTCCAGCCCTCATGTCTCCATCAGGCCATGCTCCAGGTCTGCTTCTGGGAAGCAGATCGAGGCAGAGGTAGGAGATTCTCCTTTCCCTTCCTGTGGCTTCCATGACTCGTCAACCTTTCCACTCAGCGATGTTGGTGCCACTACAATGGCAGCTCCTATCTCCAACGATGGGTCGACGGCTGCAGCAAGAGCCCGAATCCAGTTGGCATGGTGCTCCGCTCCATGACGTGTGGTGAGCATGGATCCGCCTTAGTGCAAGGGCAGCCACTTTGTTGAGGGTAAGATGATGGACAACCATGGCAGCTCACTGCACATAATGAGTAATGACCCTCTATTTAAATATGTATATGAATATTTCCCATAAAATTTCATTATCATAACATACATGAATGGGCCTCCACTTTTAGTTGGGGATACATGGATACGAATTTCCATAATTTTAAGCCCACAATAGGGGTTATCTTTTGAAGCATGATATTAAAAATCTAATATTGATATTAGGGTGACATAAAGCACATTTTGAATGCCAAATATTTCCATAGAAGGAAAATAGGCTTAAGAGACACTATTACACAAAAACTTAACCGAGATGTTCGAAAAAAGGCCTCTGAGGCAGTTGGGCCGGTTGCCCGCCTCGGTTATTCGTGGCAGGGCAGCCGGCCCAGCAACCGCCTCGATTAATGCTTAACCGAGGCGGGCAACGTAACAGAACCGTCTCGGTAAATGCCTATTAACCGAGGCGGTTGCCCTAACGAAACCGCCTCGATTGATACATTAACCGAGGCGGTCGCCTTAAAATAATCGCCTCTGTTAATCGACAGTAACCAAGGTGGTCGTCTTAAGGCAACCGCCTCCGTAAATACATTTTCGGTGGCGGGCACCTATAAGGCCCGCCTCGGTTAATCGTGGCCAGCCCACCAGCACTACTACATTCAGACATATCACAAGCGGTTCGTAAAGCCCATCACTAGCGCTTTTCGGTCTCGGCAGTAAGCTGTCGGTGGTGATGATATTCTCATCACAGGCGGTTTGCAACTGGCAGTGATAATATCTCATCACGGTCAGTTCGTATTACCAACGGGCAGTGATTTGAATTTTCAAAATCCCCAAAAACGGGCCCAAAAATAGCAAAAAAAATTGTTTCAATCCTGGGAAGCTCCCCCCACTAGCTCCAGCTTCATGGTACCGGAAAGCTGCTCCAGCTCCAACTCCAAAATATTTTTCATGGTACGCGTGCTGGGATTCGAACCTGACCACCCTCCACTAATTACTCCACACCTAAGTCACTTGTGTCTGTATAGCATATCAATTCCCATTCAATTTTTAGGACTTAAAATGAATATTTAGAATCCTAAATGGCTTCAGATGAAAAAGTCATAAACTACAAATTTATTGTTCTAATCGAGATCTACAACTTTGATTCTGCTTGTTTCGCCATCTGAGGTCGTTTAACAAATTTGAATTTCAAAACAATAAAACTTCAACGAGACTTTTGGGACCTCCAACGATTTCAAATGAAAAACTCATCAAACTACAAAGTTGTTGTTCTCATCGAGATCTATAATTTTGGTTTTGGTCGATTTCCTATCCAAGGTTGTTTGAAAATTTTGGTTTTTAAAATTTTAAAACTTCATATACAAATTTAAGACTATAAATGATTTCTAATGAAATAGTTGTCAACTACAAAGTTGTATATCTCATCGAGATCTACAACTTTGGTTTTGGTCATTTTTCATCTAAGGTCGTTTGTACAATTTAAAAAATTTGAATTTCAAAATTTGAGTGCTTCAAACAGAATTCTGGGACTGTAAATGGTTTCAAATGAAAAAGTGTTGCACCCAGTTTTAAGAACAAAACTAGGTACATCCCATATGTGTGCCCAGGAACTCAATTCAAACATATAGTTACAAACGAAGGGGTAATATCAAAGATAATGCCTTTATTACATAGCGAATAAGTATTTGTTACAAGAGACATAGTCTCACTTTACATTGGGTACTATAACTCTATTCTTCTAGCGAAGCCTCCAACACCACAGGAATCGTCAACTAGTTGATTACAAGCCTAACACCTCTTAGAAAACTCCATTGAAGAACCTTCATCTGGTACCCATCCGGGATTTTGCCAAAGTATTGAAATAAAACAAATGTAAGCTACTACCGCTTAGCAAGCATAACATGAGGGGATGCAGGCTCAAAAGGCTTGACATGGCTGAACTGCGGTAAGCACTTTTAGTTGGTCATATTTTATTATTAATCATAAGTTGATAAGTTATGCTTAGGCTCCCGAATATGAATAATTAGAGATATCAGAAATTTTAATCATAACTCAAACCATCCAAGTAACCAACTATTCAGTAAGGATCTAGGCCACTTGTATCCGTGAGCACGGCTGATATACCAGTTTACACTCTGCAAAGGTTGTACACTTTCAACCTAAGTCGTGTTGCCCATATGCACATGTTAATTACTCCCAAAACACTTCCAAGGTGAGCAGGCAGGGTACACTACGAAGCTTTTCCCCAGTCGTTCTAATAAGGAGCAGCCGATAAGGATTCCATCTCCCAAGTGTTATGGAGTCATCTCCAAAAATAGCACTAATACTCGCAGCATAGTACACACCCAGGGGATGAGGCCCATACCTAGCCTAGTATGCCCATCTTGCCCTTTCGGTAAACTGCTACAAACTAGAAATGGCAAGGTACTAGACTAAGATCAGAGCCATATAGACCTTATGGTTGTACTATAAGTCCTGGGTTGCCACTTAAAGATGAGTCCTTATGGACAGAAACTAGAGCACCATAAGAAAAGGCCCAATGCTCTAGCCCCGTTGGTTCCATGTTGCTAAAAAGCATCTTTTAATACCATGTTGCATATATCTTTAATTGTATTCTTTAATCAATATTAGTTGGAGCAAACTGAGCATACTACCCACATGCAAAACCCATAGGTAAATTAAGGACAGGATAATCGATATCAAGGTAAATAGACTCTAAGCGGTTCATTAACATATGCATATGAATTGAGATTGCATTAAAGTGAATAGGTAACAAGGAGCCTCATATTATACTTGCCTTAATTCAAAGTATCATTGATGGTCTTGATCTTCAAAGAGTTGCTCTAGATCACCAACACAAAACTCACTTTCTACTCGAGATCAAACAGCACCACACAGGCATCCATACATACATGCATAACAAACAAATATAAGCTAATTAGAACCATACACCAAACAATAGAAATAGAAGTTAAAAAGGTTTTAAAACTGTTCTACGTGATGCTACGAGCACACAGGCACGAGAATCACTCAAATCGAAGTTAAAATGGAGTATCTACGCTAATTTCAAGGTTCGGTGGCAGTTTTGTAGTTTTTAAATGGACCTATATGTAATTTTGATTATAAACACGAGGTCTAACCTATAAAACTACCCCTGTGGACGGCGGGTTCTATTTTTATAAAATACAGTGTTTAAAATGGAAGAAAAAAGACTTAATTTGAAATACTTTTGAAAGAGAGTGGACTGCGGGTTTATTCTATAAAAGGTGAAGGGCTCTTTAGCAAAATACGTTGCACGAAGGGGTAAGTTCTAATCTGAGTCGTAGATCCATGGATGGATGGTCGAGGCGGGTTAGGGAGGTTTGGCTGGCCAGAACTGAACACTGGCGCGGTGGTGCTCCATGGACGACGGCGAGGTTTTCACCAAAACTTCACCAGAATCGGGTTTTTGAGCTCGGTTTGCTTCGGTAAGGGCACAGGGAGGTCCTAGCTAGCGACGGCGAACTCACCTAGGCATGTTTCATGGATGGAGGTAGCTCGGTGACGGCGCAGAGCATGGCAGGGCGGATGGTGGCTCCTTGTGACAGTTTGGCGGCGATTAGGGACCACACGAGAGCGCGGGAAAGAGGAGACAAGGGCTCGGGAGCTTCAAAACCTTGGTGCAAAATGCCGCAGTGGGCTCAAGACGATGGAAAGGCAGTGAGTAAGGGCTTCAACGGCGGTGGGCGAGCTCTGCTTCAACGGCGAGATCTGAAATGAGCATGCGTGCGGCACAGAGCTAGGGCAAAGGCGGCGGCATGCGGATGCGAAACGGGGTGTGGACAGGGCCTCAGGCTTTATAGGAGCGGTGGAGATCTACGCGGAGAATCCCGCACAAGCTGGGATTGGGCGGCAACGGCAGTGACCGGCTCGGTCACGACGTGAGGTAGAAGAATGGGGTGCCACTAACAGCTGGACCCGTGTCGTCGGTGAGGGAAGGAAAGTGAGGGAGGGGCGCCGGTGGGAGCTAGGCCTGCGGCGGCTTCGGCCCGTGCTAGGAGAGAGGGGTGCCCGCGTGGGCTTCCTCTACTGAGCCATGTGAGGTGTGAAGAGAGGAGGCTGGGTTGGAGCGGCTTCTGCGTGGAGTGGAGCTGGGCCGCTGTGCGCGAGAAACGGCTGGCTGGGTTGCTTCGCTACTCGGGCCAAAAGGAGAGATGGATTGGGCTGCGAGGGTGAGCAAGCCACAGGCCAAAAACAAAGAGAGGGAGAGGTTTTCCTTTTTCTTTTATTTCAAACCATTTCAAAACCTTTCAAAAGCAACTTGAATCATTTTGAGTTTTGGATCAAAACCACTCATCACAATAAACTCAATGTACCAACATGAATGCATAAACATGTTTCTAGACTTATGATGAATTTTAATTTCAATAAAAAATATTATTTTCCCTAGGTTTAAATGTACACAAAAATACATAATTAGATGAATTTAACTCTATTTGAAGAAAAGTAAATTTTAGGGTGTTACAAAAAGTCATCAACTATAAAGTTATCGATCTCGTCGAGGTCTACAACTTTTATATAAAGTTTGTTTTTATCTGATTTTATTTAAAAAAGTTATGAATTTATTTATACTGCAGCATGTTTATCACCGCTGTATCATACAACAAGCTGGTGGTGAAAATATCTTCACCGCTGGTTCATATGGCGAGGCGGCAGTGATGAGGAGCACATTATCACCGTCGGTTGGTGGTGCGAAACAGCTGTGATGATAGACTATCACCGCCGGTTGGTAAGACGAAGCGGCGGTGATAGTTATCAACCCGCACATTCTTACGAACCGACGGTGATACTCTCATCACCAACAGTTCATATTACGAACCATTGGTGATAGCTATCACCATTGTTTTTAATGATACCGGCGGTGATAGATTCGTTGGTGATAGGTCAATCTGTAGTAGTGCATGCCCATCTAGACCCGGTAATGGCTTCACAGTATATATACGCCACTACAAGATTTTGACCCTATTGCCACTGGACGTCATTTGCATCACCACAAATTGTGTTGTAATAGGGGTGTGTTTTGCAACATTTGTCCAAAAGGTGGCAATAGGGGGACAGTGTTGCCATAAAAATAGTGCATTGCAATTTTTACGTTCAACGTTGCAAGAGGTGAGACCTATAGCAACTTTTTTTTAAAAGTGTTGCTATTGGTTAATAATATTGCCATGATGACATTTAGTTGCATTAGTATTGATTGGCGTTGCAACTGTCTGGTGCTCTTGCAACCAAATAGAACAGTGTTGCTATTGCTTGAAATTATTGCCACAATGTTGTTGGGTTGTAATAGTTCTCACGACCATTGCAATAGGTAGACCGTGTATTGCAACTAAATTTCTAAAGCGATGTAATAGTTTGTTGCTATTGCCACAGTTTTTGTTGGTTGTAATATTTCTCATGACCATTGCAATAGGTAGCTATTTATTGCAACTAAATTTCTAAGACGATGTAATAGTTTGTCGCTATTGCCATAGTTTCTGTTGGTTGTAATATTTCTCACGACCATTGCAATAGGTAGTTGTTTATTGCAACTAAATATCTAAAGAGATGCAATAATATATTGCTATTGCCACATGTGTTTTTGGTTGCTATAGAAACGTGTGTCGTTGCAATATGGTATTGTATTGCAACACTTTTGTCTAATGGCCCTTTGGGTGTGAAGGGCTAGGAAAACATGCACCCACCCCCAACATGAACAAAAGGAGACGCTGGTGCCCTAGAGATCAAGAAACGCCGACAACACACCTTTGATCAAGACATCAACACTACAAACGTCGTTTGCATTAGCAATGCTTGCAACCTGATTCATCTTGCCTCTAGTAAATTAAGTTATAACGATCTCAAAGACACATACTCTCCCATGCCACAAACATGTGCAATTCTAATTTAACTTGTGTTATTGGCATACCGGGGGGATTCTATTTCTCAACAAAATAGTTGCCTGCTTAAATATACAAGTATATATTTAGTAATGATTTTGAGGGCAAACATAGCCACGAAATTGACATTAGTTTATGCCAACTACCCGTTCATATATACATATACATATATCATGGTTCCAAACATAGCCACAAACTAACATTGGTTCATACAAACCAACTGCCAACACATATAGTGCTTCCATGCCAACCAAGTCATACACACATACATCATTGTTCATACAAGCGATGAACTAATTACGAGCCACTATAAAAGATGAACACCAAATAAGGCTTGTATTTATTCATGACAAAAGATCCACCCCATCATGAGTTCATCACACTTCATTTCTTGTGAGAGATCCCTTGTTGCACTTCTTCATCACTTCAGTTGGTCGTCCATGATTGCGTCATACAGCTTGGTGAACCTCCTACAATATCATGCATTCACATAAATCAAGAAAAGTTCCAACAATTTCTCATCTTGATTAACTGTACATGTGCAATCAATTTACATTTTACATCATAAACAAGTATTGTATTGATCAATACACCAACATTGCCAACCTATAGATTTATCTGTGAAATCACATATTCAAGATTACAGCTGTGCTTGGCGTTCACAGATTCAAGACAATACACTTCAGTTAAAGAAGAGACACTGATCGAAAAAAATTAAAGAGACCAAACAGTCTAGTACTAGCAGGAGACATGGCAAATTGCTAGGACAGTTGGCTACCGCCCCCTCAGACTGCAATGGCTTCTGCTAGTTATTAAATCGTTGTTGTTTGATGAAATCAACACACTGCAACGGCTTCAGAAATAAAGAACTGATGAAATGGCTTCAGAATTTGCTGGGCTGATCAGTTTGGCCAATAATTTGCTGGGTTGATCAGTTATAGTGCTAGGTTATTAACAGGTAAACATGGAGCAAATTAATAAAGCAAAGCATATGGGTGTTGCATTGTTCGTTAAACAACAACATATTTGACTGAATTAATAAATGTTCATCATCCAAACCAAACTAGGAGAGAAGCTTCCTATACCACTTTGGCTTCCATTCCCATATCCGCCAAACACAACTTGGGTGATATTCTTCTGGATTTTCTACTCCAATAGCTAGGTCGAAGGTATCATCCTACATAACATGTATTATGTGCTAGATTAGACTTTTATGAAGGACAAATAAATAAGTGACAATTGGTCAAAATGGCTACACCATATTATCACAATGAAGAGATAAGATTAGGCAACTTGACTTGAAAACATGCAGCTCAACTAGTGATATGTCAACCCTAGGAACGGTTAGGAATTTCTCAAAGTTGTGCAGAAGCAAAGTGACAGCACGAATATTAAATAATGAGTAAAGTCCATGGCTGGTCCTTGAACTTATAGAGGTGTGTCATCCTGGTCCCTCAACTCAGAAAGTGTGTTATTTCGGCCAATAAACTTTATTTGGGTTTCATATTCATCCAAACGGGTACGGATTCGTACCCGTGTGCAAATACAAGACTTAATTGCTTATTATAAAAAATAGCAGGGGTTATAAACAAAATTACTCAGACACAAATTACATAACGGAGCAGACGACGGTGACCCCACTCTAGACCACGTACAACACGGCAACCACGATCATGTTGCCGATGTAGTCCGAGGGCCCGAGGCCACCAGGGGAGGGGAAGAGGGCGTGCACACCGTCCGACACCGCGCTGACGGCCACACGCGCGCTCGACGACCCGCCCGCAGCCGTGCCCGTGCCGTGGCCCAGCGTGCTGGCGCCCCCCAGGAACAAACCGCCCGTGGTGGACAGCTGTGCATGCTGTGCTTGTCGTAGTCCAGCGGCGACAAGCCAACGATAGGGCCAGATGTGCTGCTGAAGAACCTCACGCCGATCAGCTCCCTGTACTGCATCACGACCACGTGGGGTCAAACCCGTTTGGATAAATATGAGACCCAAACATAGTTTGAGGACCAAACTGACACACTTTCTGAGTTGGAGGACCGGGATGACACACCCCTACAAGTTCGAAGACCAGCCATGAACTTTACTCTTAAATAATTTATGAAATACCCAGCAAACAAGAGCTCTAATTAATTAAAGGTGCTTGAATAAACTAACACTTCTCTCAGCTCATGCATGCTAGAGAATATAATCAGCACTGTTTCATTCAAGTTATCAAGTATGAGAACCGAAGCTGCTGCAACTACAGAGTTGAGCATGCAAACAATAAAGCGTGCACTTTACATACAGCCTTATATAAACAGCTCAAAAAAAACCTGACATGTAGAAGCAGGATATCAAACCAAGACCCATTGATATGTGCTGCACAAGCTAATGAAGTACTGCACTTGCCAACACACAATAAAACTCAGTGCTATCTGAACTGTAAATAGCAGGATCTCACGGCTGATACTGAAACTGACAAAATTAAGAGAACAGCAACACTGTGGTTTTACTAATAAAAGCAGAAGTGTGGACAACTTACATTTTTTTCATCTTCAGTACCTATCACTGTAGGTGTAGTAAAAACAGTACAATTTACTTGCATGTGACCATCACCTATTTGAAGTTATATATGGTTTCACTTATGAATAGATCAATAACTATTAGTTCATATCAGACTGGAAGGACTTTAGTAACCGATAATTTTATTCAAGTTTATTACAGAACAATTGGTCTGTTTAATGTATTTCCTGTAAAAAAAGAACACTTTGTCAATTTAATGCTAATCCAAATCATGCGAGCAAATAAGACTAATGGCTCCAGTCTATCTCAGAGAACACAAGGCAAAGTGGTTTTCAGGAATTGGTTGGAGTACCAAGACATTATTTGGTAGGAAATCATCATCTGAATAAAAAATGTGACATGATTGTCAGTGATGAAGACATATCAGCATGTCAAAACCAATATTCATAAATACCAAATGTTTGCGTGCAGAACCAGGGGCCACCGGTTAATGGTGGATTTGGACTGCATGTGACTATGTGATTTAGATTTTTCAATCAAAGAAAATCTAGCTTCTTTTGCTGGACAAAAAACCTGAAGTGCCTATACAAAAAGTACAAAGTCATGTGATGCTTGTAACAAAAGTTAAACTCACATAGAAGAATCAGCTACCAAGTGGAGCTGAAAAACCAGATTATTCCTACAAGTCATTCCCTCCACATAAAAGAATCAGCCACCAAGTGTCCTTGTGCCTAGCACCCAGACAATCTTAACAGCCAATTTCCTCCAAAAGCACAAATATAAAGGTATGGTCCTATTTAGACAAAACACGTCCTAAAATAGCAAAGCCTGCGAGAGAAAAATGCTTACCTTCTAAAATCATTTTCTGAATAAACAATATGGCAGTTAGAAAGCTCTATGCTTTTATAGATCGCCTACAGAGCATAAAAAAAGAACTAAAAAACGTGGATCAATGGGTACAGGGCACGCTCATCTCAATTTGAGCATTACACAATCCCTAACATAGTGGAAGCTTGGGAAGTAACCTTATACTTTCATCGATTCCACAAGATATTTTTTTTGTAGTATAGGATCAGAATGTGTAATTGCTTCAGATTTATCCAACAGATTGAGCTTAAAATTATTTATCAGTTCCTGCACATATAGCCTTACAGTATGCCAAAAGTTTGAAAGTAGCACATCTCTTTTTAAATTATTTACCTCTGTATTGCTCAAATATTTGTGAGGGTATATACACATCAACAATCTACCATTCGATCTCTACCTCTGATAAAACCGAGTAGAAATCAGATGCCTAAGCCCCCAGTAGCAGCAGCACCAAACCAGTTTTGCAAGAGAAGAGGAAAAAGAGCGGGAACTGCAACCTACATCCTTGATGGCGTCTTGGTTCTAGAAAGCATCACCCTTCTCAATCTCGTCCTTTTCGTTATCCTGAGAAATCAATTTCAAATCCACATAATCATGAGCAACCCAAGACGATTATCGATACATGGTTACGATTATTGATATAAGAAAAAATAGACGCATATATCATTCTACCCTACAGCAGCCTGGATGAACAGAGGGATTGAAGGAAGAGCCGTAACCTCGTGTGTAAGAACCTTAGGTGGTTCTGAAGGTCCTCATGGGCAGCGGTGACCAATGCCTCGACTCTGCAGCCACCGCCCTTGGATGCTCCCGTTCCTACGGCTGCCGCAGCAGATCCTTTGGCGCAGGGCGCAGGAGGGGGGAGAGAGGGGGCGAGAGGAGGTGGGCACGAGATGCGGAGATGGGGATGGGGACGAGACAGGAGGAGGCGTCGATTTGAGGAGCGTGACATGTCGCTGCTCTGCCCGCGCACAGGGACGTGCAGCGGCGGCGTCCTTGCCTAGGCTTTTGCCGTGCTCCGATCCGCTTGTCCGCCGCCGTCTGCCGAGAGATGAATGAGGGGAAGGGAAGGGGAACGGGGAAGAGAGTCTGGGGGGAGGTGAATGGATGGTGGCGAAACTTTTTCGCTGGCGCGTCCGCATGCACCCCCATCCGCGCCCTTTTTTTCCCGCTCCCTCTGTCTTGCGTGTGGGTCTTTCCTGGGTTGGAGCGCGCCAAACTTTTTCTAGAGGCGCGGACTTGTTTTGAGCGGGAATAGCTCTTGACGTTTGTGGCTAAATTTAAAGTAGGTTTTGGTCCTTTTTCTTTTCTTTTAAAGTTTGGCATCAGTTTGGTTCTCGCGCTCGTTAGTTTTCTAAAACATTTTTTTCCAATTCAATAGGTCCTTTATTTAATTGGTTTTAAAGTTTGAAAGGACACTGTCGAACAAAAAAGACAACTGAATTTATGTTACATAAACAAATATGTTAATCGAGGTTATATACTATACTATACTCTATTATTTTTTTCAAAATCTTTTAATTTTTAGATTGTAATAATACATGTTTTTGTAAAGATGAGTTGTTCTTCGGTTCAAAATCTTTGCACTGGTATGTGACTTGCATTCTGGCATATTACTCTACGCGTATTCGAACGTCAGGGATTACCCTACAGAGACCCTACAAAAGCGTGGAGTACAAGACAAACAAAGATTTGGACACCACGTATATGTTACGATTTACTACTCTAACCTTGATCAACAGACTAAAGCACAAACAAATAGAGAATGACACTTACTCACTTATGATCAAATACCTTAGCAATCCCTGTGTGTGGACTTGGAATAAGGGCACACCTGCCGAGGTACAAGTTAGGGATGCCGACAAACCTGACACTCATGCTGAGCTCTCCCTCACTCTTCGGATCCTATACTAGAACTACAAGTAGGACTATGTCTTCTGAATGGAGCGCATGATTCTTCTTGTGTCTTGTGTGTTGAATGAGAGGGGGGTGCCTCGAGCAGGGGGGGGGGAGCTTTTGCTATGCACTTAGATGTACACTATGTCTAATACATAGTAAATGATGTGTATTTAGAATGGTACACATCACAGGCAGGTTGGTAGATTTAGCTCTATGTTGCAAAAATCTTTACGTAGGCACACTAAAAATATAAGACACACATTATGCTAGATAGTTTATGTTATTTATAGTGTATATCAAGTTGAGCCTAGGTTTAAGTTTTTAGATAGCCAATTCACTTCTCCCCCATTGAGTCGGCGCCTCGGCGGCGGGAAGAGAAGGCGCGCTAGGGTTAAGGAGCTGGTGGGCAAATTTTTTCAGCTCCCTATAATTTTTTGTACATAGGCGGGATGGGGGGAGGGAATCTGCGGTGGCCAAAAATTTTGGTGATGGATAAAGGAAAAAATCAAAACTCAAAGTCATAGTGATGAATGATGATGCTTTTTTTATTACTTGTAGAGATCTACACTTCTCTTTGTTGTTATTTTTTTTCCATCCCAGATCATTTAAAAAAATTATTTCACCATGTGACAACTTCAAAAAATTCAATTAATTTGCTCATTTTTAGGCGTGGACGCAAGATTTATATTTTTAGAGTTCATCTTTTAATGTGGATCACATATATACACTAGACCTAGTGTTATCAATATGTACAACTTTCATCGCAGATACATATAGAAATTTTGGCAGCAGTTTTGGTTCTGGCGCTCAGCTATTATTTGGATTTGACAGGCGCCGGTTTGGCTCTATAAAATTAGCAGCAGTTTGATTCGCGCGATCAGTTGTTTTCTGAAACAATTTTTTTTCCCAATTCAATAGGTCCTTTATTTAATTGGTTTTAAAGTTTGAAAAGATACCATCGAACAAAAAAGACAACTTAATTTATTTTACATAAACAAATATGTGAATCGAGGTTATACTATACTTTCAAGTAAAAGGGTTGGACTTTATTATTAACTAGAAGTATACCCCGCGCGTTGCTACGGGATTTTCTTAAAAATAAATGTGTTTTATATATAGTATTACTATATGGTATTATGTATACTGTGTATATATATGAATTTGACTTGCATGTTATTTTATTGTATCGGATCCGGTAAAAAAACAGTATGCTAATAGAAGAAAAACCAATAGAATAATTGATCACATTATAGAAGAATAGGCGATGAAACAAATAGCATATGTAAATGACTTTACATTAATAGATTAGAGATTAAAAATGTTGCACATAATAGAAATGATGCGAACATTTTTTGTAATTAATAAGGGATGACATGGCTAATAGGAGAAAAACCAATGTAATATTTGATCACGTTGTAGAAGAATATGTGATCAAACAAATAGCATATGCAAATGACTTTACGTTAATAGATTCAAGATTAAAAGTATTGCATATAATAGTGATGATGTGGATATTTTTTTGTAATTAATAAGGGATGACATGGATAGCTTGCATGAAAATATTGCAAGTTAGTAGGACACTTAGTGGAAAATGAGGTGGACACCTTGCATGAAGAGAGAAAACATCTAGTGGGGTTTAGTTTTATAAGAGTATATAGATCACCTCTTACGAGTTAGAGAGAACATTTGATAACTTTTTATTTTTTAATTATTATGCCCTCTTACAAAATTAAGTCCCCAGGTCGAGAACTCTACAGTCCTACTAACCCTCCACCCGAACCAGGAAAAATCGTATGTGCCTAAGTGTTTTGAGAGCTTGAACCACCGAAGATTCACACACCGACCTCCGATAAACAACACGATGCTTGTCGTGGTTTCGAACCCATGACAAGCATATTCAAGAGTCTTCTAAAGTTACTCTCTAAATCATCATTTTGAAGAGTCATTTGAGAAAAAAATCATTTTTTATATCTTTGTATCCTACAATAGTTTTTCTATATCTTATGCCTACTCTAGAGAGTCATCCTCGCTCTTCATCTTTGACTAAAAATCCAAAATAAAGGATGTCACTATTTGGAGATCCAGCTTAAAAGGTTGTTGTATTTTTTTATGGTAAATCTATAACGCGCTCGAGTGTTTCTAGACCACAGCTCGCTCGAGTGTTATTGTATCATATTTCACTACTTCTATTTGGGTGTAAGTTTTGTGTTTAATTGGTGTGAATTGATTATTCGTAGATAGGAATGGTCAGAATTACTCAAACTTTTTTGGCTTTTTGTGATTTTTTGTATGTTTTATTTGGTTCCCCTTTGATTTTTTCCAATTTAGCTTCCATACAAATAATCTGACTATTTATTTATTTAACTAATTTGTTTAATATTTTTCTTTATTTGGATAAATCTTTTGTCCATTGAATCTGATCTAATGGTCAGAGAATCGAGTATTGGATGTACTAGAAACACTCGATTTTTATCGGTTGTCAATCGAGTGTTTTTGCGCCGGACATCACTAGGGTATCACGTGCACCTGCAAGAGCGGTGGATAGACACTCATTTTTTATACCAAAACCTCTATTTCTATACATTAGAAAGAATATGATGTCTTTCAGAGTTGCTCTAAGAAACGATGAGCCATAAATCCTTCTTATTTTTATAACTTATAAGATTGTAGGCTCTCCTTAATATATATTTGTACCATCCATTGATTTTTTTAAAATCTTTTGATATTTGGATTATAATAATACATAATTTTTTTGAAAATGTGAGCTGTTTTCGGTTCAGAAAATTTGCACTGGTATGTGGTTTGCATTTCACCTTTTTTGAATTTAGAACTGATGGAGACAATAGTCACCTATAAGTTTTGTCAAAACTTGCGTCAATTTTTCATAGGTAGGTCCTGTTTGGATGGTGTCGTAGTTTGACCGCCCAACTTTTGGTAAATTTGTTTGGTTAAGTGTGAGTGGAACTAATGGAGACGTGAGTTGTGTGTTCAATATATCTCTTGGCTTTTGGATGTACATGTGTCGAGCGTGATACGGTCAACGACAATTGGAGAAGGTGTAGCAGGAGCCCGTGCACGGGCTTCAGTTTTTTTCGCCCCCACCGATCTCAGAAATCTATTTCCTTGGTCCTGACTTTCCGCCTCATCTCCCTGAATCCCTCTCTCCTGATCCCGCTCACCCCCGGCCCGCACCTCTCTTGCGATGGACCCCGGCCGCCCCCTCCACCTTTCTCGTCCGTTCCATCTCCTAGCTCTCCCCAGTGATGTAAAGGTGAGAGGTAGCGGCGATGCGCGGCGGATCTCGATGGTGCCGGGATGCAACAGCTCAACGGCGTGGGATACGGCGGCGTGGCGGTGGTAGCAGGCTGATCTGGGTGGCTGGCCGGCGGTGCCACCCGGTGGCGGTCTCCCTCCAATCGGATTCCTCCGCTCCAGGTTGGTGCATCCAATGCCCCTCCGCCCTCTACTTTCTGACTATAGGAAGAACCAAGTTTTGCATCAGTCAAGAACCTTGTTCCTTAGATCGAAAAGGAAGGGAGCCAGGAGAGACGGCCGGTGCTAGGATGGATCAGCGTGGCTGTCTACTTTGGAGTTGAAGAGGGAGGTGGACGCCGCCATCCACGGCACCCTCGACAAGGTCCTCGTCCTCTGATTCATCCGCGCTGCCGTTCCTAGCCCGCCCAAATCGACTGCATCTGAGTGCCTCGACATCAGCTCCAGATCCTCTGCCCCGCCACCGTCTCCTGTGCTGTCCTTCTTGGGGTCCTTCACCTGGATTAACGATCCCTAACTAGCAGATAAGTTCTCTAGCTCACTTCCCCCAAATCCCTCCGCTGTTACAAACCTTCAGTTGCTGCTGTGTTATTGGTGTTTAGTCAATGATATGTCACTGGAATTGCTGGTTATCTATACATGGATCAGAAGTGCAGTGCAACTGCTATGATTTAGGTGGTATTGTAAATTCTGTTGTTTCTTTAATGTTCTGTGTGTACTACCTGTGTATTATACTACTTAAATTTCAAGAAAAGCTATGTGCTTCGATGGGCTTGTCTGGTGCTTTTTTGGTCTTATTCCAAGAGGCTTTGGTCATTGTGTTGCATTAGTCTTATATGTATGTATGCAGTAGTCTTATATGTCATTGTGTTGCATTGGTCATTGTTTTTAGATGATTTTCTGTTTATTTAGTGATTCTTTTCAATTCTGGTTCATACCTGTATGTAGCCATAGATGATTTTCTGTTCCTTTGCACGCTACAAGTGGAATGCAAAACAGAGATTTTAATTCCTCTTTCATCCACTTGAAGTTTACTTCGCCAAAGTAATTATCATTCATACTACAAGAAAAAACTCATTTTTCAAAAGCAATATGAATCCTGATAACAGTGCAATAAGAAATTAACCATTAACCTACAACCCCAGACATAGGTTAAGCAGTCAACAGTGTGGTGTTTTTCCTTTGATTCTGTTGTTTAAACTTGAATTTAGAAGGTGATTCTATTGTTTAAAAGGATGTTAGAAGGTACCTTCTTAAGGTCACAATTTTCATGAAAGTGCCTATTTTTCTCATAAATCTCATGAGTTTAGTTTAATCATGATAGGAAATTTCATGTATTTTTTTAATATACAGAAATTAATTTCAGATAAGAGTTTCTACAGCTAACATGCTTGTTCTATCATTTGATCATCTGGCAATTAAGATATGAAATCAGAATTTTTTGGCTTCTGCATTTTAGAGTGTCACCAAGAACCTTTCCTTGGGAACCGAAGCCTTTTGGCTTGGGTGGCAAAGGAAGTCTGGAGTCAATGTTGTTGCTCGCTATGACACAACCTTTCCTGGTTTTCAGCACTTCTACTTTTATTGATATCTTTAGCTGGGTTTATAAAGAATTGCAATCTTTTTTTTTCTGTTTTTGCATTCATAATCAGTGCACATTCACCATGCATCAGTCATCATGCATAAGAGTTTATTTTCAAGTTACAGAGTTTTTTTTGTCATTGTGCATGCCGTTACTGTGCAAGCTGTAACTTGTCTGAAAATGGCTACTTCCATGTTTCTAATTTTTCTTTTCCATTGTGCAAGCTGTTACTTATCTAGCATTTTTTATCATGTTACCTGACTACCACCTGATGCTATGTGAACATGCTGCCATGTTGAACTAGTTGCTGGAATGTGTTGCTCGTGATGAGGCAAGGCTTTGGTTAAATTTTCATTTCGATTGGATTTCATTGACCATGTTTGGTTATACTTTCTGTAAGAAGTCGGGCTGCAGTACCCTTTCTAAATTTTCCTGCTTGCCTGTGTTATCTGGTGTTCCTCAAACCAGTCAAGGTTTTCAGAGCTTCTCTTTCAATGAATCAGCTTCATTGAATAAGCATTGGGATCTGTTGTAGTGCCAGAGTTGCAAGAACTACTTGCAGCGCCTTATCAGTCCTTGCTACTTGATTGATTTAATAGTTATTATTGTTTTGTTACTTCACTGCTCTATTGCTTCTAAAAATTCAGATTAAACCCATTTTCAGTGAACTGCTCATTTCAGTCAACAGTTTATATAGTTTGCTTTGTTCTTCCCTAACAGATAGCTGTAGTTTGCTATTCCTGGCTACATTCTATGGTTGCTGGCTTGCTGCTGTCCTAAACTACAATTCAGTACTATTAACTATATATTTTTATTTGGTTCAGATTTTCCTATGTCCAATGTGCTTGTTTATAATCATCTTATATTCAGTACTTTAGTTGTTAGCTTCTCCCTGCTTGTGTCATGCTGGCTTATCTAGTAGGACATGCTAATATCCATTTACTTATTTAGTAGACTGTTGCTTAAGTGATAGTAACCTGCTTTTGTATAGATGCATGATTTCTGCAAAGATCATTCAAAATTAATCCTTGCACTTGCAGCCAGCCCTGTCCTAGACCTACAATCATGAACCTGTACTCACGACCACATCTGCTAACTTTAGATTTCTCACTTATGCATGAACTGTTAGTTAACACTAAACTTGATACCTTTGACTAATGTTTGTTTTTTCTGGCTGCAGGTGGCTGCTGCTTTCCAATAGAGTTTAATATTGAGGCCTGGAGGGTATCTCGGTTTAGGTCTAGCCATAACTCTTGCTGTTAGTTTGATGATGAAATGGCTACGTTGGTATCTCTACTTGTCATGTAGATCTACTGTGGTTAAGATACAATTGAGTGATGGCCGTGGCTAAGAGACGATCAGGCAAAAGGAATGTACACGTTGATAATATCAAGGTGATTTTCTGTAGCTTCATTTTTCCTATCACAATTACATATCCTTATGAACATGTGATTTGCAATGTTACTTTACTGAAAAAAAAATGAAGCCTATGCCAAATGTCAATGTTCTTTATTTTAGGACAAATGTAGAGTTTGAGTGGAGCGCACGAGTGACCGTTCAAATCAGGCTGGGCCAAGTGAAGCTGCAGTGGTGTCTAGGCATCTTATATGTTTTCGTTTAGGAAGAAATGTGTTGGATATCTGTTTCAATAATGTGTGTGTAGCCTGAGTTTGAATTTGGATCATTTAATTCTAGATGTGAACAAATTAAACAAGTTAATATTTTGGTTTAATGGAATCTGTTTGAATGCTTTGTTGATGTTTATTGAGTTTCTAATTAATTAATGGTGCTGCAATATTGTCCGGTGGCACTAACCAAAAGTGTTGTAAAAGTGGCTATTGGCTACCACATTTTCTGTGGTAATATATTCTATAGCAACGAACAATCTACGTGGCAATAGGGGCGGCACTTTACAACAATGACATGGTGAATGTGGCAATTGCATATATTGCCACACTCGTTATGCGTAGCAATAGCGACTGCACCTTATAGCAACCAAATGTTGGGCATGGCAATTTGCACACGTTGCCACCACTTCTTGGTGTTGCGACATAATTCTTGTTGTCACACTCGTTATACTATGCAATAGAGACTGCACCTTATATCAATCAAACCATGGGCGTGGCAATTGTACATGTTGCCACCACTTTGTTGCGATATAATCCTTGTTGCCACACGTGTTATGCGTGGCAATACATTGTCTTGCAACACACGCTCTTTGTTGGTAGTGCACCATTTGCTACCACACGGGCAAGTTGCCATTGCAAGGTCCAGCAACGCCTAAGGCGTTGCATTAGTTGCTGTTGCCACACCTACACTATAGCAAATGCTTATGTTGCAGCGCCTACATGTTGCAAATCCAAAACGCATTTTGCAACGCTAAGCAGAAAAGCGTTGTCCAAAGCTTTACCCACGCAAGCGCTTGCAACGCCTCCCAACGAAAAGAAGTGTTGCTATTTCTGATATTGCAACTATTTTGGGTCTATTGCAACACTTTTCGGGTGTTGAAACATGGTCAAAATTTAGTAGTGCGCTGAGCATAACTAGAACCCTAACTCTCTCTCGGTCTCCCTCAGGGGCCGCACCCTCTAACCCTCTCCCTCCGTCTCCCTCAGGCGCCGCTCTATCCCTCTCGCTCTCTCTCCCTCCCCGTCAGGCGCCGCTCCATCCCTCTAGCTCTCCCTCTTCCCGAGCGGCCACGACCACGGCCAGGGCGCTGCTCCATCCCTCTGCCTCTCCCTCTCCCTCAGGCGGCCACGGCGGCGCAAGCGGCACGCATGGAGGCCAGGGCGGGCTCACGCGTATGGAGGCCACGACGGCACAGGAAGGGATCGCACGAGTCATGAGCACGCGAATCCGTGCAGCAGCAGCTCCTGCACCTTCCCCGACAACGGATCCGATGCTACCACCTCCACGTCGGCGGCCACGCACATCGTCATCAACTTCGGCAGCAGTAGCTCCTCCCCCATGCAGATCCAGTAGGCTCCCTCCTCCCTCCCTCTCCCTCGGTGGATCTGGCGACCTGGCAGAGCTGGCGACCCTGGTGGCGGCCGGCCTCGTGCGGACCTGGCGGTCTCCCTCCCTCCCTTTGCCCGTGCGGATCTGACGCATCTGGATCTCGGCAGCGGGCTCCCTCCCTTTGCTCGTGTGGATCCGGTGCATCTGGGATCCCCATGGCGGATTGAGCTCCCCTACTGCAATGGCAGCGCACATCCCAAATCCAGGCCTAGGCCCGGTTTGGTCTGCGAGCTTTTTTTCCTTTTTTGTTTTTTTATTTGAGTAATCGAGGTGGGCATTTTAACTGCCTTAGTAAAGATCCATTAACTGTGACCTTTTGACCGAGGTGGTTGCTATGTTCGCCTCGGTTAATCTATTTTGCCTGCCTCGGTTAAAATTCCTGTAGTAGTGAGAAAAATATTCCTCGAAGCTTGAAGTAGAAATAATATCACACACTAAATCAAACATTAGTTTGAATAATGCTCTTGTGAAGCATGAATAATTTGACACATGCTAGATATTTTTTGAAAAATAAGAGGAGTAACTTGAAGTCAAGTTATAAACTAGAAGTTATGTTTACTATTAGTAAACCAAATGTTGTACACTATCAAGATAAGATTTATCGGGATGCCTGTGGGTTCTAGTTTAGTGTGTACTTGTTAAATAAAACAAGAAGAAACTCCTCTATTCTCATGAAGAGAACACCTCATGAAGAAGGTTAAGCACCTCGTGAAGACGATCATCATGAAGATGAAATCCAATACACTAAGTGCACGCATCATCAATGTTGGCTATGCAGAATAATAAATCATCTCTTGTTTGGAAAATGATAAAGAGATAGAATAATCTCACATTGTGAGAATATTAGGAGAAAATAATAGTTGTAGACAACTCTACCTCTATAATTGTAAATGTTCTCTTATGTAAGAACCTGGATCTAGAAAATAAAGTCCATGTCAAAGTCACTTGCAGTGCTTATATAGGGTCATGAAGAAAGCAATTGAGGTTGAATCTCATATATACTAAGAAGAAATAAATGTTCTGCTATATCTCTGGCAAATGAAATGAATAAATATGTAATATGTAGTTGATACATGGATTATAAAAATCCATATAGTTCCAGAAGAATAGAAATCACAGCATATGGAAATTAAATCTCATACAAAGTATTAAGAAGTATAAGGTAGTATATGTTCCTGAATGAATATTGAAGTCTCAAGAAGAGCATGACAGGGAAGGAATAAAGTCATTGAGTGACTTTATAGTAAATGACACTATCTGATTGTGTATATCACACAGTAATGTCTCATGAAGTAGAGAATATATCTCATAGAAGAGAAATGTTTTTCACTGAGAGTGAGAACATTCTCTAAAGAATTAATCCATAAAGGATTACCTATCAATTTTTTAATAAACACCATTAATCCTTAAAGTAAATATAGACCTGAGAGAAAGCAATGGGCAGTCATAAACACCATAAAATTGTCAAACAAACACTCAGGAAAAGTGCATATTGAAAATCTAGCAATGAAGTGGTGATTTCCTCTAAATACCATAAAAGGTATAAGAATAATAGTGATTTTGGTAATTGAATTATCCACAAAATGCCAAATGAAAGACTAGATTTATTATTTAGTGGTACCATCGAAATCTAGAAGATTTGTAGAACACATGTTTTGAAAATCCAATAAGAAATAGTTACAAGTATTTAAACTATAACATGAGATTTGAGGTACTACCTAGCTAAGCTAGAAGGTATCTTATATTGTAACACATTCATCCCAAAACCCTCTAAAATGATTTATTAGCCTTGAAGGATAAATTTTGTTTGTTTTGCATAGCTAAGAAGTGGTCATTTATACATGAAGCATATAGCTCTTGTTTACTCATCATAATGCATAGAAGAACTGCAATCCAACTCTTCAAAGACATAGCTTGTGGTACTACATACCAGTAATTGTGCACGTATTTTTGAAAAGTTTGATTTCTGAAAGGGACCGTGACGCTTAAAGGGGGGGGGGGGTGAATTAGGCAACTTAAAAGTCTAACTCTAAACTATGACCTCTTTTTCTAACCTTAGCAAAACCAATACAAAAGATAAACTATCTAAATATGCAACTACGATTTAGCTAGTCTGTTACTATCTCTATCGCAAAAGGAGTTATGCAAATAATGTAAATGCGGAAGCTAAAGAGTAAGGTAGAGATATGCAAACTCCCGTCGATGACTCCGGTATTTTTAGCGAGGTATTGAGAAGCGCACAAGCTTCCCCCTAGTTCTCGTTGGAGCCCATTGCAAGGAATCCCTTGCAAGGGCCAAGCTCCCGGTCGGGTAACTCCATGGATAGTCCCGGACCTTCCCCACGCGCAAGTGGGTCTCCGGTGTGCCTTCCGGCGAGCCTCTCCTGGACCGCTCCCCGCCATCTTCACTATCAAGCTTCCGGCCGAACCGCCGCGGGCCTTGTTCCCTTCGGTACATGGTGGCGGCTACACCATAAACACGGTTGGTGTGATCTCGCAAGACTACAAGCTCCTCCGATGTACAACAATGATGCGCGCAAGCACCGAGTGGTCAGAGGTGTGCAAACCTCACTAAACACTAGGCCTAAACTTAGAGCAAGCGCATAAGCGGTGGTCTAATCAACCTAAGCACTTCGCAAAGCACTTACCCTAATCACCTAATGAATCATTAAGCACTATGCATGTGGAGATCACTAAAATAGTGTATTAACACCCTTGGTATGTTTCATCAGCTCCACTCATCTCAAATGGCCGGTTGGGGGGTCTATTTATAAGCCCCACTGAGAAAGTAGCGGTTGGGGACGAAACCCAACTTTCTGCTACTGACCGGACACTGCTGTCGTACTGACCGGACACGTCCGGTCACTCACAACGGTCACTTGGTCTTCGGCGCGATCAACTGATCGGACGCTGATGGCGTCCGGTCACATTCCACCGGACGCGTCCGGTCGCAACTACGTCGCTCTAGAACCTCTCTGGACACGATCGGACGCTGCAGTTCCTGCGTCCGATCGATCATCCTCCATCGTCCGGTCAGTGCTGAGCTATTGCCGTGATAGTGAATAGTGTCATCATTGTGTCCGGTCATTTTTAGTCCTCAGCGTCCGGTCGCTGCTGCTGACGCCTGCTGTTGCTGAGCATCTTGACCGGATGCGTCCGGTCGCTATAAGGGCTGCGTCCGGTCACCTCTGTGAAGCTCATTTCTTCGTGATCTTGCATCCGGCTTGGTTCCTATCTTCATGCTTGGACTTTGCTTGATATCTTGGGTCATCTCTTATGCTTCTAGGGTCTTGCTTATGGTGTTGATCGTGGGATCATCATGTCACCTTCGTCCAAGTCACGTCTTGCACCCTATTGAACTACAAAACAATTACTTGCAAATTCATTAGTCCAATTTGGTTGTGTTGGTCATCAAACATCAAAATCCAAAGTAAATGGGCCTTGGGTCCATTTTCCTTACAATTTTGATAATTCAAACAATGAAGTTCAAAGAATGGCTTTAGGAGGGGAGCATATTTAATTGAATGTACCTTGAAGGTAAACTACTAATATTGCAAATATCAAGTTTATGCATAGAATAGAGGGAGTAGATCATATTTGCTAAATCATTAAAGTTTATGCATAGACTGTGAAGATATATATAAATTCATGAAGAATACAAGATCCTATAAGTGACCAAGTTTAAGTGTCGTACTCCATTTCCCTATGTGAGTTTGTACATGAAGATTTCTCACACAAGGTTTTTCATGAGGTAACATGTGCAATCAACATGCGAATGCAATGTACTCTTTTCTCTAAGAACCACTATTTTCTTTGGGTTTTTGGATGGAGTTTTTAATGAAGCATGTGACGAGGACATCACTCCTTCAGATGCACCCGCTGATCCTTCAACTGTTATGCAAGGTCCAATGACTAGAGCTCGAATGCAACAACTGAACCTAGAGGTGAGTCATTCTTAGTGATCCTTTTCATAATTTTGAGAATAGATTACTACCTAATGATGTTATCATACTTAGGAATGTTGGAGAGGATCATGAAGTACTTGGAGAGAGGTGCAGAGGTGGAGAAGGCCAGCAAGGACGTCCAAGTCAAGCGGGAGTCCTGGTCAAACTCGAATTTGAGTCTACCTAGGCCTCCAGGACTAGCCTACAGTAAAACGGACGACAAGGGACATACAAACTCCATTTTCAACAGTCCACCTATGCATGAAAAGCTAATTTCATAATATAACCAATTGCTTTGTTTTGACATTAAAATTCCACCGGAATCATCAAAACAAGTAAGCGTAAAAAATCTGCTAGGGTGATGTATCACCGTCTTTTGATTCGTTGGGCCGTGTATCGTCTAAGATGCCATTAGGGGGGGGCGTCCATGGGGTATCACGCCCCAAACACTTTATATTGAGTACTCATCAACCAAGTTAGAGTTTGAGTTTTGCTTTAGATCAACATGTGTTCAAACAGTCGCCGTCATCGGTTATGAAACCCAACTTCAAGTGCTTGATAATAGATCTGCAATTTGTCACTTCAATTATTGAGTTGCTTCTTTCGAGTTCTTGCTTATGTTTTTTGTTTTGCAAGCAGGGATTAGCTTTCTCGGTGAGGTCAACCGGTTTGTGACACGGTTAATAACCAGCGGAGATGTGGTGCTAAGGTTGTAGGATTCAGGTCTTTTGATATGAAGCCGGATCGGTGTGTAACGTTTCAACCAAAACGAGAGTTATGTTCACCTGATGGAAGATCGGAAACCCCCATCCTTATCGGTGTATATTGTAGCAATCATCAAAGGAGGAGTATTGTAAAACATACATATTCTAGAAGAGAAACGAGAGGATAAATCCTAATCCTAGTCCGTTATTTTTGTGGACTCTTACCAAACACTTATGCAAGACTATATATACATGGAGCTCTATGTTGTAATCATCAATATTAAGAGAAATAAAGAATAGCCTCTCTATCTTTATTTATGTGTTCTTCTACTTTCATCTACACTACTACAGAATGGACTTGTTGTCCCGGGCGGTAACGACCTTTAGTCCCGGTTACCGCGCCGGGACAACGATCTCGGGACTAAAGGTGCCACCTTTAGTCCCGGGTCATCGAGCCGAGACTAAAGAGGGACCTTTAGTCCCGGTTGGTGTTACCAACCGGGACTAAAGGCCCTCCAGCCGAGCAAACGTGGCCGCACCCTTTAGTCCCGGTTGGTAACCCCAACTGAGACTAAAGGTTTCTTTTCTTTTTCTTTTTTTTAATTTGTTTTCAGTTCAGTTACACGTATTTGTTTAATATATAATGTGTTTTTATGTACGTATTCTATGCTGCTAATATAAATACACGCACGCATATAATTCTCATCTCGAGCATTATTATATTCGAATAAAGTATGAACATATATATATTATAGATATATATATATGTATATATACAACACTTTCATAATTTTGTTCTCGAAAATAACGATATCAATAAACATTTAATTTACATCATTTATTCCTTAGGATCAAAGTAGAACTCGCCATTGGGATTTAGCACTTTTTCTAGAAGATATCCTGCTATTGACTCTTGAACTGCTTTCAGATGGTCTTTTTGCATGACCCTTCGTTTCAACCATTCAGTCTTACATTTGAAATAAAAGGAAAAGTATTAATACATATATATATATATTCATTTAAAAAGAAATAAAAAATTGATATATACGTACTCTGAGGACATCTTTAGGAGTTCTTCTTATGTGCGCAGTGATAAATTCACAAACGTAGTATCCACACAAGTTATTACCTGGTTCCTGCCGCAAACACCACTGTACGAGAAGAAGATTATTCTCATCATCTCACACGTAAATTGAAGTACGATATAGTAATTAAACACGTGGGGAAGTGTATATAGTACAACTTACTGATATTTCAACTACATTAAGTGGTGCCTTGCAATCCTTGCGATGTTGCCGAATAAACTCTTTCCAAACCCTGTGCGACCAATAATGTACGATCATTAATAAATTATGGCAAAGTCTATTCAATAATAGTTGTGCGCGAGAGATCGAAATTACCCCTAGATAATGTCTATCATATTTTGGTATAGTGCCCGCTCTTTTCTCAACGAGTCAAAGATTACTAACCGACTTGAGTTTAACTCAATGACAATGAGTATCCAGTGAAACCTGCATTGGTTTATACACACACGTACATGCATATAAGTTGTATTGATATTACATAAAATGTGTAGACTACATTATTATTAACACTTACTCAAAGTTGTACGGGAAAAATATTGTTGTCTTGTCGTGCTGCTTCACGAAGAACATCATGATATTCTCCCGTGCTTCAGATATCCACCGCTCTTTGACAATAATACCGGTTTTGAATACGATATAAGGATCAATGAAGCCAACACTGGTGTCTTGTATTCTTTGGAGCTCTGACATCTGGAATCTGTATATAAATATAAGTTACATGTGAGGATAATTATATACACGTACGCATGGAAGTGAGTTTATTAAATAAAAGTAAGAATCACTTACAAACAAAAGGAGCTAATGATTGATTTGTCCAGAGCGTCCAAGTGGAATAGTTGATGCAATTCTTCGAAACTAATATGTAAGATGTCATCGCCACGGAAGTAATGATGGTCTCTAAATCTGACAAAGATCCACTGCTCACCCCTGCCACACGCCTACATGTACCACTTGTTGAGCAAGTACATTTGCGTACCCAATTTATTCAGAGCCGCAGGGTTGTACAGACTTTTGCCATATTTATAAGTCTTCCAGGTATCAACTTCCAGGTTCTGGATTGGAGCTTTGCCCGTCAATTGATCCAAGGTCAAACCAGTATCTTTAAAAAAGCATTAAGGGCTTAAACCGACACTTCTCCAGAGTTGTCTGGTCGATAGACTTCTATGTTGGAACCATATTTATTAGCAACAACAAGATTTTGTATTGGTTGCTTCTATTGTCCGAGCTGTGGGACATCCTTCCCTGATGCTCTTTTCCTTTTCTTACCTGCATCATGTGACTTCACGAAAGAGCGGTCATAGTCTGATAGTGGCGAAGGCTTACGAAGTTCAATCATCTTTTTCTTGTGAGCATCGACCTTCTGCCTCAGCACCTCTCGTGGTAGGTAAAAGTACGGCTTCTCCTTAAGCTTCGCTTGACTCTTGTTTTTGGTATCTATAAAAAAATCTTTCACTTTTTTGTCTTCTTCAGCTGCTATTTGCTCATCAGTCTTTTTAGGAAGTATTTCTTGAGAAATAACTCTTTTTCTCGGGGTCTTCTTTGCCGCCGGGACCTTAGACGTCTTTGTAGTGCGTCGCTGTGGAGGGGGTGGGGGCGGTGTTGGAGACCAGCGTGGAGGCGATGTGGCCGGTGTTGGTGGAGATTGGCGTGGAGGCGTTGGAGATCGTTGTGGAGGCGGTGGGGCCGGTGTAGGAGTTGGAGATCGTTGTGGAGGCGATGGGGCCGGTGTAGGAGTTGGCGATCGCCGTGGGGATGAAGTCGTCTCGCCCCCCGCGACACTGTGATGAGATGGGGAATGAATGATTAGGCTAGGCTGGGGGGAGACCCTGCTACACAAACAAGTTGTGTGTCAATTATTTTTGAAGCCAATAGAAAATTAATGGAAAATAATATTTCATTCACTTTCATTCGTTCCTAGGGTGAGGTAGGGGAAGCGGTGGCGCCCCAGGAATGATGATGAAGTGTTTGCACCATTGAATAAATGTCTTCTCTGCTTCTCCTAGTGTCTTCTCCCCATCACCGCCTTCAATGTCAAGAGGAATATTGCTGTAACCTTTGAGCACTCTATCAACTGAGACGCTAGCATATCCAGGTTGAATAACTGACCCATGGATTCTTGGTGTCTTCGTTCGGTCTATTGGAGATACAACCCCGACAGCCACCATGATTGATGCATTATTACCATCTGGAATGTGCAGCTCACATGTTGTTAGAGGCTCGGTAATGTCATCAATAGGGAAGCGTAACCCAGCGTCATCTTGAATAACTGGCAGCTCCGTAGAAGCACAACTGCTTTTCATCTGACCAACGGGGCTAATGGTGACTCCCGGCATTGATTGCGATTGCATTTGACTCATTGTTAGCTGCACTTGCCTCTTGATCTCCTCCTGCATTCTTGCCTCAAGAGATTTTTCTCGTTCACGTGATTCAAGCAATGCTTGTCGTGACTCATCAACAAATTGCTCCAATGCACGGATTCGTTCTGCCTCCTCATCCTTCTTTCTCTGGCGGCTTCTGTAGGTATCCTTGTCTGCTGGAAATGCGTGTAGCCATGGAACCGCCCCATAGCCTCTTGTTCGACCACCATGTTCGGGATTCTCTAGGGCATATGTCAATTCATCCTTCTCTCTGTTGGGCTTGAAAACACCACTATCAGCTTCTTCCCTAGCACGAGCTAGTCTCTGTGTTGCTCTCTCAATTTTTTGGCCGAAAATTAGCTTGTCAGTGTCTAGGTCTAGGCTTTCCCCATGAGCGTAGAACCAATTCTTCGCGCGTTGAGGCCAGTTCTTCTCTATTGTTACGAACAACATTGCTCGTAGGTCAAAGTGTTCTTGTTTGTACTCATCCTAGACACGTACACCTGGTTTGTTCCTTAAAACTAGAAGTTCTTCAACTAATGGCTTCAGATAGACATCAATGTCGTTGCCAGGTTGCCTCGGACCTTGGATGAGGATCGGCATCATAATGAACTTCCGCTTCATGCATAACCATGGAGGAAGGTTGTAGATACATAGAGTAACTGGCCAAGTGCTATGACTAGTGCTCTGCTCCCCAAAAGGATTCATATCATCTGTACTTAAGGCGAACCTTAAGTTTCTAGCCTCATTTGCAAACTCTGAAAATTCCCTGTCTATCGCTCTCCACTGGGACCCATCAGCTGGGTGTCTCAGCATATTGTCTATCTTACGATCTTCTTTATGCCACCACAACAACTTTGCATGGTCTTTATTTCTGAACAAACGTTTTAAGCGTGGTATTATAGGAGCATACCACATAACCTTGGCAGGAATTTTCTTTCTAGGACGTTGTTCACCCTCGACGTCACCAGGATCATCGCACCTGATCTTATACTGTGATGCTTTACATACCGGGCATTCATCCAAATTCTCGTATTCATTGCCATGGTAGAGGATGCAGTCATTAGGACATGCATATATCTTTTGGATTTTTAATCCCAATGGGCAGACAATCTTTTTTGCTTCGTACGTAGTGGTGGGCAATTCATTTGGCTTCAGAAGCATCTTCTTTATGAGGTTCAATAAATTCCTAAATGCCTTGTCGGATATACCATTCTTTGCCTTCCACTGTAGCAATTCCAGTGTTGTACCTAGCTTTTTTCCCCCTCTTCGACCGTCGGGTATAGTAACTTCCTATGATCCTCAAGCATGCGCTTGAACTTAACTTTCTCTTTTTCACTTTTCAATTCTTGTTGTGCATCACGAATGGCATCGCCAAGAGCATCACCGAGATCATCTTCTACCGCTACCTCTTCTTCATCTCCCCCATTGTAGTATCATCAAAGGCACCATACTGAGCAATAATGCCATCAATGTCTAAATCTTCTCCTTCACCTTCTTCCATCATTACCCCGCTTTCTCCATGCTTAGTCCAACATATATAGTTTGACATGAAACCTGACTTAAGCAAATGTGAATGAAGACTCATTGAGCTTGAATATTTCTTTAAATTCTTACATAGGGCACATGGACAGCACATGAAACCATCCCGCTTATTTGCCTCGGCCACACCTAAGAAATAGTGCAAGCCCTCAATAAAGTCTTGGAAGCGGCGATCGACATTGTACATCCAATGGCATGACATAATCTGTATTACACGACAAATTATAAAAACCTTGAACATAATTAAGTATTTTATTACACAACATAAATAACACACACACGGTTGATTAATTAACTAAGCCTAGCTACAACGTAAGCAATCCCAACTATCACTAAATAAACTAAAACTACAATGCACTTCAATAACATAATTATTTCGTGATCATACGCAACTAAAACAGACAAATCATTCTTCTGTTGAATATCAATAAGCTTCTCCTGCTGGCTCACTGACTCATCAGCAGCAGCCGCTACCTCAAGCGCACCCAAATTCTGCACGTATGTAGCATAATCTTCCTCCCAGTACCAACCATCGCATCCATTGCCCTTCCACTGAAATTAAAGCCAAAAAATATTTAGTCAAAAATATTCAAGAAAAGAAGGTCAATTAGCCATAATTATAAAATGCGTAAGAAACTCACATCGCGATTCGGGCACTTGTAGAAAACACGACCCGTGTTGGGTCCCTGTCTCTTGACTCGGTACTCCATCATAATATTCCGCTTACACTTGCCGTAGATAATGAGAGGGAGTTTTGGCCTCAGTCGTTTCGCAACCGAACGAGAGGCCGAGGATCCGGTACCAGTTGTCATCTACTTTCTATACTTATTTTTTGCAAACTAGTGTAAATTTCATATTTTCTAAAATGATATATTTAAATAAAACTAGTACGGATTTCACATGTTTCAATAAATAACCCTCCGTACTAGTTGACTTTGCTTACGTGATCATCTCGGCCAGCATTTCTCCACCGGACGGCACCGTACTTGGCCAAGGAAGAGCTCCGATTCTACGAGAAAGGGAACACGGTCTTCCACGACCGTTGCCGCTCTCCCTCGTAGAATCAAAGTTCCTCCTTGACGTCCGTTACCGCTCGGTAGAGAACATGTTGGCCGAGTTGAACACGGTCCGCAAGTTCAACTAGTACAGATTTTCTATAATTTTCTAACTATTTACTAAGTTTTTCATTTCATGGAAAATTTAATTCTAAAAAAAGATATGATTTCTAAGTAGTTTATTTCATGGAAAAAATAATTCTAAGTGACCTGCTCGATATCGGCGAGCTCACGGACGTTTAGGTTGCCGAGGATAGTAACATTTGTAGATGACATTTATAGGTCTGAAGTTATCAAATATCCATCAAATTATAGCTCAAAAACATGTTTCAATAAATAACCATCCGTACTAGTTGACCTTGCTTACATGATCAACTCAGCGAGCATTTCTCCACCGGACGGCACCGTACTTGGCCAAGGAAGAGCTTCGATTCTACGAGAAAGGGAACACGGTCTTCCACGACCGTTGCCGCTCTCCCTCGTAGAATCAAAGCTCCTCCTTGACGTCCGTTACCGCTCGACAGAGAACATGCTCGTCGACCTGAACACGGTCCGCAAGTTCAACTAGTACGGATTTTCTACAATTTTCTAACTATTTTTTAAGTTTTTCATTTCATGGAAAATTTAATTCTAAAAAATAAAAGGCATGATTTCTAAGTATTTTATTTCATGAAAAAAATAATTCTAAGTGACCTGCTCGATATCGGCGAGCTCGCGGACGTTTAGGTTGCCGAGGATAGTAACATTTGTAGATGACATTTGTAGGTCTGAAGTTATCAAATATCCATCAAATTATAGCTCAAAAACATGTTTCAATAAATAACCATCCGTACTAGTTGACCTTGCTTACGTGATTATCTCGGCGAGCATTTCTCCACCGGACGGCACCGTACTTGGCCAAGGAAGAGCTCCGATTCTACGAGAAAGGGAACACGGTCTTCCACGACCGTTGCCGCTCTCCCTCGTAGAATCAAAGCTCCTCCTTGACATCCGTTACCGCTCGGCAGAGAACATGCTTGCCGAGCTGAACACGGTCCGCAAGTTCAACTAGTACGGATTTTCTATAATTTTCTAATAATTTTCTAAGTTTTTCATTTCATGGAAAAATTAATTCTAAGATCACGTAAGCCACCGGGGACGAGGATGGCGCGTGCTCCAGTGAGGACGAGTGAGGCGTGATTTTGATGAACTAATTTAACTTTTGTTTATCGAAACATATATGCAAATCATCATGTGATTTTGAGCTAAAAATGACATATAAAACCATAATAAAGTCCAACATATAAAGTTACACATGCATCTATATCGCAAAATGAGATAAGCTACTGATAAAACATAAGAGGATTAAGTTTGTTACCTCCAAAATCGAAGAGCAACACTAATGGAGGGGGAGAGAGCAAGAACAACAGCAAGCTGAAGAACAGAGGCAGTGAGTTTGAATGGAATGGCTCGGGCTCGGGGAGGAAGAAATGAGCTGAATTATAGGCCGGGATAATTAGTCCCGGTTAGAGGTCCAAACCGGGACTAAAGATTAATCTTTATTCCCGGGGCATCACCCAAACTAGGACTAAAAGCTTACCAACCGGGACTAAAGGTAAACCTTTAGTCCTGATTGGTAATACCAGCCGGGACTAAAGATCTCTGCCCCGCGGACGACCGTTGGGCAGGGACCTTTAGTCCCGATTGGTATTACCAACCGGGACTAAAGGATCCTTTAGTCCCGGGGGCAAAAAATACCGAGGCTAATGCCAAATTGAAACATCGTTCTAAAATCTGTTCTCTAGTAGTGCTACTATATTAATCACAGATGACGAATAGGAAAAGATTCTAACCACTTACGACATGTTTTTACAACACAGGACTAAATGCACGGTGAACTTGCTACCACTCGTACGTTAAGCAAAAACATTGACCAAGTGATAAGGATTATTAATGATTAATCACACAGCATCTCGGCACGATCCATGGGCCATGGCCCCTTCCCCTTCCACAACGCCTCGACGCCAGGGCGGGCGGGGGTTGGCCGTTGGGTACGTCGACCGCCGCCGGCCTCACGTGACCGGCATGTGCCCATGTTCGAATCGAATAACAGATGGGTTTACTTGTCGGAGCGATGGCGATGCTAGGATACTATCTGTCGAGTTGTTGCTTATCAGCGCTAGTTTCTTCTTATTACTTATCAACGCGTCCAATAGACGACCGCCAGTTCATCTCTTGTGTCCACGGAATTCAACCCTTTGTTTTGACAAGCGCCTCCACGGAATTCAACCCTTTGTTTTGACAAGCGCCTCCATCGGGGTGTCAGAGCTGACTTTGATGGACGCGGCCAGAATGGGAGTATAACTGCACGCAGATCAGAATCTTGTGTACTGGTTGCTTGATGGCCGGCCATGCGCGCATGTTACGTTCCTGAATTAACAAGAGTCCGCCGGGCGCGGGCGGAGAGCAAGAGCACTCGACCAGAAACGCACCCACGCCATGCACGCATGCACTTGCACTTGCAGCGCCGATCTGAATCTGATCGGCTATCGGCATGCATGCGCAGCGCAACTGTCGCTGCGCGCGCTCATGTGCCGTCGTGCGCCCCTCGATCTCGATCGCTTGGATTCAGCTGTTGCCCGTCAGCTCGATCGAACTCGAACCCTTCCTATTTAAGTACCGATCGACCACCCGAGTGGGCCAGTGACTTTGTAGCAACCACATCGAAGACCAGCACCTATCGTCGGACGTACAGTTCCTTGATCCCTACATCGTGAGCTTCGTCCTTCGTGTGATCCATCTTCACTTGCACTGGATCCTGCTGTACTGTTTGAGACGCAAAGCTAAGGGTGGTAGTAATTGGAGACACCCAAACCTCTGGCCTTGCTGTTCCTCGCGGTGGTCGCGCTGGCTGCCACGTCGGCCGTCGACGCCTGGTCCAGGGGCACGGCCACGTTCTACGGCGGCAGCGACGCCTCGGGCACAATGGGTACGTACCCTACCCATGCTTACTACGTATAGTAGTAGATTTCAGATTTCACTGCATGCATGTTATGTCGCGCTCCGATCCAGTTCTCATCCAGTATGTAAACTGCCACATGATCGATCAGGCGGGGCGTGCGGGTACGGCAACCTGTACGCGACGGGCTACGGTCAGTACACGGCGGCGCTGAGCCAGGTCCTGTACAACGACGGCGCGTCGTGCGGGCAGTGCTACCAGATCTCCTGCGACCCGCAGACGGACGCGCGGTGGTGCCGGCAGGGCGCCGGCGCCGTCACCGTCGCGGCCACCAACCTCTGCCCGCCTAACTACGCCTACTCCGGCAGCGACGGCGGCTGGTGCAACCCGCCGCGGGCGCACTTCGACATGTCGCAGCCGGCGTGTCTCCAGATCGGCATCTACCTGGGCGGCATCATCCCGGTGCTGTACCAGCGCGTGTCCTGCGCGAAGCAGGGCGGCGTGCGCTTCACCATCACCGGCTTCAACTACTACGAGCTGGTGCTCATCTCCAACGTCGGTGGCAGCGGCTCCGTGGCCAGCGCCTGGGTCCAGGGCTCCAACACCAACCTGGTTCCCATGAGCAGGAACTGGGGCGCCAACTGGCAGTCGCTTGCCGCGATCGCCGGCCAGGCGCTCACTTTCGGCGTTACGTTCACCGGCGGACAGACCATCGTCTTCCTGAACGTCGTGCCGCAGAACTGGGTGTTCGGCATGTCATTCACCAGCAACTTGCAGTTCTCCTACTGACTACAGGAATATATATAGCGCTCGCCTACCTACTAAGCCTAGGATCGGAGCGAGCCCATCTCTTTGGATAGCATCAGTAGGTAGTTAGCTTGGAGAGAGCTCTCTGTTAATTGATCTCCACCAATAGGCCCAACGGTCTATTGGGCCTTTGGATTTGCGTCCTGATCGGGAGCGCCCAACTCTAATATGGTTGGCGAGCCCCTGTCGCATAGCACTATAAAAGATAGATGAGGATCACGGCTCTAACTACGAGGTTGACCTGAGCCGCCGTAACCACCTACAGAGAAACACTAATCCGATCTAAAGTAGAGTGCTGCCAGCGACGGGAAGCTCCACCTACTCCGCCGTCGCCTCTAGATCGTCTCCACCACGCTGGACTCCATCGCGCCGAGCTTCCTCGACACCGGCGTCCACGAGGCTACGGCGCAACTACGCCAGGACGAACTAGAGGAACCCTAAGTAAGATGCTTACCCCGATCTATGGTTTAGAGACATTGTTGTATCTAACAATGGTACCAGAGCCAAGGTTGCCAGTGTGTAGATCTAGTATGGGGTAAAGCATTGAAAAGAAATCAAAGAAAGAACAAGGATTCGATCCGTTTCGGATTAAAACCCTAACCCTAACCGGGTAAAAGAAAATAGAAAAGAGACCGGGAGGGTGGCGGGTGTCACTGACTGCCGGTCACCACCGCCACCGAGCCGGAGGAAAGGTGCCACATTGCCATCTTCGCCGGCGCACGGCTAGAAAAGAACATCGGTGTTCAGATCTGAGAAGAGAATAGAAAGGGGTCTCGGCACTCCGAGTCAAACCCTAACCCTAACCCCAAACCCAAATTGGTTCAACTCCGAAAAGAAAAGAAAGAAAATTCAAAAGAGAAGGGGAAGAGGGGAAGGGACTAGAAACGATTAGAAAAGAAAAGAATGAATTAGATCCTTTCGGATCTGAGCAGACAGAAGGGGTTCCCTAACCCTAACCCTAATTGGGTGAAGCAAAGAACAAAAGAAGAGGGATTCGACCTAGAAGAGAATCAAAGCTGAACCCTAAACCCGTGAAGAACCTCTGGGGAGGAAGAACAGTGGGTCGGATTCCGAACTCTAACCCTAGATCTAAAACCCAATCCCCAACACCGGTTTGGATAAGAGAAGAAGAATCCAAATTCAAAAGAAGAAGGGGACGGGGAAGAAGAGGAAAGGCACCTACCTCGCCGTGCATCGGGCTGACCCTTCGCCGGCGCGGGGGAAGAAGGCCGAGCTAGGGGAGCTGTTTCGCCCGGGCTCGGCCAAGGGGGCGCCGCGGCCAGACCACTCGACAGCGGTGTGCTCACCCGCTGGGGAGCGCGCACGCCGGCGAGGGGGCCGACGACGGCGCCATGGCTGCCCGCTCCACCGTTTCGCTAGCTCCGCTGCGCTCTGTCGCTCGTGGGGCTGAGAAAGAGAAAGGAAGAGGAGGAAGGGGAGCCGGACTTGGTCCGGTGGCAGTCTTCCTCACCGACGCTGATGGCCACCGTGGCCGCCGCCGCTGTCGCCGCTCGACAAGAGAGAGTGGAAGGGGAGTAGAGTGAAAGATACTAGGGTTTTGGCAGGCAGGCCGGTCACGAGCGGGGTTTTGTTCTCCTTATCCGCGCGCGCGACCGTCCGATCGGAACGAACGACGCAGATCAACCGGGCCAGAATCAGGCCCAAGAGGGCGCGAGCGGGAGGCTGCTTTTTCGGCCCAGGCCCAGGTTCTGGCCTAGGTGTGGGCAGCGCGCGTGCGTGGGCTACTGTGGCAGGCTGGGCCGGTACTGTAGTTGCAGGCCGGGCCACAATGAACAGTAAATAAAGTACCGAGTTTATTTAATTTTCAGAAGCAGATTTTGATGATATTTGTCTACTTTAAATATCTCTGTTAAAATTTGAACCAACGGGATAATTTTTTAGAGAATATTTGAGAAAAGTTTAATGCTTCTGAAAAATAGATAATGAATTTTTTCATGTTTCCGCTACTAAAGAAATTGTTTATTCTCCAGTTATTTTGAACCAACGTGATATTTAAATGGAGAAAAATATATTTTGACATGATTATGATGTTGTTATTTTCTGACCAACATTGTTAATAATAATATTGTAAATCTTAATGATTTTATGCATTAATTGTGTCGACGAAATATGGTCGGCAGTCTACCTAGGGGTATGCCCAAGGTAGTAGATTATCGGCAGACAGATGCGCAAGCCCCAAACAAGACGGTGACGCAAGACAGACACGAGGTTTTATCCAGGTTCGGCCGCCAATAAGGCGTAATACCTACGTCCCGCGTCTGATTTGTATTGCTGTATGTCAATGAGAGATGTTTTTTAGAGGGGTCCCCTGCCCGCCTTATATAGTCTGGGGGGCAGGGTTACAGATCTGGAAACTAATTCTAGTCAGTTACAATTGCCATATGTAGCCGAACAAGAATTCCTATTCTAACCGACCAGGATCCTGCTTGGTCGCCAAATCCGTCTTGATTCCTTGTGCGGGACTCCGATCAGGTGGACCGAGCCGCACGTCGTTTTTCGGGTGGACTGAACCCATCGATCCGGGCCAGCCCAAGCTTAGCCGTAAGGGTATAGGGGTTAATACCCCCATAGCTAGTCCCCGAGCATCATGTATTATGCTGCGACACGCCATTTTCACCTTCTCCGACAAGCGAGGCTTGGACTCTTGACGCCTCCGACCACCGTCAACACCGGAGAAGTAGGTTGTCCGAAGAATGTATGGTGCTCTTACAACAAAAAGAAAAGATTTTTGTCCTGAGAAGTGTGCCCACTTGTATTTCTGAAAAGAAATGTAAGTGGTCTTGAAACATAGCGTCCTTGAACATCAGAAGCGTAGGGGTCGAAAAAACAAACACATTCACCGCAAGGTGAAGTGTGCCCACTTAGTCCCCGAGCCTGGTAGGAGGTGACGTAGGCACGTGGTGCCAGGGTCTAAAAAAGAAACTCCGCTGAAGTTAAGAATCAAATTACCGTACATGCCAAACGAGATACACCGGCAGGTGCGTCGTACCTACGTAGTCGCCGAGCTTGCTGGAATGCAAAGCATGAGCCTTGTAGCAAAGGCCAAAATAAATGTCTCTCAATTGTATGTGAGTACAAATCACATGTAGCCGAGGAGAGCAAAACTCCAAGAAGTGGTCGGGAGAGTCCCCGAGCACAGCAATTGTCATAGCAGCTCCTGAATATGGTAATAATCGGAGCAGCCCCCGGGCACAACCGTGGTCGGAGCAGTCCCCGAGCACAAAAGTGATCCGGACAGTACCCGAGCACGGTAGTGGTCTGGGCCGTACCCGAGCACAATCAGAGCAAATCCACGATCGCGTGCGCTGCTTGTACTATTATTTGGTGTAGTTATTTTTCTCTACTCTCTGCCAAGTCCAGTCTGACCAGTCTGACACGTCTGGTCAAAAAAGTAAATAGGTATAGTACGTCATTCTGTCTTCTTATTCTTATTTTTTATTTTTTGGCAAACAGTCGGTGACACCTGTATTGAGGTGTGTCAGTGTGGGCCCTCTTACACCATCAACGAAGAGGCGCGTACACTGTTAACGAAGGAGCGCATTTATTGGCGCAGATTTCGAGGTTGTGTGAACAACCGTCTGCGGCGCGTGCGCACGACTCCCAATATTCTCGGGAGAACGAAACGACGGTGCCCCTTTTGCTTTATATAATGTAGGTCTGGTAACTTACCCGCACCATTCCCCATTGTCATCCGCCGCCGCAACCTTCTTCTTCCTCCTGCCAAACCCTATTCCCCAAAAATCATCACCAATCCCCTCGGTCTCCCGCATCCACCCACTTAGTAAGGACGAACTAATGGCGAAGAGAGACGCCCAGAAGAAAGGCGGGGTCATGGCGAAGGAATGGTGGAAGTCGCGGAGCAACGAGCAAACCATCGAGGACCTCATCGCCATGGGAGTGCTCCACAACAAGGCACTTGCGGGATGGCGTGCACCCGAAGGAGAAAGCTTCCCCGATCCACAACCAGGTGAAATTGTGGTCTTTGAAGATTTTTTCAAACGGGGTTTTGGGATTCCAGTGCACCCTTTCCTTCAGGGTCTCTGCTTGTACTACGAGATTGGGATTTGCAATCTGCATCCCAACTCGATTCTTCTCGTCTCTACCTTTATCCATCTCTGCGAGGCATATGGTGGCTTCCAGCCCCATTTCGACCTCTTTCGCCACCTGTTTTGCCTTCGGAAAAAGGGAAGCGGTGGCTCGAAGATCGCCGGAGGCGTCTACCTGAACCTGCGCGACGGAATGAAGGCTCAATACCTGCACTGCCCCTGGAACACCTCATTGGACGAGTGGTACAAGAAGTGGTTCTACATCCGTGAAGAGCCGAACACCATCACTCTGTGCGATGTGGGACTGATTCCAGAGAAGAAAAGCAGCTGGTCGGAGAAGCCCGACAACTTGGAGCAGATCACCGAAATACTCGGGTTGATTCCGTGGGGAAGGCTTGATGGCCCGAGCGTTGTCGGCAACTTTATCAGCCGAAGAATTCAGCCGTGCCAGAAAAGGATTCACCCCGGCTTCGAGTACCAAGGAGGCGCTGATCCGACGAGGACCAGAAAGGAGCCGCTCGACAAGCTGGAGATCAAGGCCAGGATTGGAGAGCTATTCAACCTGGCCGATCCCAATTATGTTGCACTAAACGCCATTGAACACGCCTTCAAGCTGGCTCGCCCTCCCCCAAAGGTAAATGACGCCTCCTTTTAACTGTAAAGTCATGTTGCATCAAGAAAATAACTGTCTTTTCCTTCATTTTGTGTCTCAGTATAATGGCCGTGACCGGGCAGGAGTGTTTGTGTCGCCTCCCCCCGGTGTAGAATGGCCGCAAGCTACTGGACCAACCGCCCAGACCAGCGCCAGGACCGACGGCATTCACTGGGCGGTACTCGAGACCGTTGAGGACGCCTCGACCAGAGCCGCCGGCAAGCGTCTGGCTACCAGCAAACGACGCCAAGCCATCATCTCCCAGTCGGACGACGAAGCAGAGGATGCGGACATCTTCCGGCTCGTCCCCCGAAAGAGGAGAAGGCAGGTGGGGCCGTCGGAGCAGGGTGGCTCCTCTGTGCCAGCAGTGGTCACGGCACCGACCACGGCAACACAGAGCACAGACGAAGGGAACATGCCGCATCATCCTCCGACGCCCGTACCGGAGGTTGAACAAGTCCCGGTGGAAACTGCCGAGCAAGCAGAGCAGGGGCGGTCGAGGAGACGTTCCTTCGCCACATCCTTCCGCAAGTCAAAACTGTAAGTATATATATTTTGGATGTAAGCTTTGCATTTTGCATTGGATGACATTGTCTTCTGAATTTGTCTCTGAATGTATTAGATCGGCGTCCACCGAAAGCCCCGACCAGCTAGCTGGGTGCGGAACGTCCTCTCCAAAAACGGCGGGACAAACTGCTCAGCAACCAGCCATGGAGGAGCCCATGGCAGGGACTCTGCCTGGGCCTCAGCAGGCGGACGACCAGATGCCAGTCCCCGAGCAGAATACAAGTGCTCCGAGCACAAACCCTGATGAGGCGGATACCACAGCACCACAGGAGCTGGACCTAGCCGAGGGGCAGCAGCCAGAAGTTGCCCAGAACAAGGCTGCCGACGCGACGGCTCGTGGGAAAGCCCTGGTGGTCGTGGAGTCTGCGAACTCCGGACCACTGCCGCCTCCCGAACAGGAGGCTGAAGACGATGAAGTGGAAGAAGTCCTGGGGCGTCCTCAAGATAGACGACAACATGTATATGTATCGCGCTATCGGAACGACGAATGGGTCATGCACGAAGAGATCCCAGAGGCCGAGGAAACCTTAAGAGTTGAACGAGCGACCAAACGCCTGGTGACTGAAGTCCAGGTATATTTGGCTTTAGTCCTTAAACCTGTTGTGTAGTCGAACTGTCTGACGTAGCTTGTCTGTATGCAGGACGTGATGAAAACTGCAAGGTACCGAAAAAGGTGCTTCGACCAGATAGAAGTAGTCATGAAGACCAATAAGGAGCTGACGGCTGAAGTGGAACGCCTACGGCGCCAACTTGAAGCCACCGACCAGGAGAGGACAAACCAAGAAGCACAGAACCAAAACCTGGTCGGCCAGCTCAAAAACAAAGAGCAGGAGAAAACAGGTAAGTGTTCACCGTATCATAGCAAGTGCTGGACTTGTGTTTTTTTTTTGTTCTCGGCAGTAATAGCTGTAATGCAGGTTTAGAAACTGAAGTGACCCACCTCCAGGGGGAGAACAGCCGCGCGCTTGCAGAATGTGGTCGCCTGAAGGAGGACAACGAGAAATTGGCACGCCGCCAGTCGGAACTCCAAGACCACACTAATAGAATGAAGGACGACCTGAAAAGTAAGCACTCCAGACCGCCTTGCTCATTCAATTGCCCACATTGCCTTGCCGTGTCATCACGTTTGATGTCTTGTAATGTTTTCAGTTTTGAAAGTCAATGCCAAGAGGCACCTTGAGGCCGTGATCAAGGAGCGTGACGACTGGAAAGCACAATGCCTTAAGGCCGTCGAGGAGCGGGACACGTGGAGCAAGCGGTGCCAAGAAATGGCAACTGGCATTGTGCCCATCCTCGACCTTATCGACCCGGCGCTCACAGAGGAAGAGCTAAGGACGCCTCAGCTCGGACTGGTCGAGAGGTGCAAGCAAGCATGGGGATGGTTCCAAGACTTCGTGAAGGAGGCGGGCGAGTACACGGGCGCCCATGTGCTAAGCATGGTGCGTGCTCACTACCCCCTGATTGATCTCAAACGCTTGGAAGCTGGGTACCCGAAGGAGATAGACCCAGACAAGGCCGAAGAGCTCCGGACGGCCCAGCTGGACTTGTCATCAAGGATAATTGGCGATATTAACCTGTGCGGAGGTGGGACAGCACCTGTGCAAGGTATGCCATCGACAAGCCAGCTGGAAATGTCATCAGCTGCAAGCCAACCAGCGAAGCCTGCGGTCTCGACCAGCCAGGCACCGGCGGGGCCATCCCCTTCAGCTTGACTAACTCTAGAGTCCCCGAGACTCGAGTAGGGTATCGGAGGCGGCGAGCAGTAAATGCCATGCGCCCCGACCAGCCAATGTAATAGGCTTAGAGCTGTAGAAGGAGGATATAGTTGTGTTATTGTAAACTTGAGCCTTTTCAGGCAAGCTTGTAATAACGTAACTGTATATCATTATAAGCTTATTTGTTTTATACAAAACGCACTTTAAGCTTGAAATTTTTTGTTGGTGTAACTAAGTGGGAACGTGTTAACGTTCTGTTTTAGTTGTACCGTTTTGCTCGACACATCATCCTGAAAAGTTTGTGCGGCCCTAGTCTGGCATGTGGTCGGAGTATGAGGTACTATGACCTGTGCATACGTGGACGCAGACAAGTCAAACCAGAGGGGACCTGCCGATCACCCGCAACGCAGAGAGCAGATCCCGTGCACGTGTTGGGAGGAACCGGAGACAGGGCCTGCTCCGAAAACCGTAGAAGGAGTGGTGGTCGGCTTGTACTGCCTTAAGTTAGAATAACCATAAAATTCGGAGTGACACATTAGAGTGGTCGGAGAAATCATAGTTGCTTTAGTAAAGTAAATCGAAAATACAAGTAGAGTACATATCTCAGCAGTTAAGCATAGAAACGTCTAAGCTTGTCGATGTGCCATGAGTTCGGTACGTCCGTGCCGTCGAGATGAGCTAACCTGTAAGACGTTGGACGTGTGACTTCCTTGATCATGTAGGGTCCCTCCCATGGGGTTGCGAGTTTGTGGACGCTAGCCTGGTTCGTCTTCCACTTCAGGACTAAGTCCCCGACCACGAAGAAACGCTCTTTAACGTTCTTGTTGTAGTACCTGCGCAAAACAGCAAGGTATTTGGCCGTGCGTACGCAGGAATCAAGCCTTTTCTCTTCTGCGCTGTTGACTTCTAGCTCCCGTACTTCGTCGACCTTGCCTTCGTCGAAGTTCTCTACCCGTGCTGATCTGAAAGCTATATCTGGTGGAAGGACTGCCTCAGCGCCGTAAACCATAAAGTATGGTGAGACACCGGTGTTACAACTGGGCTGAGTTCGGAGGCCCCAGACAACGGCTGGTAACTCCTTGAGCCATCTTCTAGGAGCTTTATCATTTTCTCTGTACATCCTCTTCTTCAATGCGTCCAAGATCATGCCATTTGCCCGCTCAACTTGTCCATTAGCTCTAGGATGTGCCACCGAGACGTATTTTACAACTATGCTCCTTTCATCGCAGAAGTCCCAAAAAGCGTTCCCGGTGAACTGAGTACCCAGATCAGTAATGATGCTGTTGGGCACGCCGAAACGGTGGATGACCTGGTCGAGGAATGCAACGGCTTTCTCTGAGGACGCCTGTACTAGAGGCATGTATTCTATCCACTTAGAAAACTTATCAATTAGCACGAAGACGCATGTAAATTTCCCAGGAGCTGGTCTGAAAGGCCCGATCATGTCCAGTCCCCAGCATGCAAAGGGCCAGGAAGCTGGAATCGTCTGGATCTCATGTGCTGGTACGTGGATTCTCTTGGAGAAGAACTGACAACCTTCACAGCGGCGGACTAGCTTCTCTGCGTCGGCCACTGCTGATGGCCAATAGAACCCTGCTCGGAAAGCCTTACCGACCAGTGTTCTTGAGGCCGCGTGGTTGCCGCAGGAGCCAGAGTGGATTTGATCTAGGAGGTGCTTGCCTTCCTCCTGGGTTATACATTTCATCAAGATTTCCTCCTTAGCGTTTTTGCGCCATAACTTGCCATTGACGAGCAAATACTGCTTACTACGACGCATCAGGCGCTCATTTTCTGTTCGATCGATATAACCGCTACCATCTGTCAAGTACTTGATGAAAGGTGTTCTCCAGTCCGGCTCTTGAGTGGTCGGAAGCGGCTCGGTTGTGCTCGGCACCGGAACCGTAGCCACTAATTGCTGGTCTGAAACTTTGTCGGTCATTGAATCTTCGTCTTCAATGGAAGGCGTGAGCAGGTCCTGGACGAATACGCCATGTGGGATTTTGGCTCGGGATGATCCTAACTTTGACAATGCATCCGCTGCCTGATTCTTGTCCCGGACCACGTGTATGTACTCGATGCCATAGAACCTGCCTTCCAGCTTTCTTATCGATTTGCAATATGCGTCCATCTTTTCACTGGTCGTGTCCCAGTCCTTGTTGAGTTGGTTGATGACCAAAGCCGAATCTCCGTAGACATAGAGACGTTTAACTCCAAGCTCAACCGCAATGCGTAGACCATGCAGGCATGCTTCATACTCGGCGGCATTATTAGATGCTGGGAAATAAATCCTGAGGACGTACCGGAGCTTTTCCTTGGATGGTGATACGAAAAGAACTCCTGCTCCTGCACCGTCAATGTTGAGAGAACCGTCGAAGTACATCGTCCAACATTCGTCGGATCCCGGAGAGGCGGGAGTGCTTAAGTCTGTCCACTCGACGATGAAATCGACGAGTGCCTGAGACTTGATTGTAGTACGGCTTGCAAATTCCAAGGAAAGGGGGCATAGCTCCATTGCCCATTTGACGATGCGCCCGTTCGCGTCCTTATTGCGAATAATGTCCCCCAAAGGATACTCGGTCATGACCACCACACGATATCCATCGAAGTAATGTCTCAACTTTCGGGATGTTATCAGTATGGCGTAGAGCAGTTTCTGAATCTGTGGGTACCTGGTCTTGGATTCGTTGAGTACCTCACTAATGAAATAAATTGGCCGCTGTACCTTGTAGGCGTGGCCCGGCTCGTCGCGCTCGACCACCAGTGTAGTGGAAACCACCCGATCGGTTGCCGCAATGTAAAGTAGGAGAGTTTCGTCTTCTCTGGGAGCAGTAAGTACCGGAGGTGACGTGAGGTATTGTTTCAGCTGCATGAAGGCAGCGTCTGCTTCCTTCGACCACTCGAACTTCTCGGACGCTTTGAGCAGTTTGAAGAACGGTAGTCCTTTTTCTCCTAATCTTGATATGAAACGGCTTAGAGCAGCCATGCAGCCGGTGAGCTTCTGGACATCCTTCACCTTTTTTGGAGGCTTCATGTCTAAGACAGCTTTGACTTTCTCCGGGTTAGGGCGTATGCCGTCGTAACTGACGACGTTGCCGAGCAATATGCCAGAAGGGACACCAAAGATGCACTTCTTTGGGTTTAATTTCCATTGGAACGTATTAAGGGCTGCGAAGGTGCGTTCCAGATTGTCAACAAGGGTATGTGCTTCCTTGGTTTTGACAACTACATCGTCGACGTAAGCCTCGACGAGGCCGTCTTTTATCTCGTCGTTGAGGCAGGCCTGTATAGCGCGTTGGTAGGTAGCACCGGCGTTTTTGAGCCCGAACGACATAGTCGTGTAGCAGTAGGCGCCGAAAGGCGTGATGAAAGATGTCTTGATCTGGTCGTCCTTTTTGAGAGCGATCTGGTGATAACCAGAGTAGCAATCAAGAAAGGAAAGCAGCTCGCAACCGGCGGTTGAATCTACGACCTCGTCTATGCGAGGTAAGCCAAAGGGGTCCTTAGGGCAGTGTTTGTTGAGATCAGTGTAATCAACGCACATTCTCCATTCATTATTCTTTTTGCGTACAAGAACCGGGTTGGCTAACCATTCCGGATGATACACTTCTTTGATAAATCCGGCTGCCAAAAGCCGTGTAACTTCTACCCTAATCGCCTCCTTCTTGTCGTGAGCGAACCGTCGTAGCTTCTGCTTGATTGGTTTGGCTTTGCTGTTGACATTTAAGGAGTGCTTAATCAAGTCTCGAGGTACACCGGGCATGTCGGAAGGTCTCCATGCAAACACATCCACGTTGCCCCTCAAGAACCTGACGAGCGCGTCTTCCTATTTGGGATCCAGGTCGGCCCCGATGAGGGCCGTTTTGCTGGGATCACCCTCGACCAGCTGGATCGTCTTGTGCTCCTTGGATCTGATGTTCTTGCGTGGAACCTCGAGCTCTGGGATCTCCAGGTGGTCGGTCGGGGTTTTCTTAGCATCGAGAATGGTCTCGGCCATGCGAATAGAGAGGTCGTGGGCCTCTGCTATTTTGAAGCTGTCGTCCTCGCAGGTGTAAGCTGCGTATACGTTGCCCCTGAGGGTTAAAACTCCTTTCTCAGTAGGCATCTTGAGCACCAGATACCTGTAATGAGGTATGGCCATGAACTTGGTGAGCGATGGTCGACCAAGAATAGCATGGTAGGTGCCGTCGAAATCAGCGACCACGAAGTTGACGTAGTCGGTGCGGAAGTGGTCCGGAGTCCCAAACTGCACCGGTAGCGTGATCTGCCCGAGAGGTGTGGAGCTCTGTCCGGGGAGAACGCCCCAGAACTGTGCCTCGTATGGCTTCAGGTCCGCCTGGGCTATTTTCAGAGCAGGCAGGCTGTTCTTGAACAGTATATCAATGGAGCTGCCGCCGTCGATCAGTACCCTGTCGAATTGAACCTTGTTGATGCAGGGATCGAGGACCAGGGGAAAACGCCCTGGCTCGGGTATGGCGGCCCATTGGTCCTTCCTGCTGAAGTAGATTTCACGGTGAGACCACGGAGGAAGCCGCGGATCGGTGAGAAGGTTGTCGGTGTTTGCCACGTTCAAGCAAGCACGGGCGAGCAGCTTGCGTTCTCGTTTGGTCTCAATGGACACCTTGCCGCCGATGATGGTGTGCACGCGATCAGTCGGCTTGACGTATTTATGACGAGGATCTGCATCGTCGTCGTCGTTGTCCTCGTTGCGCTGTTCCCCCGCGTCGTTAGGCTTGTCGGACGTATCCGGAGCCTGTTGACGCGTGTAGATAGTTTTGAGGACGCGGCAATTCTCCATGGTGTGGTTTGACTTAGGATGGAGCTGGCAGGGTCCCTTCAATGCTTTGGCGTAGTCGTCCTCGTAGTTTCGACGTCCGCTGCCCTTTTTCACAGTATTGACCTCGCCGTCGTCTTCCCGAGCGCGCTTGCTCCTGTAATCGTCACGGCGGTTACGCCGCTGATTACGTTGATCACGGTGGTCGCGGGGATCGTTGCGCTGGTTGCGGCGGTCAAAATTGTCGCTCCGACCACGATTGCCACGGTAATCGTCGCGGTGTGGGGGGTGGTCGGATCGTGTAACCCTTGCTGCTTCTTCAACGATTATCTTTTTAGCGTCGTCAGCGTCCGCATATTTCTTAGCGGTGGCCAAAAGCGCTGTGACCGATTCGGGTCTCTTCCAGAGGAGCTTGTCTCTTAGGGCGTCGTGGAAGCGGAGGCCGGTGACGAAAGCCTCGATTGCTTCATTGTCGGATATTGATGGGACCTTGATGCGCATCTCCGAGAAACACCGAACGTACTCGCGTAGTGGTTCATCCTTTCGATCTCGGATCCGTTGCAGATCGTACTTGTTGCCGGGTTGTTCACAAGTAGCGATGAAGTTGTCGATGAAGGCCTGCCTGAGCTCCTGCCAAGAGTCAAAATAGTTCGCTGGCAAGCTAACCAGCCATTGGTGACCTGCATGACCAACAGCGACTGGGAAGTAGTTAGACATGACGTGCTCGTCAGCCATGGCTGAGCGGCACGCAGTTTCGTAGAGCATGACCCATAATTCTGGGTTTTCCTTGCCGTCGTACTTCTGAAGCTTCTCGAGCTTGAAATTCTTGGGCCATATGACTTGGCGCAGGTGTGGAGTGAACTGCTTCAGACCCGGCGGACCGTGGGCGGTGTCATACTCCATACGGCGATAGCTTTCGTGGGATGCACGATCGTCGGCTCTCTGGTTGATGCGGGCACGCAGATCATGTCCACCGAGGTGATGGCGGAGATCGTTATTGCCATCGCGGCGATCTCGATTGCCATCTGGATTAGCCCTGCGACCGTGGTTATCACGGCGATTGTCGCGGTTATCTCGGCGGTTGTCTCCCCGAACGTCGTGGCGGTTATCCTCCCGGCGGCGGTTGTCGTCCCGACCATCATCGCGACCGCCGTTTCCGCCTTGACGGTTGTCTGACGGGTCGTTATTGCGCGAGCCACGCTGGTTGAGTGGCTGCGAGCGACTTGAGTATTGACGGCTGTAGCTTGATTCGACAGAAACTGATGGAGCCCGGGCTTGGTTCATCTCTGCGGTCTGAGCCATAGCGGCCGTCAGATAAGCTTGTATGTCATCACGGATTACTTGAGTCTCGGGAGTGTTGGGCAGCCGCTGCATTGTCGCCATGGCGACGGCTACGTTGGCACTTGGGGTCTTGAAGACTTGTTTATCCCCTACCCTGTCGAAAGCATTGTTGAGGTCACGCGGTTGGACCCTTATGCGTCGTGCCTCCTGGTCTGCTTCAGCTTCGGTTTGCCGGCGATTAAACCGGTCAATATTGCGTGCTTCGCGTGCAGTCTTCTCTTGTTCTGTTTCGCCAACTGCTGGCGGCTCGTCGTTGCTGACAACATGGATCAAATCCCCTCGTCTTGGCGGGAAAGACGGAAATTGGGGGAAACCCGGGGCGTGGTCTGGTAGATCCAGATCGTATTTGACGCCTTCATCTTTGTGACGCTGAAGCTCGATGTGGACAGATGCGTTAGACGCGATGCTGGATGAGGAGCTGGAGTCACCCTCTCGGACGGTGTGGACGGATCCTTCCTGATAATCTTCAATCCAGACCATGTTGACGATGTTGCATGACTTCGGCCGAGATCGGTGTACAGGAAGTAGATCCGAGCGGCGTCGCAGGTTGTACGCGTAGCTGGAGGCAGCGTTTTGCAGGCCGTAGGGCTGGACCTGGTGGTTCTCCGTCGGGGCTTCGTACTCGCAGAGTCGGAGACCCGTCGCAAAGGCTGGCTGGCGACGAGCGGAGCGCCCCTCAGGAGTAGATATGACCACAAGATCCGTTCCGAATTGTGCAGGACGACTGGTCCGAGCTGGTCGGATAGATCTGTTGTGGGGAGATGTTACCTGCTCATTAGGTTGGCTTTGAATCGTACTTACCAGAGCTAGGGTTTCAGCGAGTTTGATGCCGACCCGATCGATGGAGTCGAGCAAGTCGGTGTCGTCGATATGTTTTCCTCTGTAGCGGGGAAGCAGACGATGGGTTGTTGGCGTGGCTGTAAGCGTGGTCGGAGCCAGATGTACCGTGGTCGGAGCCAGATCCATCGTGGTCGGAGCCACGTTTGTCGTGGTCGGAGCCGTGTTCACCGTGGTCGGAATCGTGTTCACCGTGGTCGGAGCCGTAGCCGATGCAGGTGAAGTAGTCGTCGGCGCGGGTTGAATCCACGCCTCCTCCGCGGTCATGGTGATGGAGACGTCGGGGCCGGTGGTCCAGGTGATCTGGCCGACGGTGAACGTGAGGCCGTTGGGCGTAGCCATGGAGCCGGAGATGATGACCATCTTGTTTGCTTGACGAGCAGTACGCACACCCCCTACCTGGTGCGCCACTGTCGACGAAATATGGTCGGCAGTCTACCTAGGGGTATGCCCAAGGTAGTAGATTATCGGTAGACAGATGCGCAAGCCCCAAACAAGACGGTGACGCAAGACAGACACGAGGTTTTATCCAGGTTCAGCCGCCAATAAGGCGTAATACCTACGTCCTGCGTCTGATTTGTATTGCTGTATGTCAATGAGAGATGTTTTTTAGAGGGGTCCCCTGCCCGCCTTATATAGTCTGGGGGGCAGGGTTACAGATCTGGAAACTAATTCTAGTCAGTTACAATTGCCATATGTAGCCGAACAAGAATTCCTATTCTAACCGACCAGGATCCTGCTTGGTCGCCAAATCCGTCTTGATTCCTTGTGCGGGACTCCGATCAGGTGGACCGAGCCGCACGTCGTTTTTCGGGTGGACTGAACCCATCGATCCGGGCCAGCCCAAGCTTAGCCGTAAGGGTATAGGGGTTAATACCCCCACAAATTGTATTTCTGTCCAACGGTGATGTAGAATTAGTGTATAAGAACAGTTGTAAATTTTAATGATTTTATGCATTAATTCTATTTCTACCTAACGGAGATGTAGAATTAGTGTATAAGAACGACTGTATGTTTTAATTTTGACCAACGTTGAAATTAAGGCATGCAATTGTTGTTATTTTTTATGTTAAGAAAAAGTTTGACCTAGCCTTCATCTTGTCTAAGGTGGACTGGGTAGTCACCTCACCGTGTTCCACTGAGCCTATGGCACCAGTGAGGGAGACAAACAGGGATGATGCCGCATGGGCAACTAAAAAGAGGGATTTTGAATCCCAAAAGATGTCCTATGACCTTGAGCATAGAAAGTGGGTCACTACCAACAAGAAATGTTTGGCTGTGATAAAGAACATGATTGAGCCCGCAATTGTGGGCTCAATCGCAGAGTGTGACACGGTCACCGAGTACCTCGATAGAATAAAGAGCCAGTTCACTGGCTCTTCAAGGACATATGCTACCCAGCTGATAAAGCAGATGGTGACAGAGAGTTACTCTAGAAATGGTGGCATAAGAGAGCTCACGATGCGTCATCGAAATTATGGCACTGTCGTTTATGCCATATTTCGAGGGGGAGAATAGAAAGACTAGTTAAGAATGATATTCTTCCTCCATTTGAGCTCTTAGATTTAGAACAATGCAGAGAATACATAAAGAAAAGTATATAAAGAAAATTAAGAAAGATGTCAAACAAAGAGCAGGAGTTTTACAGATTATTCACACAGACATATGTGGTCCGTTTTCCTGTAAAGAGTGTGGATGGTTATGATTTGTTCATAACATTCACAGATGATTACTCCCATTATGGCTATATTTATCCAATCAAAGAAAGAACAGAAGTATTGGATAAATTTAAGATATTTAAGGCATAAGTTGAAAACCAATACAATTTAAAGATTAAGATAGTCAGGTCCGACCGTTGGGGGGGGGGGGAGTACTACGGTCGGCATACCCCATATGGCCAAGTTCCTAGATCTTTTGCAAGGTTCTTACAGGAAAATGACATAGTAGCCCAGTATTCTATACCGGGCGAACCTCAGTAGAATAGAGTAGCTGAAAGATGCAATTGTACCCTGATGGATATGGTGCACAGTATGATAAGTTACTCCACCTTACCATTGAGCCTGTGGATGGAGGTATTAAAAACCGCCATTCATATTCTCAATAGAATATCAAGTAAGTCAGTGCCCAAAATACCGTATGAGTTGTGGACAGGAAGAGTACCCTCATTGAACCACTTACGTGTATGGGAGAGTCCTGCTAAGGCTAAAGTATTTAACCCAAACATTAGGAAGCTAGATCCCAAAACAATAAGTTGCCATTTCATTGGCTACCTAGAAAAGTCAAAAGGTTTTTGTTTCTACTGTCCAGACAGAAATACAAAGTTTGTGGAAACAAGACACGCTGTCTTTCTAGAGGATGAAATGATGAGGGGGAGCATGGTAGCTCGAGAAATTAACCTTGAAGAGAAGCGGGTGTATGCGCCCACTCCAATGATTCATGAGCTATTTTTCTCACTACCTGCTGTCGCTGCACCAACAGTGCAAGATACTGTGGTGCTAGCACCTATTGTTATTCCGTCTGTGGCAACAATGAATGACGATAAGGAACCTATTCTTCAGGATCCTGTAGAACCTATTGCCACACATGAGGGGGAGCAACATCAGCCTTAAACAGAAGATGTGCCAAATATGGAGGCCCCTAGAAGGTCTCAAAGAGTTAGAAAATCAGCTATTCCCACTAACTATGAAATATACAACACTAAAGAATTTCAAATGGAGGATGATCCCACCTCATTTAAAGAAGCCATGAGAAGTGATCATTCATCAAAGTGGCTTGAGGCCATGGAAGATGAAATGAAATCAATGAATGCCAATAAAGTTTGGGACTTGAAAATAATTCCTAAAGGAGCCAAAATAGTAGGCTGTAAATGGGTCTACAAAACAAAACTTGACTCTCAAGGGAATATAAAGAGATATAAAGCATGACTTATGGCAAAAGGCTTTACGCAAAGAGAAGGGATTGATTACAATGAGATATTTTCTCCAGTCTCATGTAAGGATTCCTTTAGAATCATAATGGCATTAGTGGCACATTGCGATTTAGAGTTACATCAGATGGATGTAAAGACAACATTTCTCAACGGGGACTTAGAGAAAAATGTTTACATGGCACAACCGAAAGGTTTTGTCATGGAAGGAAAAGAACAAATGGGATGCCGCCTAAAGAAATCCATTTATGAATTAAAACAAGCTTCAAGACAGTGGTACTTGAAGTTTGATCAGACAATAAGGATTTTTGGGTTTAAAGAGAATGTAGAGGACAATTGTGTCTATGCAAAGTTTAAGAATGGGAAGTTTATATTCCTTGTCCTGTATGTGGATGATATCTTACTTGCTAGTAGTGATGTCAGTCTACTGCTGGAGACAAAGAAATTTTTGTCCTCAAAATTTGATACGAAAGATCTTGGTGAAGCTTCGTTCATTCTAGGGATCGAGATTCACCGAGATAGAAGTAAAGGAGTATTAGGACTATCACAAAAGGCATACATAGAAAAGATCTTAAAGAAATTCAGTATGCACAAATGTAGTCGCTCACCTGCTCCTATAGTCAAGGGCGACAGATATGGGGATTTTCAATGCCCCAGGAACCAATATGAGATCGATCAAATGAAATCAGTTCCTTATGCTTCAGCTATCAGAAGCTTGCAATATGCTCAAGTATGTACGCGCCCTGACATGGCATTTGTTACCGGGTTACTTGACATATTCTAGAGCAATCCTGTAACAGAACACTGGAAATTAGTAAAGAAAGTCTTGCGTTATTTGGAAGGAACGAAAAGCCTCATGATGACGTATAGAAGATATGATTCACTCCATATAGTGGGATATTCAGATTCTGATTATGCGGGAGATGATAGAAAATCCACGTCTGGATATGTATTCACTCTCGCAGGGGGAGCTATTTCATGGAAAAACTCAAAGCAAACCATCACTACATCGTCCATAATGTATGCCGAGTTTGTAGCGTGTTATGAGGCAACGGGGTAGGTGAACTGGCTAAAGAAATTCATACCCGGTTTGAAGGTGGTTGACGACATCTATAGACCACTTAAGTTATACTACGATAATAATCCGGCAATACAGTATGCTCACAACAATAAGTCAAGTGGTGCTGCCAAACACGTTGACATAAAGTATTATGTTGTGAAAGATAAAGTCTGGAATCATATTATATGTCTTGAGCATATAAGTACCAAAAAGATGCTTGTGGATCCGCTTACAAAAGGCTTACCACCCAACGTGTTCAGTGAACATGTAGCTAGCATGGGTTTAAGGGAAAGCCTAAAATTCCTGTACAAAAGAAGACCCAAAGTTAAGTATCTATTTCAGAACAGAGTGGTGTGTTGTAGCTGTTAAATCTATCAATAATTGACCGTGACGATGAAACATGCTCTATGCGCTAATCTGTAATAGAATGAACAAAAGTAAATGATATGAAATTGAAAGATGGTAGTGAGATTAAGGGGGAGAATGTTAGTTGATCTCCACCAATAGGCCCAATGACCTATTAGTCCCTTGGATCTGCGCCCTGATCGGTTACGCCCAATCCTAATATGATTGGTGGGCCCCTATCGCACAACACTATAAAAGATAGGTGGGGATCACGGCTCTAACTACGAGGTTGACCTGAGCCGCCGTAACCACCTATAGAGAAACACTAATCCGATCTAAAGAAGAGTGCTGCCAGTGACGGGAAGCTCCACCTAATCCGCCGTCGCCTCTGCATCGTCTCCACCACGCTAGACTCCACCGCACCGAGCTCCCTCGATACCGGCGTCCACAAGGCTGCGGCGCAACTGCACCAGGGCGAACTAAAGGAACCCTAAGTAAGATGCTTACCCCGATCTATGGTTTAGAGACACTATTGTATCTAACACTCTCTGGGTCAGTGGCTATTATGTATGCATGTTGTGCAAATGTTTTCCTTCAGTTTGTATGTGTAACGATCTTGGTTTAATTGCGGGCAGTAATTAAGATTTTAGTCTCTATGTCGGGCTAGCTGCTTGCTTGCCCCGTAGAACCCCTGAATACAAAATGTGAGGTGTTTCATATTTGATTGAAAATTATTAAGAGTGCGTGTGAGAAGATCAGTCGTGCACCGACCGTCGTTCCGTCAATGATGGATGCGAAATTAACTAGAGTAAACATGAGTCAGAATATGAAGACACCCGGGACCGTTCATGTCTATTGGCTGCAATTGGGTTGTGATCGATGGAACAAGGGCGACCACGAGAGTTATCATGGGCGTGCACAATCAAGGAACAGTGTGTGTTTAATTATAGTGGTTTTGTACCTATATGTATGTGAGTGTCTGCTATTGTACTGTGATCTGCAAAAAAAAAAAAAAATGTCACAATGACATAGCCATTGCTACAACCTATCATATCCCAAATCATAATGCACCTTTTACTGGAGTTCAAGATTTGTTAGATGATTTCCCGAGACATCACAAAACGATTGGAGCATAAACGGAGCTTGGAACAATCAGACATTAAACATCAATCAGGAAGTGTGGCTCATGCTCATGGGTTTCCACTTATTAGATTTCTTGTTGCAAACTAATGTTGAAAAGCTAGTTGTTTTTGGCAGGCTTATGATTTGGGAGGAGGACCATAACCATCTAGCTACAATTCTTGTGAAAAGCTAGAGTTGCCGATTTAGAAGATGTTTGAATGGGATTATTCTTGGATAGCTCAATGTAAAATCCTTCCGTTACACATATGGATCTTTTTGGTTCAGATGTAAGCCGTGAAAAAACTGTTGTGACCTGTGTCGTAAAAAAGCTACAGTGATCTATGTGTTGTGGAAAAAAGTTATATGTTGTTTGGTTCAACAATTAAGAAACTTTCTTTCTGTATCATCTCCCTTAAAACGGTTGTGAACCATCTCTATTTCCACCAATTTGAAAAAGCAAAAAACTGAAAACCAAAAACACGGGTCCAAGGTGGTGCAAATATTGTGCCACACGAAAGCAACAACTTATGAAAAACAGCTTCAGGTTCTATCCGTTTAGTGGACGTTCTGCTTTTTGACAGTAGAAACAATTTTTATAAACTTAACCAAACACAACCATATCAGGACTTGCCGCGCAGCGAGTTTGACTTGTTCGAATTTGGATAGCCAGGACAGGGACGCAGAGGCATTGGTGAGAATGGGTAGGGGAACCCGTAAAACAACATTGGCACCAATATTACAAATCCTCAACCAGGCCAGAATACATAGTGCACATGGTTGGGGCCTTTGGCCCATTGGACCAGTCGCTGCATGCAACAATGAAGCTAAGCACCTTCTCCTAAAAAAGAAAGAAAGAAAAGAAGCTAAGGGCCTGGTAGCTAGAGAAGGTCCATATGAACTCTCTTAATTGTTGTAAAAGTCCGATTTCCTTCTCATTTACAAAATTAGATTTTTACACTTCTTTAACTTTTGAAATTATCGAATGTACCTAGCTCACTGATGTCACAATATTAGTCATCCTACGTGACACCACATTAGGTGCGAGAAAAGTAAATTGAACTTTCATGACAACTAAGACTTTATCAAAAAAAATTGTAGAAATATATATTTTTTGAAAAGGCTATCCAAATATTTTCTAAAAATGCATTTGAAAATACTAAAAATATGATTTAACCTTAGAAATTGGTGGGGGATGCCATGAGGTTTGGGCCCCCCTTTCTCTACAAGAACAAGCTTTTGACCAGTGTTTCACCCACAAGGGCCAGATGGTCCATTGACAAAACTAATGGCGAAAGAAGCCGTTGGTTTTCACCTGGCTTGCGCGAAAGAACATAAAAGTTTTCGACCAGCGTTTCACCCGCAAGGGCCAGATGGTCCATTGATGAAATCGTTGGCGAAAGATATCCATAGCTTTCGTCATACCAGCTAGTGATCCAAAAGTGAAATGCAATACTAGGGAAAGCCTTTTGGCTTGCCATAAGCTAAGTGATATAATATGACGTTTCATCTTGCAGGTCTTTTGTCGTTATTGGCTTTCGTCCTTTCGGCAGGGTCCTCCGTGCATCGGCCATGGGGCCCTAGAGAGGGGGACCCAACAGAGGAAGGCATCCACCGAGGGAGGCCGTAAGCAGAATGGACTAAAGGCGCCTTCAGGGAAGAGGAATATGCTCAAGGATCTGAGTAGTTAGGAGGGCATTTAGGTCTTTGTAAAAGATACGGATGTGTATAAATAGGGCTCGTTGTGAGCATTGTAAAGAGGAGGATGGAACCCTAGTTCCTTGATTAATTCACACATACCTTTCGGTCGACGAAATACGGCCGGCGGTCTACTGAGGGGTATACCCACAGTAGTAGATGAATCGGTGGAGGTGCGCGTGATGGGAACTAGATGGTGACACAGAACGCAAGAGACAACGATTAGGTAGGTTCAAGCCGTCAGCTTGACGTAATACCCTATGTCATGTGTGTCTTTGGTTGATTGTATTATGAGATGAGATGAAACAAGGGGGTCCCTACCTGCCTTATATAGCTCGAGGGGTAGGGTTACAGGCCGGTTGTATCTATCCTGATTGGTTACATGATATGTGTTTAAAAGGAATACAATATCTTGCATATCCGATCATATCTTCCTTCGTCATCAAGGATGCTTCACGTAGGCTTGCGGCGCACGCCGACCTGTGCCGTGCCCCGTGCGGCTTGGTCTTGTGGGCTAGGCCTCTCCTAGCGGCTCGTCCCTTGTATGGCCCTATGGGTATCTGAGGTTATACCCCCACAGCTAGTCCTCGAGCGCCTTGTATCCACTGAGCAACGCCGTCTTGAGCTTATCCAAGCAGTTCAACTTGTCGCCGGTCATCAGGAGCAGGCGTCCGACCAGTTTAATCGGGAGCCAAGTTATTGAATCAAACGTCCAACCAGTTTAACTAGGTGCCGAGCAGTTAGATCAAACGTCCGACCAGTTTAACTAGGAGATGAGCTCGGACTCACTCGTACGTAAGGTTTGCTAGAGGGATGTAAGGAGCTCAAGTATTTTTTTTGAAATCTTCACCTTAGGTGAAGTGTGCCCACTTAGGTTCCGGACGACGAAGTTGGACGCTTAACGTCCCTAATTTAGTCAGCACGGATGAACTTAGTCCCTCGTTTGCAACAGTAGATGCTTAGCATCCATGCCTTAGGCAAAATTGACTCTTAGAGCCAAACAAGTAGCTTGAACAATTGTAGTCTATGACTTAGTCACTTTGAGGAAAATAGGGTCCTAGAAATAAGCACATTCATAGCTAGGTGAAGTGTGCCCACTTAGTCCCCGAGCCTGACAGTAGGTGAAGTATTCACGTGGTGTCATGGGTCAAAATTTGTAGACTTCATATGCCAAACCAGTCCCCAGCTTAGCTGAAAACCAGTCCCCAGCTTAGCTGCAAAAAATAGTATAGTCATCGCTAAATGGCGTGTACACACGTAGTCCCTGAGCCCGCTAGAAGATTGAGGAGAAATCTTGTAGCAAGATCAAAGAAGTTTAATGAAAGCTTGCCAATTGTCATCTGCCATGTACTTATCAAGACCCCGAACATGCTGCCCAAGATCATCACCCTGATCCGAACAGCATGGAGCAACTTGATAGCACACCGATGAGACATTGCAAAATCCGACCACCAAAGAAGTCCCCAGCTTAGCTGGCAACTCTTGCATGAAGAATCCGAATGCCGAGGAGTCCCTAGCTTAGCTGGCAACTCTTGCACAAAGAATCCAAACACCGAAGAGTCCCTAGCTTAGCTGGCTATCACCCAGCATAGCTGATGATGAAGCGACGAATAATCTGACCAGCTGGTTGGTGAAGAATCGAGCACCGAGCAGCCCAACCAACTGGTCGGTGATGAAGTGGACACTGAGTAGAAGTGAGCGCCAAGTAGAAGTGAGCGCTAAGCAGTTTGACCAACTGGTCGGCGACAAAGTCCATGAACCTAGCGGTCTGATCAGTTGATTGGCGGAGAAGTCCGAACTCTAGGTGATGCAACCATCTAGACGACGATCCTTTTGTCCTTCCTGGGTGATCCAGTTCCCGAGCATAAAAAATAAGTTCGTTGACTGAACCAGGCCCCTGCAAAACAAATATGTAGAACTGGTAGTACATGATGTATCTTGCCGAGTAGTTGTAGATAAACATTAAGTTTATTTTGAGTTTGTTCATATTTTAAATATGAGTTGTTTCCTTCAGTTGGTTCTGTATCGCATCACTAACCTCAACTAGCCTATACCCGTTTACGCATAAGAGCACAGGCGTCATTGAGGAGCCGCTACCGACCACCCATAACGCAAAGGGCTGGCGTTCGTGTATGTGTAGGTGTGAGATAAGGAACAGGGCTGCTTCTAGATAACGCAAAAGAGAACGTGGCTGATCGGTGAGGGACAAGATAGTGTCCAGTAGATTAGGAAAAAAACTTATGTTGGAATGTTGTGTAAAGGTGCTTAACAGCTTTTGATGAACACTTAGTGTTGTTGTGAAGTTTGTGTTTATATTTCATATAAACCATCCGATCAGTTAGTTTGTAGTTGAGTCTCTAGCCCTGGCTAGCCCGTAAACCATAAAGCGGAGCGCAGAGCCCATGTACGTGTAGGAAAACAAAGCGTCGCCAAGGAGCGCTGCCGACCACCCATAACATAGAGGGCAAACGCTCGTGCACGTGTAGGGAGAAGCCGGAGATAGGGCCATCTCTAGGGGCATCCGAGCATAAACATGACTGTTCGGGGATTTGCCTTAGGCGTAGTTATATGTCATCTTTATGATGTTATACTTGTAGAAAGATCATTTGGAGAATAATCATGGAGAGAACATTATGGAGAAATGCTGAGGTGAAAACTTTATTGAATATTTGAATATGAAAGGTACATATTTTTGTATGGAACATTTTAAGGATAGAAACGCCTAAGGAGATCAATGTGCCAGGAGTTTGGGACGTCTACTTCGTCCATGTCGCATAGTCTATAAGACCCTGGTCAGGTGATTGCCTTGATGATGTAGGGGCCCTCCCATGGTGACGAGAGCTTATGCATGCCTTCTATCTTCTGTTTCCTGTGGAGTACTAAGTCTTCGACCATGAAGGACCTATCATCGACATTGCTGTTGTAGTATCTACGTAGGCCATTGAGGTACTTTGCCGTCCGAACACACGTGACCAGGCGCTCTTCTTCTAAACGATTGATATCATCGGCCCAAGCTTGGTCAGAATTCTCCTCGTCGTAGTGCTCCACCCTAGGTGCTTAGAAGGCGACATCGGTAGGTAAAACGGCCTTGGAGCCAAAGACCATGAAGTATGGGGAGACACCGGTGTTACGACTGGGTTGGGTCCTTAGTCCCCAGACCACGACCAACAATTCCTTGAGCCATTTGCCCAGGTGCTTCCGCTCCTTCTCATAGAGCCTCTTCTTCAATGCATCTAGAATTATGCTGTTGGCGCGTTCGACCTGGCTGTTGGCCCTAGGGTGTGCCACCGAGACGTACTTGACTGCGATGAACCTTTCGTCGTAGAAATCCAAGAAGTCACTTTCAGTGAATGTGGACCCTAGGTTGGTAATGATACTCTTTGGCAGGCCAAACCTGTGTATGATGTCGTTAAGCAGCTTAGCTGCCTTCTTTGCTGTTGCCTAGACAAGGGGTTTGTATTTAATCCACTTAGAGAACTTGTCGATGCAGACATAGACCCAGCGGAATCCTCTTAGCATAGGTTTGAATGGCCCAATCATATCCAGTCCCCAGCATGTGAAGGGCCAAGAAGCAGGAATCGTTTGTAAGGCCTGGGCGGGGACATAGATTTGCTTAGCGAAAAACTAGCAATTCTCACACCGGCGAACAAGTGCTTCCGCATCGGCGATGGCTAAAGGCCAATAGAAACTAGCTTAGAAGGCTTTGCCAACCAGTGTTCTAGAGGTTGCATGGTCGTCGCAGGTGCCGGTGTGGATTTCTTTGAGCATCTTTCCTCCTTCCTTGGAGACACACTTTTGGAGTAGCTCCTCCTTGGAATTCTCGCGCATCAGCATTCCATCAACTAGGATGTAATGCTTGCTATGGCGGGTAAGGCACTCTCTCTTAGTGTTGTCAGTCAGGACATCTATAGAGGTTAGGTATTTGATGAAAGGAACCCTCCAATCGCTGCTCGGCCTAGGAACCATTGTGACTATCTATTCAGCGGGTGGCTTTTCTTCCACACCTTCTTGCCCCTGCTTGATGGAAGGGGTCACAAGGTCCTAGATGAACACTCTGGCTAGAACTTCTGCTTAGGTTGACCCTCCCTTCAACAGCTCATTGGCTGCTTGATTGTCAGCCTGAACCACATGATGGTATTTGATTTTGTAGAACTTGTCTTTGAGTTTCCTTATCACCCCACAATAAGCATCCATCTTCTCATTAGTATAGCTCTAGTCTTTGTTGAGTTGGTTGATTACGAGTGTAGAGTCACCATACACCATGAGGCGCTTGACACCGAGCTCTATGGCTATACGGAGACTATGTAGTGCCGCCTTGTATTCCGCGACATTGTTGGATGCCTGAAAGTGGATACGGAGGATGTAGCAGAGTTTGTCCCCTGATGGGGAAATAAAGTATATGCCTGCCCCGACTCCATCGAGATTGAGGGATCCATCGAAGTACATGGTCTAGTGCTCGGGATGATCGACCGGGATAGGGCTCTACATATCCGTCCACTCAGCGATGAAATTGGTGAGCACATGCGACTTGATCGTTTGGTGTGGCCTAAACTCGATGGTGTAGGTGCTGAGCTTGACTGCCCATTTAATGATGCGGCCACTGGCTTCCTTGTTGCGGAGGATGTCACCGAGTGGGTACTCGATAACCACTGCTATGGGTTAGGTCTTGAGGTAGTAGTGGAGCTTGTGGGATGTGATCAGGATGGCATAGAGCAGCTTCTGGACCTAAGGATAGTGAGTTTTAGACTCGTTCAGGACCTCACTGATGAAGTACACCGGGCGTTGGACTTTGTATGCATGTCCAGCCTCTTCATGCTCGATAATGATGGCCGTGCTGCCCACCCGGTTGGTCACCACAATATAGATTAGCAGGGTTTCACCGTCTTGGGGTGCGGTCATGATCGGAGGTGAGTGTCGTTGTTTGACCACCGATAGCCTACCACAGGGGTACCCGGGGCAGTATGTTTGGCTTCAGCGTATGCAGAACTCGACGGTAAATGCAAGAGACAGTCAATTTATCTTGGTTCGGACCCTCGATCGTGATCAAGTAATAGCCCTACGTCCAGTCGGCATTAGCCTTTTGCGTTGGATTGATTGTAAAGTGTTGTGTTGTATAATTGTTCTCTCTAAAAAACTCCCCATCCAAGGAGCCCTGCCCTCCTTTATATAGTCAGGAGGCCAGAGTCCTAGTCGGTTTACAATGTAGAGTCCTAGTAGGATTACAGGGTAGTATTATTACTAGGATTACATGGGAAGAATCCTAGTTAGACTAGATCTTCTCTCTTCCTTGCGGGGTATCCTGCAGGTCCCGCATCGACAAGCCCCCGAGCACTTCATGGTTGAAATCTGGAAGCCTCGTCTTGTTCCTCTTGTCGAGTAGGAACAAGGGTCGTTTGAGTGCTTTCTTGAGTGAAACCATGTAGCGCTTCTTTGGATCTTCGAGTGGTGTGTGCTTTTTTGAAAAAAAAGTTCATCCATCTTGGTGTAGCCCCTGAGCCTCTTGCTATTTGGAACAAGGAGCTAGAGGATCTTGTCTTGAAACTGCTCTGTTTCTTCGTTGAAGGTCAAAAAGAACTCGGATATGGCTTGTTCTGGGTTCTTTTTATCTTAAGGTCTTAAAGTGGTCTGCCTTGAAGAAGTCTTTTCTGTGACATGGGTCTTGATTCTGGGTTGTTTGAAGAATTGAAAACCTTTCCTGTTGCAGCCCCGGAGCACATTTCTTGGTTCTTTTATTCAAAAATAACTCAAATAAACTATCTTGGCATATTCTCTGGTAGTTTGCTGTTTGTCAGGTGTAGTTGCATGGTGGTTGTTGAGTATAAATGCTGTTTGTTCACGAGTTGCATAGTGTTGGTATATTCTTCCGAATATGCTCGTTTTCGAGTACTATTCCTTCACTTCTGAGTCCTCCATTATTGAGTTCTATCTTTTCACTGTGTCCTTTGTTAGGCTTGTTTTATTAGTGCTCCTGGTCCATGTGCACTGCTCCTTCAGTCTATAAATACCCTCCTAGAGTGCTATTTTGATTCATTGAGCATTTTATTGCTTGTTCTGAAGTCTCTGTAGTCATGAATATGGTAGTTGTGAAGTAGAGCAGCCCCCGAGCGTATTCTGTAGTTCTTGTATATCTTATCGTAGCTAGAGGAAGTCTTGTGATAGGGATTAGAGGTAGACTAATCCCACAGCAGCAATGTACCAGGATGTACATGGCGGTAGTTGGAGGAAGTCTTGTGATGTGGGCTTCGTTCTGTCATCTAGCAGTTCTGGGTTGATCCTTGTCGCCTGCCCTGAGACTGTCTGGTGTAGATCAACACCATATCCAGCATCACATTGGACTTGGGTAGACAGATGCCTATCGGCCTTCTCTGCTCCATGTTGTCCCACCATGCTGCTGATCTTTGCCTTGGATGCACTGCGTCCATCCTTTGAAGAAAATAGTGTAGCCGAGTGTGGTTTGTTCTACCGAGTAGCAATTTGGAATACGTAGTCGTTCCAGAGCCTAGCTGTGTCCGGGTTCCTCTTTGCTACCTTGCTGGTCATAGTACCGAGTTTGTTGGGTCTTGTAAGATGTGTAATCTTCTATTTTTTTGAAACCATATATAATGGAAAGAATCTTGTCTTCTGAGTTGTCATTCTTTATTCTCCTGATGTCCTAGTTGTTGATGAGATTTTTGAGTTCTTTCTATAAGGATCGGGTTGTTGTGCTCCTTGTGAGGTAACCCTTCTTTGCTTTATTGTTGTTGAGTTCTTTTTGTAGTAATATGATAACTCCGCTGTGGTGCGGGATGGATAAGTCTGAAATCTGCCCGTTGAACTGTACCGTTGTGTGGATTTGAGCCGTCTGTCATTTTAGTTGTGTCGGTAAATGGACTGTTGCGTGCTCATGCCATGGTAAAACGGGCCTGGTGGGCCTTGTTTTTACCAGTGTAAAATCTATTTAAAGGCCTTTCTCTTTCTTTTCTTTGGTACCTTGCCTTTGCCTTGAAACCCTAGCCTTCGAAACTCCGCCGTCGCCATTGCCGCCGTCATCTGAGCGTTGTCATCCTAGCCTTCTCTATTCTTAGTGCCCCATTGCCTTTGCTAGTATATGGGTAGGAAGAAGTCGGCGAGTAAGTCCTAGGCGACCTTTGTCGATGAGGAAGCATCGCTCTCCGTTATTGAAAATCAAGAATTCATGGCGATGAGGGTTGCTCAGAAGATCTGGCTGGCTCCAACAACAACTGAAGATCAGCTTCGCGAGCTCGTGAGTGATGGCCTGCTCTAGAGCAAGGAGTTTGCTGATTGGAGAGCTCCAGGCGAGCGTCGGGTCCCTGCTCTAAGTCCCGGTGAGATTATTCTTTTTGTCTCCTTTATCCGTGCCGGTCTTTGTCTTCTTGCTTCTACCTTTCTTCACCGATTTCTCAACTATTTTGGGATTAGCCCAAACCATCTTGCTCCCAATGCTGTCCTTCATCTTTCCATTTTCATTCATCTTTGCGAAACTTTCCTTGGAATTCCTCCTTCTCTTTCCCTCTTTTGTTACTTTTTCCGCCTGAAGCCCCAACCCCGCCGCGATGACACCAATGTTCTTGGTGGCTGCGGGATCCAGTTTCGCTAGGGTCTTAAGAGCAAATTCTTTGACTATGACCTGGTTGATTCTATGAGGGATTGGCATGCTGACTGGTTTTACGCTGCCAACTTGATTCCTCCTCTTTTCGTTCACTCCAGATCTAGTCCCTTGGTTAATGACCAATGGGAAAAGAATCCTGTGATGACTGCTAAGCTCTAGACGATCAAGCCTTTTCTTGAGAGGATTTGCACTCTGAAACAGCAAGGCTTGACCGGCTTTGGGATTATTTCAAGTTTTCTTCATCGCCGAGTTCAACCTTTGAAGGAGCATGAACATTACGGTTTTGAGTACTCTGGGGTGAAGGACCCTTCTCGTATGGTCCCTGCCCTTGAGTTGACTGACGAGGAGGTGCTCGAGCATCTTCAGAAGATGCTGAAAGGAGTAAGCATCGTTCCGCTTGCTGTCCTTGAGTACATTGCTAACAACCCGCCCCCTGCTATGAGTTATTCTTTTCTTTATGCGAGTACTTTTGATTCTCTTTTGTTGTATCCATTTTTGCTTAATCTTCCTTGTCTTGTTGTTTTACTCTTTTATAGGAATTGGGGCATAATTTTGCTGATCCAATTCCCCTTGATGATTGCCCTGCCAATGTGGAGGCTGGGGGTAGTCTTGCTAGGGCGTCTTTGACTAGTAAGTTTCAAACTACCATGGTGCTTCCTGGTGTTTCTTCCGTATTTTCTGATGTATATGAAGAATTTGTTCCTTGTCTAGTTCCTCGAGCTCCTCGTACTTTCAGAAAGAGGGGTCGAGCGGATAGTTCTTCTTCTGCTCCATCTACTGCCAAGAAGTCTCGCCAGTCGAGTACTCATCTAGGTACTCTAGTTGTAGCTAGCATGCTCTTAGGTGAGCATATTAATACGCGCTGCCCTTTTGTTGTTTGTTTTTATCTTTGACTGAGTACTTTTGTCCTTTTTCAGCTGGCGTTATGGTGGCCTTGGTTGAGAGTGAAGAAGAAGAGGATGATGATGCTACCCTTGTTACTTGTCGGTGAGTTCTTTTCTTCTTTTCCTATTGTTGAACTCCTCTTTTTGTTTTGACTTTGGTCTTGTTCTCTTGTAGCAAGCGGTCATCGGGTTCGAGTTCTTCTGGGGCTCTAGTACTGGCCACACCGCTCTTGTCGTAGGGTGGTGGCGATGTTTTGCTGCTGTGGTTCCCCCTGCGAGGTCTTCTTTTGGTTTTATGAAGAAGAAGATAGCTGAGTGAGTGAATTCTAGTTTTATTTCTCTGCTTCTGTTCTTCTTTTTTCTTATTCTTATTGGCGAGTTTCCTTGTCAACTTTCAGGCCTTCGTCTTCCCTAAGCCTCCAGTCGACTTCTTGTCAAACCTCTGGTGTGCCCTTGCGTACTGAGTCTCAGGACTCAGAACGCATGGTAGCCGAGGTGGCTGTGAGGGCGATAGAGGCCGTAGCTGCTGATTTGCCGACTCCTGAGGTGACCATGGCCATGGCGGCAGGTTCATCTGAGGGGTTGGCTGTGGCTTCCCAGGAGATTGCCCTGGTCGTGCCTTCTTCACCTCGGCCGGCTTCTCCCTTTCCTCTTCTTGCTTCCGGTGGTCCGCCTTTGGCCGATGACGTGGTGCAACAATTTGATGCCACTCATCGATTGTCGGAGCTAACTGCCGCCTGGGGAAACTTAGCGACCTTCGTGACTTCTTTCGGGGAAAAGCTCTAGGTAAGTTTTTCTGAACTTCTTTCTTTGGATGTTCATTTTTCTCCTGTCCTTATTTCTTGTTTTTCTCTCTTTCTTTTTGCTCAGTCTTTTTCTCATGATCATACCGGCTTCTTTTTCTCACATAAAACCAAGAAAAAGTTGTCCTCCGAGGTGAGTGCCCAGAAGGCAGAGCTTGACCTCTGTCAGGCCGAGTTGGAGACTAAGCGTCAAACGCATCAGAAGGAGGAGAAGGCTCTCTGTGTCTGGGTAGTTGAGGTAGAGAATCAGAGGGATGCAGCTACCTAGGAGGCCTCGAAAAATGTGGAAGCCATGAAGAAAGAGTACCACGGTATCGCTAGTTCTTTTTCGCTTCCCTTTGTATTCAAATTTGCCTTTCTGCTGACTTGTCTTTTGTTGCTTGGTCTAGCTCTCCGAGTTGAAAAGCAGAAGCTCTCGGAGGGTATCGAGGAGATGAAGACACTCATTTGTACTAGCCACAATAAGGCTAAGGAGGTCATTACTCAAGCTAAAGAAGAACTCGCGCTTGCTAAGTTGATTAGGTGTGGAGCTGACAGAGATCTTGTGCAGGCCCAAAAAACCATTGAGGACTTGACTAGCAAGTTGGCAATGGCTACTGAGAACTAGAAGGCTTTGTGGAAGTCTTTTTGGTCAGTAGCCAACCTTCTCTAGACTCCAGCAGATGATGGTCATTCTTGGGCTCAGTTCATTCCCCAAGTGCCAACCCGTTTCTAGGAGTTCATGAAGCGGTGCATCCATCTTTGTACTAGGAACATTCTTGCCTAGGTCCGGGTTCTTTCTCCAGACTTTCCTTTGTCCAAGGTTGCTGATGAAGCCAAGAGCCAAGAGTATATGGATGCTGTTGAGAAGTTGGAGCCTAAGGTCAATGATTTAGCTAGGAAGATTGTAGATAATCTTAACATTGATGTTTCTTCTCCTGATGACAATGCCTGATGTAATCAACCTTTGTATTCCAGCTTCTGTAACAAAACACTATACTTGAAAACTGAATGGAGATTCTTTATTTTTTGTTGATGTCTTCTTTGTCTGTATTTCTTTGTCTCGTAAACAACTCAGCTTAGGTAAATCGCTGTCTTGACAAACTTTCTTGATCTGTCGAGTGCTTTTCTGGCTTTCGTTTGTGCCTTGTAAACAACTCGGTATATGTAGATTGATGTCTCGACAGACTTCCTTGATTTGTCGAGTGCTTGTCTGGCTTTCATCTATGACTTGTAAACAACTCGGTATAGATCGTTGTCTCGATAAACTTTGTGTTCTTGTTAGTACTGAAAAGACTTAGGACATCTCCAGCTTCTTCTTTTTAGCTTAACTCGGAGTGTGGTCAGCATCTAGTCCTATCTCTGGTTGCAAAAACATCCTAGGATCGACAAGCCCCCGAGCGCTTCATGGTAGAGCTCTAGAAGCCTCATCTTGTTCCTTCAAGTCTTGTTGAGCAGGAACAAGCATCGTCTGAGTGCTTTCTTGAGCAAAATCGTATAGCGCTTCTTGGGATCTTCTGAGTGTAGCCCCATTCAGGTGTAGCCCTCGAGCCTCTTGCTATCTGGATCAAGGAGCTGGAGGGTCTTATCTTGAAGTTGCTCTAATTTATGTTCAGGCTTAGTTTCAGTCGTTTTGCTTTCTAGTTCGGGTGTTAGCTTATTAGCTACCCTCATCGGCGGGCTCAAGCGTCTTTTCAGCTCTTTTGCTCTCGGTCGGTATGCTCAGGCGTCTTTTCAACCATTTTGCTTTTTGGTTTGGATGTTAGCTAATATCGGCGGGCTCAAGCATGTTTTCAGCTCTTTTGCTCTCGGCCGGTATGCTCAGGCGTCTTTTCAGCCATTTTGCTTTTTTGTTCGGGTGTTAGCTTATTAGCTACCCTCATCGGCGGGCTCAAGCATGTTTTCAGCTCTTTTGCTCTTGGCCGATATGCTCAGGCATCTTTTCAGCCATTTTGCTTTTTTGTTCGGGTGTTAGCTTATTAACTACCCTCATCGGCGGGCTCAAGCATGTTTTTAGCTCTTTTGCTCTCGGCCAGTATGCTCAGGCGTCTTTTCAGCCATTTTGCTTTTTGTTTCGGGTGTTAGCTTGTTAGCTACCCTCATCGGCGGGCTCAAGCATATTTTTAGCTCTTTTGCTCTCAGTCGGTATGCTCATGCGTCATTTTAGCCATTTTGTTTTTTGTTTTGGGTGTTAGCTTGTTAGCTACCCTCATCGGCAGGCTTAAGCATCTTTTTAGCTCTTTTGCTCTCAGTCGGTATGCTCAGGCGTCTTTTCAGCCATTTTGCTTTTTGGTGCTCATTGGAAACAACTCGGGGAATGCCATAATAAGACATATGTTTGTCAAGAAAGAACTATCTTTATTGATCATGAATATTGATAGGTCATAATAGTACATATGTTGTTGATGAGCGCTATCTTTGTTGATCATGAACGTTGATCTCTTGTGGCTTGTATATATATTTTCCCTTGAGTTGTTTTCATGCGTAGAATCTTCGTAGCTGGCTGATGTGCCATGTATTGTTGACTTCTTTTCCGTCTTAAGTTATCAACTTGTATGTGCCCGGTCCGATCACTTTTGTGATGATAAAAGGACCTTCCCTTGGACTAAGTAGTTTATGGCGTCCGTTGGTTTTTTGTATTCTTGTTAGTACTAGGTCTTTGACTTGTAATGATCGAGACTAGGTATTCTTGTTGTAGTGGCGTCTTAATCCTTGGAGGTATCATGCTGATTGAAAAGTAGCATTTACTCTGACTTCTTCTATACTATCGAGCTCTAATCTTCGGGTTTGTTCTGCTTCTCCTTTGTCATATTGCTCTATCCTTGGTGATGTCTAGATCAAGTCGGCAGGTAGTACGACTTTTGATTCGTAAACTAGGAAAAAAGGTGAGTGTCCGGTGGCTCTGCTTATTTGAGTCCGTAGCCCCCATATGACCTTGGGTAATTCTTCAATCCATTTTGATCCATAGTCTGCTAGTTCTTCATACAATCTTGGTTTTAATCTAGCTAGTATGAGTCCATTAGCCCTTTCGACCTATCCGTTGGCCTCTAGATATGCAACTGATGCGTAATCTATTCTAAAGCCACAGTCCTATGCCCAACTTTGGAATTCTATGGCTGTGAAGGGAGAACCCAAATCTGTGATGATTCGATTGGGCATGCCGAAGCGGTGCATAATGTCTTGGATGAACTCAACTGCTTTGGCTGCGCTATATTTTGCGAGTGGTTTGTATTCAATCCACTTGGTGAACTTGTCAATTGCTACGAAGATGTACTCGAAACCGCCTTTTGCTTTCTTGAGAGGTCCTACTTGATTCAGCCCCCAGCAAGAGAAAGGCCAAGTAGGTGGGATGCAGATGAGGTTGTGAGCTGGCACATGAGCTTGTCTTGTGAACATTTGACAACCTTTGCATCTTCTGACGAGTTCTTCTACGTCTTTCAAAGCGGTTGGCCAATAGAAACCAGTGCGGAATGCTTTGCCGACTAGTGTTCTTGAAGCGGCATGATTTCCACAGCAACCTGAGTGTATTTCGTCTAGGATCTCTTTGCCCTCTTCAAATGAGACACATTTTAGGAGTACTCCTGATGATGCGGCTCTTCTATAGGGCTTGTCTCCCACTAGGACGTAATTCTTGCTTCTGTGAACAACTATGGTAGCTTCCTCTTTTTCCGCTGGTAGCTTATTCTCTTTGATGTAATCGATAAAAACCTAGGTCCATGAAGTGGTGATTACCAAAATTTGGGTGCCTTTAGCTGAGATTTTAGGGGTTATCTCACTTGGTTGTTTGATAGAGGGAGCTGATAACTCCTCTATTAATACATCGGGTGGGACCTTCGCCCTGTCTAATCCAAGCTTGGCGAGGACGTTTGCCGTAATATTAGAATCACGCAGGACATGTAGAATTTCTAATCTTTGAAAATGTTTTTTGAGCTTTCGTATTTCAGCACAGTAAGCACCCATGTTTTCTTTGGTGCAATCCCAATCTTTGTTGACTTGATTGATGACTACTGCTGAATCACCGTATACAAGTAAACGCTTGATTCCGAGGGTAATTGCCACTCGTAGCCCATGGATGAGGGCTTCATATTCTGCTTCATTGTTTGTAGCTTGCCATAGTATCTAAAGGACATACTTGAGTTGTTTTCCATCTGGAGAAATGAGGAGAACACCTGCACTGGCTCCGCCTAGCTTGAGTGATCCATCAAAGTACATCTTCTAATGATCGAGGATGGTATTTGACATAGGTTATTGAATTTCTGTCCACTCGACAACAAAATCAGCCAGGGCTTGAGATTTAATTGCCTTCCATGGGGTGAAACCGATATTGAGAGCACCAAGTTCAACTGCCCACTTAGATATGCACCCTGTTGCATCTCTGTTGTGTAGGATGTCTCTGAGTGGGAAATCTGTCACCATGGTAATCTTGTGGCTTTCAAAATAGTGGCAAAGCTTGTGTGAAGTGATTAGTAGGGCGTAGAGTAGTTTTTGAACATACGGGTACCGGATTTTTGATTCTGATAGTACTTCACTGATGTAGTATACGGGGCATTGTACTTTATATGTACGCCCTTCTTCTTCTCTTTCTATGACAATCGCAGTGCTGATCACAGTAGAAGTTGCCGCAATATACAACATCATGTCTTCATATTTCTTCGGAGGTGTGAGAACGGGTGAGGAGGTGAGGTATGCCTTGAGCTTCTTGAAAGCTTCATTGGCTTCTTCTGTCCACTCGAACTTGTCTGTCTTCTTTAGCAATTTAAAGAAAGGTAACCCTTTTTCGCCCAGTCTTGATATGAAACGATTTAGGGCCGCCATGCAGCCTGTTAGCTTCCGCACATCTTTGACATTTCGAGGAGGGCCCATCTCTGTTATGGCTCGAATTTGCTTGGTGCTTACTTCTATTCCACGATGACTGACCAAGAATCCGAGTAGTTGTCCTGAAGGCACTCCGAATACATACTTGTTTGGGTTCAATTTCCTCCTCCATCTTTTCAGGTTTTCGAAGGTTTGCTTTAAGTCTTCAATTAGTGTATCTGGGTTCTTTGTCTTTACTACTACATCATCCACGTATGCCTCTATGTTTTTGCCAATCTGATCACCAAGGCATGTTTGGATAGCTCTTTGGTAAGTGGCCCCATCATTCTTGAGTCCAAATGACATTGTTTTGTAGCAGTAGGCACCGAATGGAGTGATGAAACATGTCTTGCTCTGGTCTTGTTCCTTTAATGCGATCTAGTGATATCCTAAATAGCAATCAAGGAAGGATAATAGGGCAGATCCTGCTGTTGAATCAACTATCTGATCAATGCGTGGTAGTCCAAATAGATCTTTCGGGCAGTGTTTGTTGAGATCTATGTAGTTAACACACATGCGCCACTCGTCCGTATTCTTTTTTTGTACTAGAACCGGGTTTGCTAGCCAATCTAGATGGAGGATTTCTCTGATGAATCTGGCTACCATTAGTTTTGTGATTTCTTTTTTAATTGTTGCCTTCTTGTCTGGTGAGAATCATCGTAGTCGTTGCTTCACAGGCTTTGAGCCTTCATTGATATCAATTCTGTGCTCAGCCAACTCTCTTGGGACCCCTGGATGTCGGCCGGCTTCCAGGCGAAGATATCTTTGTTGTCCCAAAGAAAGTTGGTGAGCGTGAGTTCCTATTTTGCCGATAGGTGGGCGCTGATGGTTGCCATTTTTGATGGATCACCGGTGCCCAGGTCGATTTGCTTGACGTTGGCTTCTTTTGGTGGTGCTAGGATATTGGGTTTTTTAGCCGGTATCACTAGCTCTTCTGGGATCATTTCTGCTGCAACAGTGGCTATTTCTTTTCTTCTATAGGTGGCCTGTGCTTTTGCTACAATTTGGATTGCCTAAACATCGTAGTCAAAAGTGCGCTTCAAATCACTCCGAAGAGAGAGGACACCGTTAGGCCCTAGCATCTTAAGCAACATGTACGGATAATGTGGTATTGCCATGAATTTTGCTAGTGCTGGGTGCTTGAGGATTGCGTGATATGATGAATCGAAGTCCACAACTTCGAACTTGATGAACTCTGTATGGTAGTTTGAGGGAGTCCCAAAAGTAACTGGTAGAGTGATTTGTCCAAGTGGCATTGCTGCCTTGCCAAGTACTATGCCATAAAAAGGCGTGCTTGTTGGTGTAATCATCCCGGCGAGTTGTAGTCCCATCTTCCTTAGAGTTTCTAAGAAAATGATGTTGAGTCCGGCTCCCCCGTCAATTAGTACCTTTGTGACAGTCATACTAGCAATAGTTGGATCTAGAACCAGTGGGTAATGGCCTGTGTTTCCTACGCTAGTCCATTGGTCTTCTCTTGAGAATTGGATTGGATACTATGACCAGTTGAGATATCTTGGGGTAGCCAGTTCTGCTGCCATGATGGTTCGCAGTGCTAGCTTTTCTCGATGTTTGCTTCTGGAATCTGGGACCCCAGCAAAGATTACTGCTACTATCCCCCTGGATTTTTGGAATCCCTTGTCTTTGTGGTTGTCTTCTTCTTTTTTCTGATTGCCTTCTTTGGTATTTTCCTTACTATCCTTTCTTGTGTATCGATCTTTGAAGGTGTAGCAATCTCTAATGGTGTGATTGCCTTTGGGGTGCAAGACGCAACGCATGTTTTCAATGTCGTCATACCTCCTAGGCTTGGAAAACTTCCTTGATTTGTCAGTGACTGCTACGGTGTTGTCTGGTCCATGTTTTCTTTCCTGATGCCTGTTATTTTGAAGATTTTGCTTGTCCGGGTTGTCTCGGTTGTTTCTATCCAGGAATCTTTCTCGTGTCTTTTCCTCTATGGTAATCATCTTTTCCACTGTTTGTCTGAATTCTTCATTATTTCTTGGGTTTTCTTTGCAAAAGTCTTGAAATTGCCACCTAGCCATGATTCCGTGAGAGAAAGCTTTGATTACTTCTCGTTGGGTGATGTCATGTACTTGAGCTTGTAGTTCGCCAAATCGTCGATAGTAATTTCTGAGTCTTCGCCTCCTTTCTGCTTGAGTCCTTTTAACTCTACATGGGTAATTGGGTGTGTAATGATACCCGCAAAATTTTCACAGAAAGCTCTTTGCAAGTCCTCCCAATTTCTGATTGATCCTGGATTCAATTTGTCAAACCACTCAAGTGGCATGGTTTCTAGGGCCATGGGAAATAACAAGGTCTTGATGTCATCGTCTCCTCTGGCCAATTCAATTGATTGCGAGTAAATCCTGAGCCACTGCCTTAGTTCGGTCTTGCCATCATACTTGGAGTGGTTGGATGGCTTGAACTTGTGAGGCAGTCGTATTGAAGCAAGTCTGTTTGCAAAATAGGGGAATCTATCGTACATTCTGGCTTCTATGTATTCTGATTCAGCGCCCCCTTCTTGCCAACTGTTGTCTTGGTGAGAGTAGTTTTGTGTGGCTGTCCGAGTAGGTGCTTTGCTTCTATCCTTTCTTGGTTGTTCGACTCGGTCGTTTTGACTATGGTTTCTTTTACTTTCTCTATTGTGGCTTCCACTTGGTCCAAGTCTCTCGAAGGCAGACTTTCTTTGATTTTGATCTTCCTGCTCATGAGAAGTTGCCCTTCTATCGTGCGTCCTTAGGACTGTTGATTAGAGGAAGTCCCAGAGCTGTTCTTGTTTTTCATTAGGATGTGAAGTCGCCCTGAGTTCTTCTAGTGCTTCTCAGATCTTATCGTAGGGTGTATTTGCTGCTCGTCCTTCTTTGACCTCTTGCTCTGATTTTCTTTTATTGTACTCAGCTAGGTCTGACTCATATTTGATCCAAGCTTCCTTGCGCTGCTTAGCATGGCGCTGATGTCCTTGTTTCAATTTGTTCTTTCTTTCTCTGGCTTGCCTCTGGCTCTCGATCTCACCATCGTGCCCCTAGGAAAATGGTGATATGTTGGACTCAGATTCATCTAAAGACCTGACGTCGGGTGCTTTTGGGGGGACCAATGGTGATCAAGGATGGCAAATCATGAATACTTCTCGAGCATGAGTTGTTCTGTCATCGGTGTTGGTTTTCATACTATTAGAGTTGTTGATAACTTCAGTAGAGGCTTCTAGGTCATAGATCGAGTCTCCTTCTTGGTAGGGTAGAGTTGTTGTTGTCATATCATCGACTAGTTGGGTGCCGCCATCCTTAGGAATGGAACCTGGCCAGTGGATGATGCAGTCTTGAGATGTTATAGTTAAGACAAGACCTTCCTAGGCTCCTTTCAGTGGCATTCTAAGCACCGGATTGGTGGATCCTTCAGGCCATGTCTGATAAGATGTTGCCATATTGTGGAGTCCGAACGGAAGAGGACCCAACTTCTTTAAAGTACTCTGAGTGTACTCCGAGTTGTATCCTTGATAGGTTGACATCATGCCTCGAAGCCTTGTCGAAAAAGAACCCAATTTTCTGAAAGAACTCAGATAAGACTCCATCTCGGAAGATAAACTTGAGTTTGAATCGGATGCGTGAAGCCACAAAATCTGAGTTGGATCAGACATCATGAGCTACGTGAATCTTCCAGCAAGTTGATCTGTCATTGTCACCAAAATTGAAAGGTCTTGATGATGATCTGAATCTTCGAGGAGATGGCCTTGGAGCTTGCCATTGTCACTTGCCTCACAAATCCATGAACCGAAGATGAAGGTTGACCCTATCGAGAAGATCATGTTGTCGAGGTCCATCGAGCTCTTAGATGCAAAGTCACCGAAAGCCCCTACCTAGCGCACCAGCTATCGATGTTTGACCACTGATAGCCTGCCATGGGGGTACCCAGGGCAGTATGTTCGGCTTCAGCGTATGTAGAACTTGACGGTAAATGCAAGAGACAGTCGATTTATCCTGGTTTAGACCCTCAATCATGATCGAGTAATAGCCCTACATCCAGTCGGCGTTAGCCTTTTGCGTTGGATTGATTGTAAAGTGTTATGTCGTACAACTGTTCTCTCTAAAAAACTCCCCATCCAAGGAGCCCTGCCCTCCTTTATATAGTTAGGAGGCCAGAGTCCTAGTTAGTTTACAATGTAGAGTCCTAGTAGGATTGCAGGGTAGTATTACTACTAGGATTACATGGGAAGAATCCTAGTTAGACTAGATCTTCTCTCTTCCTTGCGGGGTATCCTGTGGGTCCCACATCGACAGTGAGGTGAGAAACCACTTGAGCTCAATGAATGCCTTGTCAGCGTCCTCCGACAAGATGAACTTTTCTTGAGCCTTGAGCAGCTTGAAGAAGGGGAGTCCCTTTTCGCCCAGATGGGTTATGAAATGACTCAAGGCCGCCATGCACCCCATTAGCTTCTGAATGTCCTTGATATAGGTCAGTGATTTCATCTTGGTCACCGCCTCTATCTTCTCTAGATTGGCTTCGATGCCACAACGGCTAACGATGTTGCCTAATAGGATACCGGATGGGACGCTGAAAATGCACTCAGTGGGATTCAACTTTCATTGATACACCTTCATGGCTTTGAAGGTTTCGGTGAGGTCAGAGATAAGGGTATCGGCAGTCTTAGACTTAACCACCACATCATCGACATAAGCCGCAACGGTCTTTTCGATCTAATCCTTAAGGCAATGCTAGATGGCTCTTTGATAAGTAGTACCCATGTTCTTGAGGCCGAAGGACATGGTCATGTAGCAGTAGGCACCAAAGGGCATGATGAACAATGTCTTGATTTGGTCTTCTTCCTTTAGCGCGATCTGGTGATAACCAGAGTAGCAATGTAAAAAGCACAGGAGCTTGCAACCGGCTGTGGAATCTATGACCTCGTCAATGCGAGGTAAGCCAAAGGGGTCTTTAGGGCAGTGTTTGTTGAGATCAGTGTAATCAACACACATTCTCCATTCTTTATTGTTCTTTATTGTATCTACACCTCTTTAATAAAACCAACAACTAAGAGCCATGTTATTTCTACCCTAATAGCCTCCTTTTTGTCCTATGTGAATCATTAAAGCTTCTGCTTGATCAGCTTGGCAGTCGTTGAGACATTTAAGGAGTGCTCGATCAGCTCCCGAGGTGCGCTGAGCATGCCTACAAGTTTCCATGCGAACATGTCGACGTGCTCCCTTAGGAAGCTGACGAGCATGTCTTCCTATTTAGGATCGAGGTTGGCCCTGATCTGAGCGGTCTTGCTCTGGTCACTAGGGACGAGGACCACCTCCTTCACCTCCTTGGACTTGGTCGATGATCGAAAGGCCTCCATTATGGGGATCTCTAGCTCCTCTAGTTGTATCTACTACAAGGAAGCAAGGCAGTTTTGCATGCGGATGGAGATGTCAATAGCCTCGGTGAGCATGAAGATTTCCTTCTCATAGGTGTTGGCGATGTTGAGGTTGGCACGCAGGGAGAGGATCCCCTGCTCCATCGACATCTTCAACACTAGGTACGTTTAGTGTGGCATAGCCATGAACTTGGTGAGGGCTGGTCAGCCAAGGATGGCATGGTATGCTATGTTGAAATCGATAATCAGAAAGTTGACGTAGTCCGTGTGGAAGTGCTTGGCGGTGTTGAACTGTACGGGTAGAGTGATCTACCGAGAGGTTGGGATGCCTTCCTAGGAATGATCCCCCAGAATGGACAGTCCATGGGGGTGAGGTCTTCCTTCTTGAGCCCTATCTTAGCTAGGGATCCGACAAATAGGATGTTGAAGGCGCTCCCTCTGTCGATGAGGACCTTCTAAAAATGCACGCCCCGGATGATAGGATCCAAGACGAGGGGCAAAAGCCCAGGGAATGGGATATCTACCCACTGGCTGGCCCTGGAGGAGGTGATCGGGTGCTCTGACCAGTTTAGGTACTTTGGGTCTATGACTTTGCCATCGTAGGTGGTGACCGACATGATCTACCGGGCGGTGAGCTTCTGTTCGTGCTTGTTCTCGGAGGCAGCTCTTCCACTAAGGATGGAGGCAATGGTCTTGGTGGCATCCTGGTAGGGAGGGCCTGCATCCTTCTCCCGTCCTCCGCCTTGGCCATCATTTGTTTTGTCGTCGTTGCGCCATGGCCTCTTTGCATCCTCTACATGAAAAGCCCTGTTCAGGCCCTTGCACTTTGCTATGGTGTGCTTGGTGCCTTTGTGGATAGGCATGGACCATCTAAGAGCTTGGCATATTCGACGTCATAGGTGCACTTAGCGCGAGGAGCATTGATGGCATTGACTGAATTGTCAGGCATGTGATGGTGGTTCTATCTACCTCTAGAGCTCTCCGAGCAGTCATCGCGTCGGTACTCATGATCATTAGGGCGACGATCGCGCTCATCATGGCAGCGGTCATGATCATCATGGTGGCGGTCGTGGTTGTCGTAGCATCTTTCATCACGGTGGTCGTCATGATGGTGTTGGGGGCAATCGGAGCGGGTGGTCCGTTCACCTTCCTCAGTGTCGGTGTAGCCATTTGCTATCTGTTTTAGCTTGCTGATGGTCGTAGGCCTCTTGCGGTATAATTTTCGATGGAGTTGTTCATGATAGAGGAGCCCCTTGGTGAACGCAACAATGGCCTTGCTATTGCTGATGTTGGGGATGGAGTTCCTCATCTCTGAGAAACACCTTATGAAGCTATGTAGGGCTCCCTGGAGGTCTGATGAAGCTTTTCCAAGTCATACTTGGTACTTGGCTGCTCACAGGTGGCCATGTAGTTCTCGGTGAAGACCTTCTTGAGGTCATCCCAAGATCTAATGGAGTCCTCCCACAGGCTAAGGAGCTAGATGTTCGTAGATTGGTTGAGCATGATGGGCAGGTAATTTGCCATCACATCTTCGCTTCTGCCTATAGCTCTCACAGTGATATCGTAGAGCGTTAACCACTGCGTGGGGTTGGCATTGCTGTCATAGGTGTCCACCCCAAAAATCTTAAAGCCCATAGGCCACCGGACAGCTCGGAGTCTTGCCATGAAAGGATGAAGCCCGAGGGCACCGGGGACAGGTGGTGCTGGGACGACATCGAGTGCTCCGTGCTTGGCGTTGAACTAGCACTGATGTTTCATCTCCGCATCATAGCGCGTGGCCCCGCTGTTCTTGATGTGATCATGGGCATCGATGGTGGCATTGATGTGTTCGCGAACATCATACGACAGGGGTTGATTCACCTCCTGGTTGGTGCTGTGGTTGCCGCCTCGGCCGCTCGGTGGACGAGGATGGCAATCACCCTAGTCCGGATATCCTTCGTAGTTGCCCCTAGATCCTTGATAAAGGTAGGGGCCACCAGCTTGAGGTTGAGGGTGCTCGGAGCCCTGATGTTGACTTCCTCTATCGTGGCAAGAGCGATGGCTTCGAGCCGACACGGTCGAGTAAAATAGAGCAGGATGGCAGATCTCATTGACTTGAACTTGAGGCGCTTTGATATGCGCCTAGATCTTCTCTAGTTCTGGAGTATGTGGAAGCCTCTCCAACTCATTGAAAACAACAGCGAGATTGGTGCTTGGCGTTATCTACATCAGCTGGTTACCCACCATGTCGAACTCATCCTTTAGATTGTGGCACGTGTGGTGTGGGTGTTTGGATCCCCGTCAGCCCTATGAGTGGATTCTTCATCTCAGTGATGTTGATGATTAGCGTTCCTTGCCAAGCGAGCATTGTGCTGGTCAAAGGTTTCACCATCCCTAGTGACGCTGTCGTGGCTGATATGAAAAATCCTGCCCCTAAATCCTGGTAGAAAAGTGGGGCAGGTGGAGACGGTCTCGATGGAGCCTTCAGAATATGCGTCGGGGCTCTCTTCCAAGATGTCATTGATGGAGTCGTCCGGAATCTGGTGGATAGCCACCATGTTGACCATGGGCGTGGGTTGATTAGCCTTAGGTAGATCGATCCTGTAGAGGTCATCGATGTGGTCATGCTTGACATGGTCGATGAAGAGGTTGTGGACAACATCTTGATGCATAGATCCCGCACCCACTAGCTCGAAGGGATAGGGCCTCAACATGTTCTCCATCGGGGCTTGTAGTCGGCCAAGTGTAGGTCGATAGCTAGGAGTGGTCAGCATTGCACCGTACGCCCTTCTGGAGTAGCCGTGATCACCATATCTGAATCTTGCCACCTCAGACGTCGTGGCCGAGCAGATCACTCAGTCATAGTGGCTTGGTGATCTTGGGGCATTAGGACTACATTAATCGTAGTAGACCGATCTAGGACTAAGTCTACGAGGAGTTGACATTCTGTTAAGCGGTCTATGACCCAATCGATAGATGCGATCAGATCATCATTGTCGATGGATCTCCTAACCCAGCAGCGAGGCATCGAGATCGGAGATGTTATTGTAGATGTTGGCACAATAGGCGTAGGGTGATTCTGCACCACCTCCATGATTTCCTCGATGCCGTTGGTGCCGATGAACCAAGTCATAGATCTGACTGTGAAGGTCTGACCTGGCTCAGGAAGGATCATGGAGCTCGGGAAGCGAAACATCTGACTCACCATGGAATTAGCATGCACGCCCCCTACCTGGCATGCCATTGTCGATGAAATATGGCCAGCAGTCTACCGAGGGGTGTGCATGATGGAAACTAGATGGTGACATAGAACACAAGAGACAGCGATTAGGCAGGTTTAGGCCATCCGCTTGACGTAATACCCTACATCCCATGTCTTTGGTGGATTGTATTGTGAGATAAGATGAAACAAGGGGGTCCCTACCTGCCTTATATAGCTTGGGGGGTAGGGTTACAGGCCGGTTGTATCTATCCTGATTGGTTACATGATATGTGTTTACAAGGAATATGATATCTTGTATATCCAATCAGATCTTCCTTCGTCATCAAGGATGCTTCACGTAGGCTTGCGGCGCACGCCGACCTATGCCGTGCCCTGTGCGGCTTGGTCTTGTGGGTTGGGCCTCCCCTGGTGGTTCAGCCCATGTGCAGCCTATGGGTATCTAGGGTTATACCCCCACACTTTCACCCCTCGATGGTTCCCTTCTATTCCTTTCATTTGGTTTTATTGTGCTTTCGGTAGTTTGAGCAGCAGCCTGGTGTTCAAAGGCTAAGGCCTAGAACAACATTGGCACCCACCGTGAGGCTCGTACCCACGACCACAAGGTTAAGAGCCAAAACAGTGAGTGAAAGGGCTGAAGCATCCAAGGCAGCAACCATCGTTGCTGTAGCAGACACAGCCAATACCGCCGCAGCAGTGGCTGCAACAACCACGGCATCAAAATTGATCATCATAGGGCCAAATGCACCATAGGTACATGGTGAAGCGGCAGAACCACTGGGCAAACGGGAGGAAACACCGGAAGGATACGTTCAATTCTTTCCTAATGATCAAGATGGAAACGGTGATGAGGAAGGTGAAATCACTAATCAGGCAAGGAATTTGAGAAGGTTGGACGAATACCAACAAGAAATCCTAAGGTTGTAATAGGAAAAGGAGTAGTTGTTGCAACAGGCAGCAATGCGAAATAGAGCTGAGCAGACCCAGAGGGCCATCAGGGGGAAGGCACCGGAGATTGAAACGGTGACGAGACACGACGCCTTCTTTCGATGCAAGCGGCGAAAGGAGGCATCGAGGGGCTACTATTGGGGGATGCCATGAGGTTTGGGCCCCCCTTTCTCTATAAGAACAAGCTTTTGACCAGTGTTTCACCTGCAAGGGTAGGATGGTCCATTGATGAAACCAATGGCAAAAGAAGCCATTGGTTTTCACCTGGCTTGCACGAAAGAGCATAAAAGCTTTCGACCAGTGTTTCACCCACAAAGGGCTAGATGGTCCATTAAAGAAACCATTGGCGAAAGATATCCACAGCTTTTGTCACACCAGCTAGTGATCCAAAGTGAAATGCAATACTGGGGAAAGCCTTTCGGCTTGCCATAAGCTAACCGATATAATATGACGTGTCATCTTGTAGGTCCTTCATGGTTATTGGCTTTCATACTTCCGGCAGGGTCCTCCATGCATCAGCCATGGGGCCCGGGTGAGGGGGACCCAATAGAGGAAGGCATTCATCGAGGTTGGCTGTAAGTGGAACGGACTAAAAGCGCCTTCAAGGAAGAGGAATATGCTTAGGGATCTGAGTAGTTAGGAGGGCATTTAGGTCTTTGTAAAAGATACGGATGTGTATAAATAGGGATCATTGTGATCATTGTAAAGAGGAGGATGGAACCCTAGTTCCTTGATAAATACACCTCTTGATGGTTCCCTTCCGTTCCTTTCATTTGGTTTTATTGTGCTTTTGGTAGTTCGAGCAGCAGTTTGGTGTTCAAAGGCTAAGGCCTAGAACAATAGGAATTATCAGGAAAATATGAAACCCATTTTATATTTTTGCTAAAATCATGCTCGATGTTATTGTTCACCACTTAAATTATTCAAATCTTATATGGTCCCCTAAAATTTGAAACCTTGTTAGTATCAAATCAAAGATGCAGGCCAAGACAAATCCTTGCAAACAGTAACAAAATCACGACGTAACTTGTGCAAACTACAAACAATGTTTCCTTAGCAGCAACATCTCATTTAACCAATGAGACATGCACGGGAGAATTCAAATAAAAAAGGCAAATTTTGCTACTGGACATGCCAAATGACGCGTCTTTGCTGGCGGACACTACGTTTTCCATCTTTTGCCGTGAGACACTCTGGTTTTTGGAAATACTACCAGTGGGCACCGCAACCCAGTTACACCCGGTTTTGGAGAGAGAAAACTTTGTTTTGGACATCGGGTGCCCCTAAACCAGACTTGGCGCCGTCCCAACCTGGTCTGGTTCGACCCAGTTGTAATGACCGGCCCGCACCCGACTCTGTTGTTATAACGGTCTGTTCCTCATTCCCCCTCTTCACCACAAAGGCGGCAGCGGCATAGGCTACGATGGCCGGTTGGGCGAGGGTGCCGGTGCGGCGTAGGTTGGCGGGTGTCGTCGATAGGAGAGCGGGCCTATAGAAGATGGCTACAGGATTTGGCGCTTCTTCGTTAACTGGGTCACGTGGAGCGAGAGAGGGGCAGGTGCTGTGCCCTTTCTGCCACACGGCGATGGTCATGGAGCAGACATTGAGAACCACAAAAAATCCAGACAAGTCGTTCTACACCTGTAGGAATCATGACTGGGTGAGTTTTCTTGATTTTGTTCTTGCTACATTTGGGCGTTTTGAAATCGGATGTAGGGTTCATCCTATTGATTTGGCTTTCGCTGTGAAATAGGGCAACAGTACCTGCAACTTCTTCATGTGGAAGCCAGAGAGCACTGGAGATGGCATGGATGGTGCAGCAGTGATGGCTGCGTTGAAGGCTCTGGAGAATTCTCTGTTGAACTTGAACAATGTTGTAGTTACTCAGAGCACTATTGTGGCTAGAATAGCTAGAGAGCAAATAGTTGTTAGGATGATGGTTGGGGCCAGTGTGTTTGTAGGTGTTGTTTGCTTTCTTGCTTTGTGCATGGTATTGTACAAGCAAGCATGAAGTATGCTTTGTAATGTTTGTGAAATATGAATGAAATGCAATTTGAATGGAGTAACTTCAACTTGATTTGTTCCCTTTTTTAGTTGTAAAGTTAAAATTGCAGCATCACTACCTTTAACTTAACAGCTGACCTAATTTTAGCATGACAAACACAGGCATACCAGATCATTAATTATGGAACATCATGCCAGATGGCAATATCAAGTTCACACCAACAATAGCTAGGTTCACTACATTACCAGATTACAATACCAGGTTCACACCAACAATATCCAGGCTCAAAAGCACAGAGATTACAATAGCAAGTTCATAGAACCACACAAAAGCACACCAAAAGCACAGGTGTCTCAAAAGGTTGCTTTTGTCTTGATGTTCCCAGTGCAGGCAATAGGCCCCTCCCCTCTTGCTCCTAGTGCAGGCGCTTGGGCTCTGACTCCTAGTCTGTGCCCCTAGGCTACCTCCAGCTTGTTGTTTGGCCTGCCTCCTAGTGATGGGATCTTGGAACCCTATAAGATGGCAGATGTGACCATGTTATCAACTACACTTGGCTTTAGATTAAGAATAGTGTTGGCAAGAAATGGATCACTTACTACACTAATTGCTCAGGAGGTGTAGGCTCAGTTGGAGTTGTCTTCTTCTTCTTGCTGGTTTGTTTCCCCTTGGTGGAGGCCTTTCTCTTCTTCTTGGCTGGCTCTTCTGTTGTTTCTATGATCTCAACAACCTTTGGCTTATAAGTCCTTCTCTTCTTCTTTGGAGGTGTAGGTGGTAGTGCATCAGGGTCTGCAACAGTTTCATTGCATGTTTTCTATAGGTGTCCAAATCCACCACACCTTTTACACCTTCTCATGCCCTTACTGCTGGACCCACCTTCTTCAACTCCAACTATCATTCTCTTCCTTGGCCTTCCCGCTGCTCTGTTGCATTTAGGAGGAAGGAGGTTGAAGCCAAGGTTCAGCTTTTCCCATTCATCCTTGCTTGGCATTGGAGGCACTGGAGTTGCATAGGCTGCTTTGAACATGTCTACAGAATAGTAGTGGTCAACATAGTCCTCTAAGTCTACCCTTCTGGTGCCAATGAAAGCTAGGGCATGAACACATGGTAGACCAGTTAACTACCAACCTCTATAGGTGCACTCTCTCTTGTCTAGATCAACAATGAACCTTCAAGGGACCAGGTCCTTGTTGACTCCTCCAACTTCACCAACCATTGGGCCACTCTTGTGAATGTTGTACTTTAGATTTCTGCTTTTATTGTGCAGCTCCTTCATGACAGCTGGTAGAATCTTGAAGGCAGAAAACTTGGACAGCAGTTGCATCCTAGTGCAAAATCTCTCCATGATCAACTACCTTATCTTGTCCATTATCTCTACAATAGGTAATGACTTCTCTTCCCTGATCCAACTATTGAAAGTCTCTGCTATGTTGTTTGTGACATAGTCACATTTGCTTGCTGTGCTAAACTTACACCTTGCCCATAGCTGCTTGTGATTGTCCTATAGCCACCTAGTTGCCTTGGGGCATGCCTTGTGCATCTCATTCTAGTGCCTATCACACCTTGATGCTGGCCATAAGTTCCTCTCAAACACTTCTCCCCTAAACCTCTTCTTGAAATTTTTGACTAAATGCCTCATGCATTCTCTGTGCTCCACCCCATTACTGAAAACTTTGGTAACAACCTTGTCTATTCCTTTGCCTATAGTTAGTAAGCATGGAAACAATGTCAGGTGGGGAACATACGACACTCAATTAAAAAACAAGAGCACAATGAATGCAACATACCTGCATCAATTGAAATAATAAGACCATTTGGGGAACCAATAGCCTTGTGCAACATCTTCATGAACTGTTCCCAATTCTCCTTGGTCTCACTACCAAATACTCCATAGGCCACTAGGAACATCTAGTGGTGGCCATCTATCCCTACAGCTGATGCTAATTGTCCCTTCCACTTTGCTGTCAAAATTGTGGAATCAATTCCTAAATAAGGTCTGCAACCTTGCAGGAAGCCATCTATGCATGGCTTTAGTGCTACAAACATCCTACTGAATCTTCTCTTCTCATCTACAATGTCCCACTCAATCTCTACAACACTGCCAGGACTCCTCTTCTCAATCTCCCTTTTCCAAGAAAACACATGTACAAAGCTATCTTCCTAGCCACCCATGATCTCATCTAAGGCCATTTGCTTGCCGTCCCAAACCACATAGTAACTCAGCTGTACACAAAAATTCTCCTCCAACTTCTGCTTCAAATCTTTAGCACCAATAGTTGGATCTTCCCTAAGCCAGTTTATAACTCTATCCTTCACCCAGTGATTGTTAGCCATACAGTTGTTCTAGAATTTGCTTGTGCTGGCACAATTATGCTTGTGTGGTAGCTTCTTAATCTGCAGGCATCAACCAACGGTTAGCACACAACAATTGATAACTAAATTAAACTAAATGAAGCATTACAAAGCTCACATACCTACCATGTCTTGCCATCAGGTAACTGAGATGCATGAATCCTCCACCGACATCTCTTGGCCTTACAATATGCTTGGTACCGCCATGACGCACTATATGGAACTACAAGTTCAACTTCATTAAGCACAACATATTGTCTAATACATCTCTTAAAGCAGAAACCATCTTCAAAAGTAACACCAAGACCTATCTTAGGGTTATCTATGTCAGTGACATGAACAACACCATCACAGTCCCTCCCATCATCCACAACTAATTGGTCATCATCTTCTGGGTCACTGTCAGGATAGTAAGCAGGGTCAGCATCACCATCATCATTGACCCCATCCTTGTACTTCTCATTCTCATCATCTACTCCTACATACTCCACTTCATCAGCCTCTCCCCAGTCATCTTTAGCAATATCTTCTTCTTCTTCTTCTTCAGCAATAGCATCATCATCTTCACCATCATTATCAAGATTAAGACCCTCATCACCATTAGCATCAACCTCACAATTACCATCATCATTAAGATCAATAGCTTCACCATTATCATCAGCTACTAGATTAGGCAATACAAGTTCATCACGGAAGATCATAGCTATTGGCTGACAATTAACCTGACTCTCCTGAGTGATAATAACAGACTAAGAAGACTGAGAGGCATTGGCATTACAACACTTAGACTTTAGCAAACGAGGACCAGTGTCAACAACATGTACAGTCAGTGGCACCTTCCTACTGTCCCAATACACATCAAATGCATGTAACAGAGCAGAATCAGAATCTATGCGCAGTGTCTCATCCTTAGTTTTGTCAAAGAAGGCGACCTGCAGTTCTTGGTCGACCCCATGGACTATCTCCTCACCAAGGCACCCAAGAAACCCCATCCAAGAGAATTTATCCTTGTCTACCACATGCATGTAATTAGCAGTTACATGATAATCATCGAGCCCATCTGGTCTTTGCTCTACATATGCAGGTACGCTAATCGCCAGTCTACACACGGAAGTTGGATCCATCCTAAATCAACACAAAGGATAACAACCAAACTAAATGATTTCAAAACCTCAAGCATTCTACCACATCCATAGGCATTCATCTGCAAATAGTAGGGATTCAAAAGACTCACCCTTTCACTAGCCATTTGAATTGCGGAACCCTAGGTAGAGACCTAGGGCACTGCCCATTCTTTGAGCTAGGGGACTTCATCTTTGGGGCACGGGGGAACTCTAGATCCTCAACCCCCATGGCAGATGATGGCCAAGGCTCGATCTATCAGCGGCGGCGGGCATTGGGTGGACGGCGGTGCGACGAGCAGTGGAGATGAGTGGGTGGCGGTGTGATTGGGAGTGAGCGGCGACAGCGGGATTGGGGAAATGGTGCACCTAGAACCCTAACGACGGAGTCGGGTGTGGGCCGGCCGTTACAATTGGGTCATACCAGACCAGGTTGGGATGGCGCCAAGTCTGGTTCAGGGGCACCCGATGTCCAAAACAAAGTTTTCTCTCTCCAAAACCGGGTGCAACTAGGTTGCGGTGCCCACTGGCAGTATTTCCAAAAACCAGAGTGTCTCACGGCAAAAGATGGAAAACGCAGTGTCCGCCAGCAAAGACGCATCATTTGGCATGTCCAATAGAAAAATTTGCCTTTATCTAAATGCTGCTCATGTTGCAGTGGCTACACACATATGTTTGAGACAAGGACAGGGGCGTTGGAGCGTTGCCATTTTCTACTGATCTGTTTTGGCCGTTGGCTGGCCTAGCGGACAGTCTAGGGAGGTGTGCTCCACTGGCTATTCGGCCGCATGTCCACTAGTGTGCAGGGGTGAGTGCACCACGTGGGCCGCATGAGCAAGCACACGCTGGCCTGAGCGGCAGGCGTGGCGTGGGTGTCCGAATGCGCACTTTTGCGCAGACATCCGGGTGCTAGCAATATCCATCTATTTCTCTATATTTATTACATGTTCCAAAAACAAGGTATGAGATGGCTATCCTACAAGGAAATGACAAAAACCGCTGGAGAGAAGCTAGGCTCAAATAGAAAAAGGTAATAACTTATTTCTTGAACTTTTTTTTGTTCCTAATGTACCAATATATGGACAGTGTATTGTAACAACCCAGAAATCCACACACCAAAAATCACACCTACAAAAATTTTCTTAAAACTCCCATGTGATGATGAGTGTCATGTAAAGTAACCCAACCCAGGAGTTACATTAGGCATAACCCCAACCCAAGACAACACATAATCATGGCATGTCATTTGTTGATTATGATTATTTGATTTTCTAACAAAATAAAATGTTGCATACAATGTTAACTTAAATTGTGATTTGGATTCTCATTGCTTTATGTTATGCTTAACAATTCCATAAAGTTATTATTAAACAAAATTCCCTAAACTCCAATGAACAAGTTACCTCAGTTTTAAATTCAAATTCTAAACCAAATTTGAATTCAAACAATGGAAAAGAAATGAAAAACAGGAAAAAGAAAAGGAGAAGAAGGCCTCCTAGCCAGCTGCTCGGCCCAACCTGTGCGACCAACTATCAGCCCAGCCCTCCACTTCTCCCCCTCCGCTGGCCCATGCGCGCAGTAGCAGGTCGGCCCCAACTCGCGCGCAACAGCCCAGCTCATGGCCCAGCGTGTCGCCCATGCCCGCGCGCCCTGCTGCCTTTGCCAGCTGCCGCTGCCACTTGGCCCCACGCGTCAGCCACACGTCGCCCACGCCCGTGCGTTTCCCTGTCTCACTTGCAGCCGCTGCCACTGGACCCCGCATGTCAGCCCTCCTGTTCTTCTTCTCCACACCACACTCAACCGCCGCGCGACCAAGAGCCGACAGCAGTGGCAGGGGTGGGCCAGGGGTCATGCCCGGGGCATGGTCCTGTCTCCCCCTTGGCGCGTCGCCCACATGACCTCCGCACCAATCACCCCACGCCGCAATGCCATTCGATATCCACGGTGCATCACCAACCATCCGCCCGTCCGCCGAAGATGGAGCTCGGAGCTCCAGCTATAAAGCCACGGCCTCGGTTGCCCTAGCACTCGTCTCATTGCCCGCCGCCTCCTCGGTGGCTATCCACTGCGCACCCAAACCAAGAGAGAGGAGGGAGAAGGGAAGGAAGAGTGGTAAACACCGAAGCCACTGTAGGAGGGGAGATCACCGGAGCCAAGAGCGACGCCGTCATCTACATCCCCGACGCGGTTCGGCACGACACTGCATGGCTTCCATAGCTTCACGGCCTTGAATCGTCACGGCACCGCCATCCATTCTCCCATGGCACCTAAGGTGAGCCTTCCGGTCTCTCTCGCCATCGGACCCTGCTGTTCGGCCATGGCGCTCCACGCCTAGACGCGTAGGTCGGTGCCTTGCCTCAGCCACTTGGAACACCCACACCCATGCACATGTCTGTGACCACGCTGTGACCACCTTGCTGGAGCCCTGTAGCGACCCGCACGCCTCGCTGTCGTCACCGTTCACCGTGGCCGTCGGCAAGCCCTACCAGCCATAGGAGAACCCAGAGCCTCGCCTTGAGCCTGGACATCCCCGCTGTGTCCCCACGCATCCGTAGAAGCATACACGCCCCACCGAGACATTTCACCATGACTGTAGCCACCTCACCGACGCTGCCGTCGTGCTCGGAAGGGCGCCGCCATGGCCAAAGCCACCAGAAGCCCTAGAGGACCCCTCGACCTGCCCAACATGCCCGCTGGTGCGTTGTGTCACCCACGCGTGCCACAGAACCGGCCTATGCCGCAGCCCCGTGCCATTACCGCACGCCGGTGGAGCTTGAGCCACCGCTCACCATGGCTAGCACCTTGGGGAGCTCTGGTCGCCACCTTGACCCCACAGACGTAGTCACCATGGCCTGGGGAAGTTTTCCCCCTCCCCAATCAGACACCAGCGCCACCACAGGGACTCACAGCGAGCTCGCCGCCGGCAGGAGCGCCACCGCAGGAAAAACAGGGGAACACCCCCCTCTCGATGGCACCCGAGCGTGAGCTTGGTGCACATGAGCCAAGCTACCGTAGGTCTATGGACCATGAGTGCTGGTCCACCGTGAACCACACGGTGTGAGCCACACTGTGGACATAGGCCAATAAGAGCCCATGGCCGTGACGTGGCAGTGTCACAGCGTGCCACGTGTTCGGCCCGGCCCGGCCCAGACCGGCCCAACCCGAAGCCCAACCGGCCCAGTTCGGACCCGGCTCGTATTGACCGTTGACTGTCAACGCTGACCGTTGACCTGGCCTCACCTGTCAGTGACATGGACACCCTAGACCCACATGTCAGATGCTAACGTCATGATGACGTCACATGGGACCCACATGTCAGAAGCCAGCACAGCCGAGGTGACGTCATGCTGACATCACGCTGACATCAGCTGCTGACGTCAGTAGACCAGGCCCACATGCCAGTGACCGTGACTGTTGACCATTGACCATTGACCATTGGCTGACGTTGACTAGCGTTGACTTTGACCGGACCCACCTGTCAGTGACCCAATAGACTTTGGCCCCACCTGTCGGTGTGGACGACGTTGATGACGTCATGCTGACGTCAGCTGGGACCCACCCGTCAGCTCAGAACCGTGATGCTGACGTCAGCAAGCCACGTGGACCAACCATAGCATGACACATGTTAGCCCAGGATTAATTCAGCCTTTTTTGCATTTTCAGAAATAGATTTAATCTTCAGAAATTCATAACTAATTCATACGACCTCGAAAAAATACGAAACTAGGACCAAAATTCATCTAAAATCAAGCTCTACGCAATGGACCCATGTTTGAGTGCATTTAGTTCTTTTGAATTTTCATTGCTTCTTTGTGCTATTCTATAGACGTCGCTAATGTGACTATAATGCGGTCGTTTGTAGACTCGGAGGAGAATTTGACGGACGAGGACCATGAGTACCGTGAGGAGAACGGAGATGACTACACTGAAGGTGCCACATCCCACCCAATCTCGTAGCACCTATTACGCATGGCTAATATAGAACTGCTATCGCTTTACTTACTGCTACAAATATATTATGCTAGGACTTGCATGGTAGTATGCTTGCTTGAAAGCCTTCACCTTGATGCAACCTTACCCCTGCATACCCTGCTATTAGGCTAGACACACGCTTGCTATATATATTTCATTGCTTATACTTCTACTACGCTTATACTACGTGCGTGGTGGAAACTGGTATTACCAGGACTATGGGGAGAGTGCTGCGTGTGTGACTTGGGTGTGTGGAGGGTGAGGGTTGTGTCGACCAAGTTGGAGTATACGACAAGCCTAGGGCAAGTCTTGCCATGGGGTGCTACCTGGGTACCCCTAGAATGGATACCTGTGGTGGGTAAAATGGTATATGAGGTGGACCTAGGTGTGAACCTATAACGGGTGGAGCCTGGGATGGAGGTGCTATGGTGGCACGGTAAATGGAAACCCTGATGGAGACATTCTGGCTTGGTCATCCCTAAGGACTTACTAGTACTCAGATTCACCGGGAAGCCTTATGTACCACTCACCCTATATGGTGCGGGACGGCTGGACAACTTGGTAGGATATTGCCACTACTACTAGGTTGATAGCGGACAGTGTAAGGAGGTACGGGGTGCAGAGGATTTCCCCCACACCCTTCTGAGACTTCATGGAGACCTTGTGGACCCGGCTCATGACTCATAGTTTCAGCCACCCCAGATTTGACTTGGGGTGAACCAGGGCTGAATGGTAGAGTGGCAATATCCTAGGCTAGCAAGCAGTCGGAATCAGCCTAGTTGACGATGGTCAGTGAGGAAGGTGGATCTTGTGGTTATATAAAACCTCTGCAGAGTGTATGGTTGATCGATCGATACATGTGCCGACTTGTCAGCTATGGACCTTTCCTGGGTTTCGCTTAAACTAGATAGTGAGATGAGTCCTTCTCTTCTTCCCCCATGAGAGAGTGTCGATCATAGCTAGGGGCTACGGGCCTTGAGACAGTGCTGAGAGGGAGTTGGCCTATCGACCGAGCGATGGTATGGTATGGTGATGGTGTGGAGATGGTGGTATGTCGATCTCAAGATCGAAACCTGGCTCTGGGATGGGAATGGGTGGAATAGGTGTGGGAATGGTGTTAAAACTGGACAAACTATTACTATTTACTTGATATGCTATTGCATAGGAAACCCCAGCCTTATAGGTTCACTTTGCTTATACCCAACTTGCATCCAAATTCCACAAAGCAATGCTCATAGGGATGGGAGTGGCCAGTACAAATCGTACTGATAAATTTTGGCACACAGGTTCTGCTGAGGAGTATAGCTCCGAGGAGTTTGATGGATGAGGGGTTTGTGCCTACGCTTGAGTTTGGCGATCTTATCTTCAAGCTGTTCTGAATGAATGCTACTTTTGATTCCGCCAATGCGGTGATGTAATAAATTATGTAATTCCGCACTATTTGTACTCTGATATTATCATCGTATGGATGTGATATTCAACTGGAATTTGGGTAATATGATCTACAACGATCTTATTACACTTCGACGCTGTGGATTTCCCTTTGCGGAAATTAGGTCGTTTCAGTTGGTATTAGAGCCATACTTGACCTTAGGATGAAACCCTTAGAAATGGACGATAGAATAGGATGCGAACTGCCCTTCTTTTGGTTATATACCGACCCTGCATTTACTTTTATGCAAGGCTTATCTATTATTGACCTGCTAACACCTATCCCCTTGAAAAATGCAGATGGCAACGAACGTCGACTGACCACCACTAGGACCGCTACCGCTGGACCACGCCAAGCTTACCTTTGACCTACGTGAGCTTGGGGGTTTTGCACAGACCCTCTGCCGAGTTCTCGTCACGTTAGGTGTCCCCGACGAGCTTGTCAAGGTCACCTGCACCAGGAAGCCAGCTAAGGTAGGAGGAATCGAAGGACCAATTCTCACCTCAGTCGAGTTCCCAGCTAGCACTACCTTACCTTCTGTCCCAGCTTCCATCGAGTTGACTATAGAGGACACAGTCGAGGAGGGACTGTGAGCTATCTCACACAAGGCACTTCGCATAGTGATGAGGGACCACTACGAGCACCTGAAGACGATAGAGTTCTGTCTACTTCCCTAGGCCCTCGACCTTAGCCTTACCCCTAGTGAGCAGAGTTTTGCAGCAGGCAGAGTTATCCTTGCTGAGGAGGATAGATGCCTTCGTGTCTCAGCCATTCACCTACTAGAGCAGGACAGGTACGTGACCCAACTGGAGCAGAGGAGACATCAAGACCAGGCCCTCCAGTGGGACTACTAGGAGCAAGACTCGTAGGGAGCACAGGAGTGAGCTAGTCTACTAGAGGTAGTTGCCAAGCTGTAGGATGAGCTCAACCGTCATGAGGAGGACCATAGAGCCAAGGTCGCTGACTTACAGGACAAAGCAGCCAACCTAGGCAACAAGAACTACTACCTCGACAGCAAGGTCTTGGAGTTGCAGAGTGAGTTGGACGACAAGAAGGCTAAGTTCAACCATAGAGGAGACAGAGAGAGATCCAAGGGGATTGATATGCTGAAGATCCAATCTCGGAACAAGACCCTAACTCAGGAGCTGGAGGAGTTTAGGAAGAAGGCCATTCACAACCAGGGTCTCCTGATCGAGGCACTCAGGTAGACCGAGTACCTATAGGACAAGTGTGAGAGGACCTGGCAGGCTTGGTAGAAGTCTGACAGGAAGCGCCTCAGGGAGATGAAGGGTATGTGGGATCAGCTACCCAAGGAGGTTCACAGCAAGACAAAGCCTAGGATAGAGGAGTTTGAGTTAGCCCTGACTCGCCTCAACCTAGATGCCTGCCCTACCCTACCTGGAGCCAAGCCTACTGAGGAGCTCGCCAAGGCCTTGAAGTACGTATCCCGACTTCACAAGTCTGACGAAGAGATCAAGATCGAGAACAGTCATATCCCAGCTGCGATGTATGAGGTAGAGTAGATGACCCTGTGTGGTCATGAGTCATGTCAGTAGCTTCCGTAAGTTGTACCCCATGATGTACCCCTTATGAGATGTATTATGAGACACTATGAGTAGAACGATTCTCGCATGTCTTCAAGTGTAGCTACTGGAGATGATGCTATGTAATAAAAACCATGTAATGAATGTTTCAGATCTTATTGCATCTTTATGAATCTTATTGCTTCTTTAAATCGTCAAAATCATGTAATCATATTGAATTATAAGCACTTATGGCACAAGCACTAAACTCTCTATGATCCGTGTTGTAGATGCCGAACCGCCGTTCTAATCGCCTAATGAATCGAGGACGTGCACCCACCCCTGAACCAGTTGAACCCAATGGGGGATGTGGCGGCAACAACCGTGGTCATGGCCATGGCCATGGCCATGGACATGGAGGGATACCTTTCCACCTGGAGAATACTCCGCCGCCTGAGGAGAACATTCCTCCACCACCACCACTGAACCCGGCAGAAGTGATGGCACAACAGACCCAGCTTCTTGTAGCTCTTGTTGAAGGAGCAAACCATTGCCAGGGAGGTCAGCAGAATGACTTCCAAAGGAAGCTAGAGGGATTTCTGATGCTAAGGCCACCTACCTATGATGGCACCGACCCTAACCCGCTTGTAGCCGATGACTGGCTCAAGGAAATGGAGAAGAAGCTTGACCTCACTACTTTCACCGATGATGAGTGTGTTGGAGCTACCACACACCAACTCATGGGTGCAGCACATGCTTGGTGGGACAGTTTCAGTGACTCCCATGAGGACCCTGCCCACATCTCATGGGATGAGTTCGCCAAAGCATTCACTGAGTATCACATTCCCAAGGGTATCATGGAGGCCAAAGCCGAGGAGTTCCGCAACATCAAGATGGGAAAAGACAGGGTGACTGAGTACACTACTTGTTTCACCAACCTTCTATGCTATGCACCTTCTTATGTTGTGAACTCTGAGAAGGAGAAGCTATACTATTACCGCAAGGGACTTAACCCGCACATCAAGCTGAAGTTTGGTGGTATTGAGAGCAACACATTGCGTGCTCTGGTGGATCGCTGCATCTAGATTGAGAAGGACCATGCTGAAGCTAGAGAAGAGTATAGGGAGAGGAAGCATAAGCCTGAGGAGTCTCTTCGTGGTCGTGATCGCAAGAGGTTCCACAGAGATGCACCATCTAGGGAACGCTCACGCCAGAACAGGGATGACAACCCAGGATCGATAGGGGAAGTGGAGGCTACACCACCAAATACTCCTGCCCTACTCAGGATCATTACACCCGAGACTGTTATGCTCAGGACCGCAATAGTCAGGACCGTTTCAATCGTCCCCGCATAGTGAATGAGCGCCCAACACAGAACCGCTCCGCACCAAGCACTAGAAACTAGAAGGCACCTGCGTCAACCCCTACAGGCGGTACGCCTTTCACATGCTTTGCTTGTGGCCAACCAGGTCACAAAGCCACTGAGTGCCCTTAGAACTCAGCTGCACAGAAGTCTCAGTTCAAGGGATAAGCTACTCATGGACGTCTCAACCATCTAGACGCCGAGGAAGCACAAGCTACCCCTGACGTTGTGTATGGTATGTTTTTAGTTAATGGCAATACTGCATCAGTTCTATTTGACTCTGGAGCAACTTGTTCTTACATATCATCCAAGTTTGCACGAGATCATGACCTATCTGTAACCCCATGTGAAGATCCTATCATCACCAACTCACCTTTAGGAGACCTAAAGTGCACCCACATCTGTAAGGGAGTGAGTCTTACCATTGAGGGTCTTATCTTTAGAGCCGACCTAACCCTGCTACCTTCCACTAACCTAGATATCATCTTAGGTATGGATTGGTTAACCATTCATCGAGGTATCATATTGATGAGGACATGACACCTTCGGATATGAACAATGATTATAAGGTGCGCTCGTTCCTACATTTGCATAGTGGCTTTGGTTATAATTCACTTGGTTCCACATGTACATGTCACTATTTGATTGTAGGTTCAAATGTGTTTCATAATGGAAGTTCATCAAAGTTGAACTTTTGGTTCGTCGGCAGCCCGATAGTGCCTCATTGGGAAGGCCATAACTCATCCATCCGGAGTGCGATCGAGGTCAATGAGCACTTGATGGAAAGCTTGTTTGATAAGCTTTCAAATAGATCTAGTCCCATCTCAATATCACGTCAGCAAGGCCTCCAAATTACTAATATATTCTGTCGCTATTTCTGGCGGGAGCTACACTGTCGTCATGGGCTTGTTAGACATCCTTGGGACCCCGGCCCAAGTTGGAGCACGCCCCAAGAAGATGGAGAACACCTAAGAGATGGCCTTGGACGTCCTCCTCCTTAGCCACCACCTTAGGAGGCCAGCAAGGACGTCCAAGCCAAGCCAGAGGCCCAGTCCAATCCGAGTTCGAGTCTGCCTCGGCCATCAGGACCAGTCTGCAATAAAACGGACGCCCAGGACGCATCCAAACTCCGTTTTTGATGATCCACATATGTATGGAAAGATAATTTGATAAGGAAGCCAATACAAGTGGTTTCACATCAAAAGCTCTTTGGAATCAACGGGAATCGTCGAAACAAGTCAGCATCCAGAATCTGTCAGGGTGCTGCGACACCTTCTTTTGGGCCGTTGGGCCTTGTAACGTGTTGGGACACCTTTAGGACGTGAAGAGGGATCCTTGGACGTCCCTTAGGCTATATAATCAGTAGCCACCACCTACATTAGGTTTTGGGTTTTTGCTTAGATTATTCTGTTAAGAAACAGTTTCGCCGTTCTTCGGTTTGTGAGACCCCAACTCGTGAGATTAATCATACATCTGCAATTTGGTTGTGATCTTTCTTGTTCTTGCTTGTGTTCTTCGTTGCGCAGGCAGGGATTAGCCTTCTTGGTGAGGTCAATCTGGTCCGTGACTCGGTTGATAACCAGAGGAGCTGTGGTGCTAAGATTGCAGGGTTCGATCTTTCGATCTGAAGCCGGATCGGTGTGTCATTCTCCGCCACAACGATAGTTACCATCACCTGACGGAAGATCGGGATCCCCATCTCCATTAAGTGGTAATCAGAGCTAAGGTATACCGTCAGGTTTACATTTATTCCCTCGTTTGAGTGTTTCGCATTCGTCCCATAGTCCAGTGCCATACTTGTTTTTCCTGTCCTAGAACCTTCCGCGCCATAGCCTTTGCATATTTCAGTTTCAGAGTCCGCTTTGTTGAGTTTGTGTCCTAGGTCAAAGTCTTGTTGCTGGTTTAGATTGTGTTCTTTTCTAGTTTGTGTTGATCCCTTCACCCGCCGCTATTCCGTATCACCATCGGTTTGCATCTTGTGTCCACTAAATCCCTGATTCGAGCAGCTTCCTTAAAACAGTCATAACTTTTGCATCCGAACTCGAAACGAGGAAAATTTTATATCTACGGAGAACGCCAGAAAATTTTAGATCTATTTCATCCCAGCATGGCTGGGTTCGCAAAAATTAGATTTACGAAATTCGATTAGGAAAATTGAGTTTCTGGGCCCACAAGTTTTGGTATGCTTTTTAGAGCATAGTCCTAATTTTCTATAGGCCACATCTTTTATTCAATTGAGCTCAAATTTTTTGTGGTTTATTCTTGTGTGCTCCTTGCTGAGAAAAAAATATCAAAAGAGAAAAAGCAAGAAAAAAAGATTGGACAAAAAAAATAAAAGAAAAAAATAGTAAAAGAGAATAGAAGATATCAAAAAGGAGCACATAAGGAACACTCAATAGCTCTATTGTTTGTGGTATCTTTTGCCTTGTTCATATCCGTTGCTACCTTTAATACTTGTTTCCTTTCATCCTTGTTTCCTCTCTTGTTTATCACAACTGGTGATAGAAACACGTATAGGCCAGCAACTAGGACAAGTGCTCTGGACATTTATTCAATATTGCTATCTGTCACTGACTTGTGTGCCACATATATATATATATTTGTTCTTTTTCGTGCCTCCCAAGCTCTACATATACTTCAGATCGGTACAGAAAAAGACCCTTGCAATCTCGGTACCACTGCCTCATAGGTATCACGAACCAGCCACCGGTTGTACCGTTCACTGCTTGCATTGGTAAGAACTTTGTAAGAGCTTGGTAAGACGCTTTCACTTGCTGTCAAAAATGACACCACTATAACCACGTAGTCATTTGATAGGGATAATATTTTTGTATTGTCTTTTGCTGTCTTCTAATAATGACAGGTTGTTCGTATCCACTGACTTATGATGGTATAGGTGCTGATGAGTACATGGAGTGGGAAATTGCCATCAATAACATATTTGCTACTCGCTTTATGTGTCCAAGGAGGAAGGTAAAAAATGCAGCTAGCGTTTTGCTACATTCTGCTTTATCTTGGTGGGAGTCTTTAGATCCTTCTGATAAGCCTCAAACTTGGAATGATATGAAACTTCTTATGCGAGAAACCTTTGTTAATCCACCTCCTGTTTTGACTTCATATGATGAGGTGCACCATTTAGAGGAAGAGTCTGTTGTTATTCCTCCTACTATGCCTAACCTTTTGCAGGACAATGTAGAAAAGAGCAAGGATGACGTGATAGAAAATGAGAAGCTCACAGCCTCATGTGAAAATTCAGAACCATCAACGATTACCCCTACTGAACATGAGAGCAAAGGTAATGCCCATGATGCTAAACTCACAGAAGGTGAGAGTTCTCTTGATGTGCTGAATTTTTCCACCAATCATGCTATGATAGAGCAAATTTTAGTGGAGCATTCGCTTGATTTACCTTTATCACAAGATGATTTGCTTGATGTTTCTTGTGATGAAGATGACTTGCATGATGATATTTATGTTATACCCATGCAATCATTGAAGAATGATCATGCTATATGTGTGCTGAAAATGAGCACTTGTGCTGAAAATAGACTTGTTATTCATAATGCTAGTGAAGTTGATGAGCTGAAATTATTGTCTTCTTTAAATACTTTGGGTTACATTGAATTTGATGTTCCGTGTAATCTTAGTTCTTTAGAGGAAAAACTTTATGCATATACTGATTTGTCATGGTTCTCTAGACATACATATCATTTTATTGGAAAATATAATTGTAAAGGAGAGTATATGGTGCATCGTGTCTATATTTGTTCAAATCTGAAATCTCCTTATATTGAGCAAAAGTATGATCAACCAAAGGATTGCAATTGCTATAATCTTGTCATGTCGAGTTCCTCTAGTTTTGTTATAAAGAAACATGTTAAATTTCAAGAAGGGGAGCAATGTTGGCTACTACCAACAATGTTTTCTTCATCTAATCCCAAACCGAGACATGCGATAGGGTCTCTTGGCAATGGGTCCTGTTCCCGGTAACAGATCAATGATGAACTCGACATCATGGTCTAGTGGCATACCCGGTAATTCTTCAGGGAATACATCGGGATAGTCTCTGACTACTGGCACATCATGAACTGTCTTCTCCTCTTTTCGTGATTCTGATCTTGCTTTAAGGGCACATAGGATAGAGGTGGACTTTCTAGACTGGGGTTGACATCTAACGACTTGGCCTGATGGGTGGGTCACTTGGACATATCTAGGTGAACATGATATGTGATGAGGACATGACACCTTTGGATATGAACAATGATTATAAGGTGCGCTCGTTCCTACATTTGCATAGTGGCTTTGGTTATAATTCACTTGGTTCCACATGTACATGTCACTATTTGATTGTAGGTTCAAATGTGTTTCATAATGGAAGTTCATCAAAGTTGAACTTTTGGTTCGTCGGCAGCCCGACAGTGCCTCATTGGGAAGGCCATAACTCATCCATCCGGAGTGCGATCGAGGTCAATGAGCACTTGATGGAAAGCTTGTTTGATAAGCTTTCAAATAGATCTAGTCCCATCTCAATATCACGTCAGCAAGGCCTCCAAATTACTAATATATTCTGTCGCTATTTCTGGTGGGAGCTACACTGTCGTCATGGGCTTGTTAGACATCCTTGGGACCCCGGCCCAAGTTGGAGCACGCCCCAAGAAGATGGAGAACACCTAAGAGATGGCCTTGGACGTCCTCCTCCTTGGCCACCACCTTAGGAGGCCAGCAAGGACGTCCAAGCCAAGCCAGAGGCCCAGTCCAATCCGAGTTCGAGTCTGCCTCGGCCATCAGGACCAGTCTGCAATAAAACGGACGCCCAGGACGCATCCGAACTCCGTTTTTGATGATCCACATATGTATGGAAAGATAATTTGATAAGGAAGCCAATCCAAGTGGTTTCACATCAAAAGCTCTTTGGAATCAACGGGAATCGTCGAAACAAGTCAGCATCCAGAATCTGTCAGGGTGCTGCGACACCTTCTTTTGGGCCGTTGGGCCTTGTAACGTGTTGGGACACCTTTAGGACGTGAAGAGGGATCCTTGGACGTCCCTTAGGCTATATAATCAGTAGCCACCACCTACATTAGGTTTTGGGTTTTTGCTTAGATTATTCTGTTAAGAAACAGTTTCGCCGTTCTTCGGTTTGTGAGACCCCAACTCGTGAGATTAATCATACATCTGCAATTTGGTTGCGATCTTTCTTGTTCTTGCTTGTGTTCTTCGTTGCGCAGGCAGGGATTAGCCTTCTTGGCGAGGTCAATCTAGTCCGTGACTCGGTTGATAACCAGAGGAGCTGTGGTGCTAAGATTGCAGGGTTCGATCTTTCGATCTGAAGCCGGATCGGTGTGTCATTCTCCGCCACAACGATAGTTACCATCACCTGACGGAAGATCGGGATCCCCATCTCCATTAAGATCCCGATCTTCCATCGGGTTCAAGATAAACAACGATTTGTTCGGAGAGCGACACACCGATCCGGCTTCAGATCACAAAGACCCAAACCCTGCAACCTTAGCACCACGTCTCCTCTGGTTATCAACCATGTCACAATCCGGTTGACCTCACCAAGAAGGCTAATCCCTGCTGCGAATCGAAGAACACAAGCAAGAACAAGATAAAAGCAACTCAATTAAAGTGACAATTGCAGATGAATGATTAATCTCACGAGTTGGGGTCTCACAAACCGAAGAACGGCGAAACTGTTTCTTAACAGAATAATCTAAGCAAAAACCCAAAACCTAATGTAGGTGGTGGCTACTGATTATATAGCCTAAGGGACGTCCAATGATCCCTCTTCACGTCCTAAAGGTGTCCCAACACGTTACAAGGCCCAACGGCCCAAAAGAAGGTGTCGCAGCACCCTGACAGATTCTGGATGCTGACTTGTTTCGACGATTCCCGTTGATTCCAAAGAGCTTTTGATGTGAAACCACTTGGATTGGCTTCCTTATCAAATTATCTTTCCATACATATGTGGATCATCGAAAACGGAGTTCGGATGCGTCCTAGGCGTCCGTTTTATTGCAGACTGGTCCTGATGGCCGAGGCAGACTCGAACTCGGATTGGACTGGGCCTCTGGCTTGGCTTGGACGTCCTTGCTGGCCTCCTAAGGTGGTGGCCAAGGAGGAGGACGTCCAAGGCCATCTCTTAGGTGTTCTCCATCTTCTTGGGGCGTGCTCCAACTTGGGCCGGGGTCCCAAGGATGTCTAACAAGCCCATGACGACAGTGTAGCTCCCGCCAGAAATAGCGACAGAATATATTAGTAATTTGGAGGCCTTGCTGACGTGATATTGAGATGGGACTAGATCTATTTGAAAGCTTATCAAACAAGCTTTCCATCAAGTGCTCATTGACCTCGATCGCACTCCGGATGGATGAGTTATGGCCTTCCCAATGAGGCACTGTCGGGCTGCCGACGAACCAAAAGTTCAACTTTGATGAACTTCCATTATGAAACACATTTGAACCTACAATCAAATAGTGACATGTACATGTGGAACCAAGTGAATTATAACCAAAGCCACTATGCAAATGTAGGAACGAGCACACCTTATAATCATTGTTCATATCCGAAGGTGTCATGTCCTCATCACATATCATGTTCACCTAGATATGTCCAAGTGACCCACCCATCAGGCCAAGTCGTTAGATGTCAACCCCAGTCTAGAAAGTCCACCTCTATCCTATGTGCCCTTAAAGCAAGATCAGAATCACAAAAAGAGGAGAAGACAGTTCATGATGTGCCAGTAGTCAGAGACTATCCCGATGTATTCCCTGAAGAATTACCGGGTATGCCACTAGACCATGATGTCGAGTTCATCATTGATCTGTTACCGGGAACAGGACCCATTGCCAAGAGACCCTATCGCATGTCAGTTGATGAACTGACTGAGCTCAAGAAACAGCTTGATGAGCTCATCTCAAAGGGATATATCAGGCCCAGTGCTTCAGCCTAGGGATCCCCCATTCTATTTGTCAAGAAGAAGGATGGCTCAATGAGAATGTGCATTGATTACTGGAACTTGAATGTAGTCACCATCAAGAACAAGTACCCCCTGCCAAGGATTGATGATCTGCTTGATCAGCTTCGAGGTGCAAAGTATTTCTCCAAGATTAATCTCAGATCAGGCTATCATCAGATGAAGATTCAAGAAAGTGATATCCCGAAGATAGCTTTTGTGACTAGGTATGGGCAGTTTGAGTTCACTGTGGTGTCCTTTGGACTCACGAATGCTCCTGTATACTTCATGAACATGATGAATAAGGTTTTCATGGATGAACTGGATAAGTTCGTGGTGGTATTCATTGATGACATCCTTGTCTATTCATCCACCGCTGAAGAACACGAACATCATCTGAGAACGGTGCTTAAGAAACTAGCCCAACATCAGCTATACGCAAAGTTCAGCAAATGTGAGTTTTGGCTACAGGAAGTTGCCTTCTTAGGCCATGTACTATCAGCTGAGGGTGTCGCAGTTGATCCAGCCAAGATTGAAGCTGTGAAAGAATGGGATCAACCCCACAATATGACAGAAATTAGAAGTTTCTTGGGATTGGCTGGATATTATCGCCGATTCATTGAGAACTTCTCCAAGATAGCCCGTCCAATGACCAATCTTCTGAAGAAGACCCAGGAGTTTGAATGGACGCCTAAGTGCGAACAAAGCTTCTAGGAATTGAAACAGAAGCTTACCACAGCTCCTATGCTAGCATTGCCTGACATCAGCAAAGATTTTGTGGTCTATTGTGACGCATATCGTCAAGGACTCGGTTGTGTATTGATGCAAGATGGAAGAGTGATAGCTTATGCTTCTCGATAGTTGAAAGAACACGAGAACTAATACCCTACTCATGATCTTGAGTTAGCAGTAGTGGTGCATGCCTTGAAGATCTAGAGACACTACTTGATAGGCAACAAGTGTGACATCTACACCAATCACAAGAGCTTGAAGTACTTTTTCACTCAAGAAGATTTGAATATGAGGCAATGCCGATGGCTAGAGTTGATCAAGGACTATGACCTGGAAATTCACTATCATCCAGGAAAAGCTAACGTTGTCACAGATGCTCTTAGTCGCAAGAGTTACTGTCACGCCTTGATCACTGAATCCGTACCACCTGAGCTCAAAGAAGAGATTGATGATTTCCAACTAGAGATACTACCGCATGGCTTGCTGAATGAGCTCTGCATACAGTATGATCTCACAGATCGCATCCGTCAAGCTCAAAAAAGTTGTGAAGAGATTGAGTATCTCCGTGGTCTGATGAAACTAGGCTACAAGACCAACCACCAAGAAGATGAACAAGGAACCATCTGGTTCAAGAACAAAATCTGCGTTCCATCTGACCCAGTACTATGAGGGGAAATTCTGTCGGAAGCTCACGATTCCAAGTACTGTATTCACCCTGGAGGTTCAAAGATGTATCAAGACCTGAAGAAACACTTCTGGTGGAAAGGCATGAAGACAGACATTGCAGGACATGTGGCACGATGTGACACCTACAACAGAGTCAAGGCTGAACATCAAAGGCCTATAGGATTGCTAAAGCCTCTTGATGTTCCTGAGTGGAAATGGGAGAACATATCCATGGATTTCATAGTTGGATTGCCTCATTCACAGAAAGGCAATGATTCCATCTAGGTGATTGTTGATTGTTTGACCAAGATTGCTCACTTTGTACCGGTTAAGACCAAGACCAATGCCGAAAAATTAGCAGATCTGTACGTAGAGCACATTCTGAGACTACATGGAGCTCCCTCTAGCATTATATCTGATCGTGGTCCTCAGTTTGTGTCCCGATTCTGGGAAGCTCTGCACAAGTCTATTGGAACCAAACTTGATTTCAGTACCACTTACCACCCACAGACAGATGGATAGACAGAACGAGTAAATCAGATCTTAGAAGACATGCTTCGCGCTAGTGTACTGAATTACGGCTCTGATTGGGAGAAATGCCTACCCTATGTAGAGTTCTCTTACAACAACAGCTACCAAGCTAGTATCAAGATGTCGCCATTTGAAGCTCTATATGGTAGACCTTGTAAGACACCCTTGATGTGGTCCCAATCGTGGAAGATCGTTCTTTGACTCCGCCAAGATTCAAGATGCAGAAGAAGGAGTTGCTCAGGTAAGAGAGAATTTGAGAATTGCTCGAAGTCGATACAAGAGCTATGCTGACAAAAGAAGAAGAGAACTGGGGTTCAATGTGGGGGACTTTGTCTATCTCAAGGTATCCCTGCTATGTGGAACGGTCAGATTCCATGTGAAAGGCAAGCTTGCCCCTAGATTTGTTGGCCCATACAAGATTTGCAAGAGAATTGGAAAGCTCGCCTATAAACTTGAGTTACCTAAGGAATTGATGGGTGTACATCCCATATTTCATGTATCCCAGCTACACAAATGTTTGAGAGTACCCGAGGAAGCAGTCCCAATGGGTACACTTGACATTCAAGATACACTCGAGTATAAAGAGCATCCTATCAAAATTCTGGGTAGAGATACCAAAGAGATCCGTAGCAAGACTATTCCTATGTGCAAGGTTCAATGGAGTAATCATACTGAGAGAGAAGCAACATGGGAAAAAGAGTCTGACCTCCGGCTACGATATCCCTACCTCTTCGAAGGGTACGTTATGCTCTAATCTCGGGGACGAGATTCTGTTAAGGGGGTAGGACTATAACAACCCAGAAATCCACACACCAAAAATCACAACTACAAAATTTTTCTTAAAACTCCCATGTGATGATGAGTGTCATGTAAAGTAACCTAACCCAGGAGTTGCATTAGGCATAACCCCAACCCAAGACAACACATAAGCATGGCATGTCATTTGTTGATTATGATTATTTGATTTTCTAACAAAATAAAATGTTGCATACAATGTTAACTTAAATTGTGATTTGGATTCTCATTGCTTTATGTTATGCTTAACAATTCCATAAAGTTATTATTAAACAAAATTCCCTAAACTCCAATGAACAAGTTACCTCAGTTTTAAATTCAAATTCTAAACCAAATTTGAATTCAAACAATGGAAAAGAAATGAAAACAGGAAAAAGAAAAGGAGAAGAAGGCCTCCTAGCCAGCTGCTCGGCCCAACCCATGCGACCAACTATCGGCCCAGCCCTCCACTTCTCCCCCTCCGCTGGCCCATGCGTGCTGTAGCAGGCCGGCCCCAACTCGCGCGCAACAGCCCAGCTCGCGGCCTAGCGCATCGCCCACGCCCGCGTGCCCTGCTGCCTTCACCAGCTGCCGCTGCCACTTGGCCCCACGTGTCTGCCACACATCGCCCATGCCCGCGCGTTTCCTTGTCTCACTTGCAGCCGCTGCCGCTGGACCCCGCATGTCATCCCTCCTGTTCTTCTTCTCCATGCCATGCTCAACCACCGCGCGACCAAGAGCCGACAGCGGTGGTAGGGGTGGGCTAGGGGTCATGCCTAAGGCATGGTCCTGTCTCCCCCTTGGTGCATTGCCCACGCGACCTCTGCGCCAACCACCCACGCCACAATGCCGTTCGATACCCACGGTGCATCACCAACCGTCCGCCCATCCGCCGAAGATGGAGCTCGGAGCTCCGGCTATAAAGCCATGGCCTCGGTTGCCCTAGCACTCGTCCTGTTGCCCACCGCCACCTCAGTGGCCATCCACTACACACCCGAACCAAGAGAGAGGAGGGAGAAGGGAAGGAAGAGTGGCAAACGCCGAAGCCACTGTAGGAGGGGAGATCGCCGGAGCCAGGAGCGACGCCGTCGTCTACATCACCGACGCGGTTTGGCGCGGCACTGCACGGCTTCTGTAGCTTCATGGCCTCGAATCGTCACGGCACCGCCATCCATTCTCCCACACCACCTAAGGTGAGCCTTTTGGTCTCTCTCGCCACCGGACCCTGCTATTCGGCCATGGCGCTCCACGCCTAGAGCGCGTAGGCCAGTGCCTTGCCTCAGCCACTTGGAACACCCGCACCCACACACATGTCTGTGACCACACTATGACCACCTCATTGGAGCCCCATAGCGACCCACGTGCCTCGCTGTCGTCACCATTCGCCATGGCCGCCGGCAAGCCCTACCGGCCACAGGAGAACCCGGAGCCTCGCCTTGAGCCTAGACGTCCCCGCTGTGTCCCCACACATCCGTAGAAGCATACACGCCCCACTGAGACATTTCACCATGACCGTAGCCACCTCACCGACGCCGCCTTCGTGCTCAGAAGGGCACCGCCATGGCCAAAGCCACCGGAGGCCCTAGAGGACCCCTCGACCTGCCCAACATGCCTGCTGGTGCGTTGTGTCGCCCACGCGCACCACAGAACCGGCCTATGCCGTAGCCCCGTGCCATTCCCACACGCCAGTGGAGCTCGAGCCGCCGCTTGCCATGGCCAGCACCTTGGGGAGCTCTGGTCGCCACCTTGACCCCGCAGACATAGTCGCCGTGGCCCGGGGAAGTTTTTGCCCTCCCCAATCGGACACCAACACCACTGTAGGGACTCACAGCGAGCTCGCCGCTGGCAGGAGCACTGCCACGGGAAAAATAGGGGAACACCCCCCTCTCGCTGGCACCCGAGCGTGAGCTCGGTGCACATGAGCCAAGCTAAGGAGAAGAGGCGGTGGACTCGGTCCACCATGCGCCCTACCATAGGTCTATGGACCATGAGCGCTGGTCCACCGTGAACCACATGGTGTGAGCCACGCTGTGGACATAGCCCAATAAGAGCCCATGGCCGTGACGTGGTAGCGTCAAAGCGTGCCACGTGTTCGGCCCAGCCTAGCCCAGACCGGCCCAACCCGAAGCCCAACCGGCCTAGTTCAAACCCGGCCTGTATTGACCGTTGACTGGTCAATGCTGACCGTTGACCTAGCCCCACCTGTCAGTGACACGGACACCCTAGACCCACACGTCAGATGCTGACGTCATGATGATGTCAGAAGCCAGCACAGCCGAGGTGACGTCATGCTAACGTCAGCTGCTGACGTCAGCAGACCAGGCCCACATGTCAGTGACCGTGACTATTGACCATTGACCATTGACCATTGACTGATGTTGACTGGTGTTGACTTTGACTGGACCCACCTATCAGTGACCTAATAGACTTTGGCCCCACCTATCGGTGTGGACGACGTTGATGATGTCATGCTGACGTCAGCTGGGACCCACCCATCAGCTCAGAACCATGATGCTGACATCATGCTGATGTCAGCAAGCCACGTGGACCAACCACAGCATGACATGTGTCAGCCCAGGATTAATTCAGCCTTTTTGCATTTTCAGAAATAGATTTAATCTTCGGAAATTCATAACTAATTCATACGACCTCGGAAAAATACGAAACTAGGACCAAAATTCATCTAAAATCAAGCTCTATGCAATGGACCCATGTTTGAGTGCATTTGGTTCTTTTGAGTTTTCATTGCTTCTTTGTGCTATTCTATAGACGTCGCTAATGCGACTATAATGCAGTCGTTTGTAGACTCAGAGGAGAATCTGACGGACGAGGACCGTGAGTACCATGAGGAGAACAGAGATGACTACACTGAAGGTGCCACATCCCACCCAATCTCGTAGCACCTATTACACATGGCTAATATAGAACTACTATCGCTTTACTTACTGCTACAAATATATTATGCTAGGACTTGCATGGTAGTATGCTTGCTTGAAAGCCTTCACCTTGACGCAACCTTACCCCTGCATACCCTGCTATTAGGCTAGACACACGCTTGCTATATATATTTCATTGCTTATACTTCTACTATGCTTATACTATGTGCGTGGTGGAAACTGGTGTTACTTGGACTATGGGGAGAGTGCTACGTGTGTGACTTGGGTGTGTGGAGGGTGAGGGTTGTGTCGACCAAGTTGGAGTATATGACGAGCCTGGGGCAAGTCTTGCCATGGGGTGCTACCTGGGTACCCCTAGAATGGATACCTGTGGTGGGTAAAATGGTATATGAGGTGGACCTAGGTGTGAACCTGTAACGGGTGGAGCCTGGGATGGAGGTGCTGTGGTGGCACGGTAAATGGAAACCCTGATGGAGACATTCTGGCTTAGTCATCCCTAAGGACTTACTAGTACTCAGATTCACCGGGAAGCCTTACGTACCACTCGCCCTATATGGTGCGGGACAGCTCGACTACTTGGTAGGATATTGCCACTACTGCTAGGTTGATAGCAGACAGTGTAAGGAGGTACAAGGCACGGAGGATTTCCTCCACACCCTTCTAAGACTTCATGGAGACCTTGTGGACCCGGCTCATGACTCATAGTTTCAGCCACCCTAGATTTGACTTGGGGTGAACCAGGGCTGAATGGTAGAGTGGCATTATCCTAGGCTAGCAAGCAGCTAGAATCAGCCTAGTTGACGACGGTCAGTGAGGAAGGCGGATCTTGTGGTTATGTAAAACCTCTACAGAGTGTATGGTTGATCGATCGATACATGTGCCGACTTGTTGGCTATGGACCTTTCCTGGGTTTCGCTTAAACTAGATAGTGAGATGAGTCCTTCTCTTCTTCACCCGTGAGAGAGTGTCGGTCGTAGCCAGGGGCTACGGGCCTTGAGACAGTGCCAAGAGGGAGTTGGCCTATCGACTGAGCGATGGTATGGTATGGTGATGGTGTGGAGATGGTGGTATGTCGATCTCAAGATCGAAACCTGGCTCTAGGATGGGAATGGGTGGAATAGGTGTGGGAATGGTGTTAAAACTGGACAAACTATTACTATTTACTTGATATGCTATTGCATAGGAAACCCCAGCCTTATAGGTTCACTTTGCTTATAACCAACTTGCATCCAAATTCCACAAAGCAATGCTCATAGGGATGGGAGTGGCCAGTACAAATTGTACTGATAAATTTTGGCACACAGGTTCTGCTGAGGAGTATAGCTCCGAGGAGTTTGACGGATGAGGGGTTCGTGCCTACGCTCGAGTTTGGCGATCTTATCTTCAAGCTGTTCTGAATGAATGCTACTTTTGATTCCACCAATGCGGCGATGTAATAAATTATGTAATTCCACACTATTTGTACTCTGATATTATCGTCATATGGATGTGATATTCGACTAGAATTTGGGTAATATGATCTACAACAATCTTATTACACTTCAACGCTGTGGATTTCCCTTCGCGAAAATTGGGTCGTTTCATGTATGACTCTGTCTTCTATTTTTGTGGTTGGGCATACAAACTTCTATGCTCATTATTTTGGATTTTATGGATTTGGGAATGTTGGGGATTTAACTTCGCTAAGAAAACTCAGTCCCTAAAACTTCGGAGTTGAAATTATAATTTTAAAACAAAGTTTGCTTGCAGGTAAAAGAAATAGAGCGAAGATAAAAATTCAGCTTCGCCGAAAAGACTTCGTCTTCGCTGGAGAAAAGGAGGCAAGGTTGAGTGAAGACAAGAATTTGACTTCATTCAACAGATGTCTTCGCTAGAGAAAAGAAAGAAACAAGATCAGGTGAAGACAAAGTTTTGACTTCACTTAAAAGGCAGGAAAAGATGACACAAAAATCAACCAAGTGCAAAAAGGCGAAGACTTCAAGAAGATTGATGACTGAAAGTTAAAGAATGAAGGTTCAAAATGAGAAAAAGCCCACTTCACCCTTATAGTTGAAAAGGTTTGTAATTATGTGTCAGGATAAAATAGTCATTTTATGTAAAATATGAAGACTAGGATCCCTATAAATACCCCCTCTAACATGTACAGTAAGATCATGAAATGAATACAACTTTGACTTGTGTTCAAACTTTGATGCTTGTGTGATTTCTTTACCCAACATCTGGCACCCACCGTTTGTGTGTGCTCGAAGACGCGCATGACCACGCGAAGCTAATGGGTAGGCCTAACAAAAAAGTTACCACTAGGGTTACCGAAGATGACCCACCAACAGTCGAAGACCAAAGTCTCAAAAAAGATGCACCCCAAGACCCAAGCTCTTCAAAGGCAAGCGAAGCCAAAGAACAAAGACTCAAAAAACTAGAAGAGCAAGTCTTTAGAAAGCAAAAAGAACTCAAAGAATGCTGCACAAGAGCAAGAGAAAAGTCTCTCAAACAAAGAATAGAAGAAGCCGAAGCCACCCTTCATGAACTAAATGAACAACTTCAAAGTGCAAGTCATGAAGTCAAACATTTAGAAGACCCAAACTCAGCAACCAAAGTCGCTCAAGAGAAGAATTCCCAAAAGTCATTCATATCAATTGACACAATCTCTCCCTTGTCAATAAACTTGCAGCTAGCACAATGGCCCTTGGGGTACAAATTCAACATGATACCAACATTTGATGGTCAATCTAACCCAAGGCAATTTCTAATGAGTTTTGAAGCCACAGTAATTTTTGGAGGCGGTGATGAAACTGCGTTAGCAAAATCTCTTGTCATGGCAATTAAAGGGCTAGCCCAGCAATTGTACTCTTCGCTAAAAGCAAAATCTATACATTCATGGGATCAACTTAAAGCAAACTTACTTGTTGACTTCCAAGGATTCTAGCCAGCTGGCCTCACAGACATAGACATGTTCAATTGCAAGCAACAAATCAAAGAGCCCCTAAGCCAGTATTTCAAAAGATTCATCCAAATCAAGGCATAAATTCCAAACATCTCAGACGAAGTGGTAATAATAGCCTCAATCAAAGGGCTTCAATTAGGCCAATGTGCTTCCCATCTTGCTCGAGAAAAACCAAGTATAGTTGCTGAACTTTATGAAGTCATTCAAAAATATTGCAAGTCAGATGACGATTATAGAAAAAGAATTGAGGAAGAAAACAACTTCAGGGCTCAAATCAAACATAACAACAACTTCCATCCTACAAGACCAAACAACTATGAGCGAAGACCATTCGCACCACACAACCAAGTCAATCAAATCGAGAATGACAACAACTCAACAGCTGAAAGTGATTATGCTCACCAAAATCAGTACAACCAACAAAGTCAATTCAATGAAAGAACATTTGAAAGAGGAGGCTTTGGCACAAGAGGAAGAGGAGGAAGAGGAAGAGGAAGAGAGCCTTTAAAACCTGAAGACATGTATTGCATCATTCATGGCAAAGGGGCTGGACATACATCCAAAATGTGCCCTAAAGTAAAGAAAAGCATTGAAGAAGCCCAAGAAGAAAATAGGGCACCAAGCCAATTGTTGACGGTCACTAACATCAATCATAAACCTTCAACATATCCTATATATATATATACTCAATTCCATCACCAAACAAAGGAATAGGGGTTTAAACTAATGAATTCCATGAGCTTTGGTGAATATGTGATTGCAAGAGGATTTAATTAGAAAACCATCAAGGGGGACCTATTCGTCAGAGTAAATCACGTTTATCCATCACGATACTAACTTGGAAAGACTCTAGAACACTCCAGAAGGCAACCCACTGAAGTAGACCTCGAGGGGATGACATGTGGGGCTAGCCGGCCCCACCTACATGCCGGCCAGCCTACTGAGCCCACATGTTAGCCTCTCCTTTGGACGTCAGTTCTCCACCGCCTTAAAGATGATATCTACACCATTCTTTTAAGTCAGTTTAATCCAAGGGCTCAGGATTGAATGTTCCCCCTATATATATTAGCCCCTACCCCCCTCTCTGAAGCCATCCTGAAACCCTAATTCATATTCTCCTCATCAGGATCAGAGCAAGCTATCTAGAGAAGATTGGTCCTCTTTAGGATTTAGTCTTATAAATAGAAATAGTGAGATAGAGAGTGAGGGTAGAGTTTGGAGGAAGTGTTGGCCTATCAGTGCTCTCTCTACGGCTTGTACCTTGGTGGATCCAAGTTCTACTTGAGCTTACTTCTGAGATTTCTCTAGTAATCAACTTCTGATTCAAGTAAGCATTTTGTTTATATTGTTCATCAGGTTCGTGACTCTTTTGAGTGCTTTATTATCTTCCTAGGGGAGTAAAGTATTAATCATAACTATAAGCATGGTGCTTAGACTTGGGTTAATCATGGATGCACCCTGCATTTCGGACCGGTGGTAGATCGTGAGTCTGACATTCTCGTTGAGTCCTTTGTAGTCCACCTCCCGTCTATAGGCCAAGTAGGACCCGGTTACTACGAAAAGCATCCTCTGCTAGTGTCTTTCCTTAGTAATGTCCCCAATTGAATAGTAGGAGACATAGCTTACCCAAGTCAAAACTAGAGAACCCTAGTTATCCTCTCTACGCTCTTGTTTATCGTTAGCCTTGTTGCTACCCTTGGTTAAGTTATATTGTAGTTAATCCCACATGTTTCCCTATGGATACAATACTTGGAATTCTTCTGGGTGAAAGCTATAATGGTATCCGTGTGCTTGCAGATTTATCTGTGTGCATCTTAAATATACCAACAATCTTTCTAGCCATTGCCAAGGAAATGGTTGCTGAGTTAACTATGAACCTAGCTTAACTTTTTATCTTTTGTTTTAATTTTTCTTTTAGCATGGATAACACACCTATATATCAATATGTTAAACCCACGAGCGTAAGCCTAGAGCCACCAAAATCTTCAAAGCCTATCTTAACACCTAGTTATGAGCTACGCCCGTGTTTAATAAAATTGATTTGAGAACAATCATTCTCAGGAAAAGGCGATGAAAATCCATACTCACACCTATGGGGTTTTGAACAGACCTATGCATGCTTGCATATCACTGGCATGTCTGACGACACCTTAAGATGGAAGTTATTTCTATTCTCTTTGACGGAAAGAGCTAAGCAATGGTATAACAAAACCATAGGAAGTATGCAAGGAGATTGAGAAACGCTATGCTCTAAATTTTGTTTAGCTTTCTTTCCCATCTCTAGAGTTGTCAGCCTTCGATTTGAAGTTCTATCTTTCTTGGCGCATCTTGGGATTGTTTTAATGACCTCATCACCACTGGCCCTAACCTTGCTATTCAAGACCCTGTACTTCTTCAATATTTTTACGTGGGTCTTAGTAAGGATTCGATGAAATTCCTTAATGCGGCCTCTAGAGGAGCTTTCCTTTGTTTGTCTGTTAGTGACATAAGGACTATCCTTGACAAAATTATTGGATGCATTCCCTACACTAGCATTCATGATGAACTCCCCAAGAAAGAGAAGGAATCATCTCCCGATCAAGAAGAGGAAGTTTTGATAGCCAAATCACAACCATTCCAATCCCAAGATTTAGCTATCAATCCCAAACCATCAATTCCCCAAAATCTAAATCCTGCAAAGGAAGAAGTAATTTAACCTTTGGAAATCCCTTTTGAAACTAAGAATGATATTTTTTATGCTGATTTTGGGAAAAGCTTAAACTTTCTGCTACATAAGATACCTTCGAGTGAATATAATTTAAATCCTCTCAAGAAGGGATCTCTTAGAAAGCATCTTAAATCAAATTCCTTTGGGGGACATCTAGAAAAACTCAAGGGTGGCATGTCAAGTGATGCCATTGAAGGAGAACCGAGTCATTTAAAAGCCAATCCTATCTTCTTCCCATCTATACCCACATTAGATGTCTTATCCAAACCCATCCTTGACCTTGATGATCCCTCTTATATTATTTCTCCTAAGTCTCATGATGATCCTAGAAACCCACTAAGATACCCAAAGCATAGGAGTCATGAAGATAACAAGGAAGGCCAAGAAGAGCAACGACAACAGCTAGAGGATATCAAGAATCCATATGCCGTTGAAATGATGGTCAAGGCCAACGTTAAGGGTAGAACCCAAACCAGATTTAGATCCAAAGGGTGAGCTTAAGTCAATCTCCTTAATAAACATCACTCATCCAAGTTTGGAGGAGGCCTTGAACAAAATCAACCCGAGAGTCACCAATCCAAGGGGAATCTTGGACAATAAAATGTCCAATGAATATCATAAGCTTGGAATGATGGAGTCAATGTTTTCACCTATAGACATTCATCAAGAATGAACCTTGGAGCTTTAAAAGGAAGATGACATCAACAAGCATAGAAACTACTTCATAAATACCCCATCAAATCAATGCTCGTATGAGAAATCTCCTGAATCAATTGGTACACATGAGATCTTCAACCCCCTCATACTTTCCATTCATAACAATTTTGAAAGAGTGGTTGTAGACGTGTTTGTTTATCATAAATATTGCAGATCTCGTGTGTGTTGGCATAAATCTTGAGATAGGTACACAAAGATTGGTATTGGAGGGGAAACCACTTCACCAACTTGAAGTGCAATTTGAAGGTTTCCCAAGGATGAGCTTTTGTCCTAAAACAAGCACTTTTGGGAGATAACATGAGCTTCCACCTTTTGCTATAATGCCCTTGTGAAATGAGCATAGAAATATAATTGTGAAAATATTCCTTCGAGTATTTTTGTCACTAATCATTCCAAGTTTGAAGCAAAAAGAACAAAGGATGACGACGCAAGGTATGTCCAACCAATCATCATGCAACATTAAATCACATTCACACATGAGAGTTCTATCATCCAAACTTGATTTTTTTGCAAAATTCAAGCTAGGGATAGACTTCTCTAAAAACATTTCATGCCATGTTGCTAAATTATCTTGGTTATCTCTACCTTCAAGCCATGCTCAATTTGCTAAAGTATGCTTAAGGTTTGGAGTATGTTCATACATATTTTAAATTAAGTATTATGCTTAGTTTAAGGTGTGCTGATTTTACTTCCAAAGGCTTTTAAATTAAGCATGGTGCTTTGGTTAAAATACCTTTCTAAATCAAATGAGACGTGGTGTCTAGGTTGATTTTTGAGCCGATAGTATGCTTTAGTAGATGCTGGATATTTTGTTAGACTAACCCATACAGGAAACTCTCAATTCAATTTGGGTAAATCATGAGATGAATTCAAATTAGAGTTGAAGCAAGACATGGCTCATTCATCATGGATGGAAGAACTGCATGAAACAATGAGTGGAGCAAAAAGTCCAACAAAGTGTCAAAGATCAAAGAGCAAAAAGATGGCATGACAAAAGGATGAGAAAGAAAGGGTGCAATCTTGGAGACAAGAAGCTCATGAACAGCTCAAGCTATGAGGCTAGCCGAACAAGGAAAGCTTCAAGCAAAAGGGAAGGACCATCACGAGTCATCTACCCTTCGTCATATGGTGTTATCATGCTCCAATGACAAAGGTAACATCCTAAGGTAAATGGTCATTATTTAAAGAATTTTACTTGATTCTAGTAGGCACATAAATAAGAAACAAACATGTTCGAGTTACAACTTACTTGATCCAACCTGATTAACTCAACATGTTTAGTTCTTTAAGCTTGTTCCTAACACCACTTTCTTGATCTAATAGTCTTAACCAAATGAGTTAAAACATTGCACATCTTATCTCTAGAAGACGATAGTCATAATCATGAAAGGATTGATACATTATGTAGATAGACAATCCTTCTGTAGGTTAAGTAATTTAATCCTTTTTACCAAATGTATTCAAATGCTACATTCATGCTCAATCTTCTAATCTTATCACCCATGTTATAATTGAACAAAGCACATAACATCAAATTCATCTTGTTCAATGTGCCTAAGGATAGAGAAGAATAAATAAAGTTTTGGTTCTATTGGTGTTTTCCCACCAATAGAACCCATGTACTTGATCTCTACCTTGTCTTATAAGCAGGACACACTTCAAAGTACGAGGGAAGATAGTTGATTGCCCAATTTCTACAATTGAAGGTTTTGAACCTATCAAACCAAAATCCAAACTCAAAACCAAGATAGGTTTAGCGGAAGAAGGTGACATCACCATTAGAGGCATCATCACAAGAATCCTTGTCTTCAGAGCAAATTAAACCGAGGTACTGGATCAATGCACTTCACAAGGAGAAGTCTAGTTCAAAGGACTTACAACACCGAACCCGCACCAAAAGAGCTAGCTTGGGGGAGAAGCACTCCCGTTTATCCAGGTAAGTATTCTTTCCCCTTTTGTTTTAGTTTTAGTTTCTTTAAATTATTCAAAAAATAATGAATGAAAAACAAAACAAAAAATGGGTAAGATAGTTTGTTTTAAAAGGTGTTAAACAAATAAAGAGGACTCAAAATAATCTCTTAAATAGAAATGATGAATAGTTGCTTTGTTGTAATTCCTTTCAAGTACCTAGTATTCAACCTTGAATTCTCCCGAGTTTTGGATAAAATTGTTTTTACATAAGGATTTACTCTGAACTTGAAACTCGTGGGTAGCATATGCTTGATCTAAGTCTAGGTAATTGATCGATATGATATGAGAAGGTCTGAACTGCTATTTTTTTTGTTCCAAGTTACACTAATGTTCTGGAGATTTATCTTTTAAAAAACATAAAAATGCTACATGATGAGTTCCTGTATGACAAAGCTTGAATTCCCACTAGAGCCATACATGTTATTTAGGCTAGGAAAACTTCCACATATATGCTGCTTGCTTTTGCATTAGGTTTTGTCAAGCTTTGTTGACCCTTATGAGAGATTTGTTATGCTCTTGAAATCAAGATGACGTACACACCACTCACATATGCACTGCTCCTACACTGGGGGTAGGCACACAAACATGCCTTCCATCTAGATCCACCCAAAAATGTTCTACTACTACACTGGGGTGAACACAAAAACATGCTTGTTAGGTTTTCCATCCACCAAATAAATGCTCTAAGTTCTTGTTGCTATCTCTCAAATTTTTTTTTGCAAAAAAGAGACATGGGGCTATGCAAAAGTTATTCATAAAAAAAGATGAAAAATGATGAGAGAAAAATGGACACAAAAGTGTCTAAGATATTTAAAATAATGGGTACTTAGATGCCTACCTAAAAAAAGAAAAAGAGAAGAATAAGATAGCACCTGTTCTCTACCAAATGTTTCCAAGTTTCAAAAGAGAGATAAGTTTTCAAGGAGCAAAGTAGAATTAGGTTAGCCACCATATATATCCACCATATATCCACACACATGAACATCTTGATTTGATTGTATGACTCAACTCTCTTTGGATCCGTTGTTTGACTTTACAATATATGCATTGCAAGTATGCTCTATCTTTCTCCCTACCTATGAACTCCGCATAAAGCATTAGTGGTAGGAAGAGAAAAGGCATAACATCTTTATTGCCTTGGTGAGGATCCACAAATACCACATATATTGAGAGACTTGAGAGTGTCATACAATGGAATCTCTGACTTTTATTTTGAAAACTTATAAAAACTCTAGAAGAATGGTCGAACAAAGAACATGAGACATAGTGCTTGACTTGATCATTCTATCTTTTAATTGTTCAAGACCCAAGTGAAGGCTAAGAAGCCCCATGGTTGAAGGTAATATGGGTAGTTTGAAAGTTAGATCGATTTATTCTAATCTGGAGGAGAATTCTTGATTGAACGCCTGTGTACTTTTAAGGCGTGAAAGCATTGTAGCAACTTCTGATCCATTGCTGAGTTTAGCTTTGCTTAGGGACTGGCAAAGGGTAAGCTTGGGGGATGTTGGTATTTATCAACACACAGAATAATCTGCAAGCGCATGGATATCGATGTAGCACTTCATCGAAAAGTATTCCAGAATATTGAACTCAAGGAAACATGTGTGATAATAACTAAGTCTAACTTAACTTAGAGTAGCAACAAGACTTAAGATAACAGGAGCATAGAAGAAATCGCTAAGGTCTTCTAGTTCTAACTTTAGTAAGCTATGTCTTCTATTATTCAATTCTGGGGATATTACTAAGGAAAACACAACCAAAGTGTGTTTCCTATAGTAAACAGGTCCTGCTTGGCCTACGAACGGGAGGTGGACTATAAAGGATTCAATGAGGCTATAAGAGTCACCCTCACGAGCTACCATCGATCCAGAATGTAGGGTACATCCATGAGTAACCGAGTCTAAGCACCACACTTACACTACGAATACTACTTTAACTCAGGAGCGACAAGGATTAAAGTACTAAAAAAGAATCACAAACCTGAAGAACAATATGAACAAGATGCTTACTTGAATTAGAAGTTGATTACCAGAGAAATATCAAAAGCAAGCTCAAGAAGAACTTGATTCCACCAGGGTACAAGCTATAGAGAGAGCACCAATAGGCTGACACTTCCTCCAAACTCTTCACTCACACTCTATCTATCTATTTCTAATATAAGACTAGATCCTAACTTGAAGGACTAATCTTCTCTAGATTGCTAGCTCTGATCCTGATGGAGAGAGGATATGAATTGTAGCTCTGGTTTCTAAGGTTTCCAAATATGCCTAGAGGAGGGGGTACATGTAGGTATATATAGGGGCCTTCAAGCATCTTGGACCCTTGGATCAAACTGACTTAAAAGAACAGCATCGATGTGATCCTAGAGGTGGTGGAGAACTGACATAGCGAGATGAGGCTACCATGTGGGGCCCATAGGCCAACCGGCCTATAGGTGGGGCTAGCCAGCCCCACATGTTAGAGGCACATGCTCTGCTTTGGTAGATTGCCGTCTAGAGTCTTTCCACGTAGGTACCATCATGGATTAACGTGATTTCCTTTGATGAATAGGTCCTTGGCAGTTTTCTAATTAAATCCTACCGAAAACACAGACTCATCAAAACTTATTGAAATTTGTCAGTTTAAACCCCTAAGTCTATGTTGGTGATCCATTTTAGTTATTTATCCAAGGTATATTGATGATTTAGGATTGACATTAACTACCATCAACAAACTCCCCCACACTTAGGCTTTTACCTGTCCTCGATAAAAGGATGGATTACTTAAGACATAACTTTAGGACAAGTCATCAACATAAACTATTCCCAGTCATACATGATGTTGATGGTTACTAAACACCCAATTTGACCATCAACATTCCACCCAAATCAAGGTAAAATAACATCACATGTGCCATATTGTGTTTATAATTCACCTAGTTCCACTTGTACATGGAAAAAATATTTGTATGCAGGAAAAATCAGAAAAATGGACAAAAGTAGTGCATAAGAGGCAGTTGGATGTGGCAGGGGGCCATGGGCCCACATGCCACGTTGGCCGACGCCATGTGGCATTGCTCGACGCCCCACCTGGCCTGCCACATCACTGATCTATGTGATTGCCAAGGTGTCACCTCTAGGAAGCCTCTCCATGCTTGATCCTACGTTAGTTTGATCCAAAAATGGATGTTGAGCTCCCACGGATTGCTGGGTCCACTATCATTGACTCGGGAGGCCCAAACCGACCTCCAAACCACCATTCTGACCACGACAACCGACCTACCTACCATGCAACTGCCTCCAAGGGCCAACCATCATTGTTGGATGGAATGGCGGTGGGATGGATGGTCAGGCGATGCCCCTTGGCATCGCCCGACGGCCAAGTCACCCAAACCGCCTCATCTTCGCCTACAAGTACCCCATGCCCTCTACACACTATAAAAGGGCTATGGTGCTTGGTGGAGATCATCACTCAGCAGCTCTCAAGCATTCCAAGTGTTCCAAGCTCTCAGAAGCTCTCCAAAAGTAGTAGGTTAGAAGTAGTAGCTAGCTAGTAGTGATAAGAGTAGAGCGTAGCTCGCCTCGATGTCTGAAAGAGTCTTCTATTCTGGTATAGGTCCTTTGTAATCTTTCTTTTTCGCATTTACATTATTTAGTACTTTATTTTGTCAAATACTTTATTCAGCAATATAGCTTTGCTTAGTTCAAGTCCTGTCTTGCTCTTATTTATCATTAGTGAGCCTAGGTGCTTGTTCTCTAGCATCTGCATCATTGCTATCTTAGTGTTTAGTTTGTTCATTGTTAATACTTGTTCTACCATCTGGTTAGGGTGTTTCGAACTTATTTCCCTGGAGCTTAGATTGAAACAATGAGTTTATAGATTAAGCATGGTGCTTAGGCTATATCTTGCCTGTAGGTATGGCTAGATCCCTGGATAGATTGTGGTAGTGGACAGTGGTCATAGCCCTATTCTTCCTCTGTATTCCACCATGTAGGGTCTAGTTATTAAAACATAGGGCTCGTAGTGCTCTATGCCTGATGGAATTCAGGGCAAGTATGCCCCACGTACTAAGGACGTTCTCACTATCATTAAGTTACTTTTGTTGCATTAAGATTACATACTCTACTTCTTACGCTTAGCTACACTACACTTCTAGTTACCTCTGTTTATGTGATCACAACTCTTTTTACTTTTTTCGTCCATCATCCATACTACCCTCATAACCCCCGTGTTGCTAAGCGTACCTACTTAGTCTACCTAACCATAGTACCCAAACACATCCTCTTGCCTTTCTTTGGGAAAATATAAATTCGACACTTGGTTCTCACCAAGCGAAGTGCTACATGATAGTTCTGTGCGCTTGTGGAATCCCCATTCCTATATACACACATACGAACCATCAACAAGTATTTTTGGTGTCGTTGCCAGGGAAGGCAACTGGTGCGTGTTATCAATCTATCGTTAGGTTCTGCTAGCTTGGTCTCCGTCTTAGCAACCTTCTTTTCCTTTTCCTTTTTCCCCTTTTAGTTACCTTCTTTTCTTCCTAGCACGGTCATGGCCAATAGGACCATCCATGACTTTTCTGTGCCTTCGGATACTAATGTAGCCACTAGTCCTGACATCATCAATGTGGACACTCACTTTGAGCTTAAGCCCACATTGATCACGATGGTGCAAGTTAGTCCTTTCTGTGGTAAAGCCCACAAAGATGCTAATGTGCATCTCCAACATTTCTTGGATATCTATAGTACTTTTACCATTAAGGGAGTGACCCAAGAGGCCAAATGCCTTCATCTTTTCCCCTTCCCTTTGTTGGGAAAAGTGAAACAATGGTTCTACTCTAACCACAACACTATAGATACATGGGATATGTGTTCCAACGCTTTCCTAGTTAAGTTCTTCCAGATGGGTAAGACCAATGCTCTTCACAACAAAATCTCTAGCTTTCAACAACCTAATGAGTCAATTCCCGAAGCCTGGGAATGAATGCAAGAGTATGTCACTGCATGCCCACCCCATGGTATGGAAGACTAGCTATTGATCCAGAACTTCTACCATGGCTTAGTCCCATTGGATAGGAGCCATTTAGATGCTACCGTAGGTGGAGCATTCTTTTCGCTTAATGTCATAAATGCCAAGGCATTGATCAAGAAGATGGTTTCCAATCAAGGATGGAGCGATGAACAACTACAACCCCGCAAAAGAGGTATGCATTCTCTTAAAGAAGCTGGCATGCTTGTTGCCAAGGTGGATCTGCTCGCAAAGAGACTAGAAAATTATGAGAAAATGAGTGCCCAAGAAACTGTACAAGCCATGGACACCCACATGACTTGTGAAGTTTGTGGAGTGACCGGGCATTCAGGCAACTTCTGCCCCGAGACCCATGAAGAACTCAACTTTGTCAATAATGACAATGGTTTTCATCCTCAAAATCAAGGATGGAATCAGCACTCCAACAACCAAGGAGGTAATAATTACAATAATTATTCGCAACTTTTGAGTAATCAAGGTAATGGTTATCCATTCCTTAAAGATCTTGTTTATAGTCATGGTAGAATGACTGATAGTATAAATAAGAAACTCCATGCTAATGACAAGATGTTGGAAAACATAAATGCTAAATTGGATGATTTTTCTTCCTCTATAAAGAATGAACTTAGCTTCAATAAGATGCTAAAAACCCAATTAGCACAATTAGCAGCTGTTATCCCATCTTTTGAGAAAGGAAGAATTCCTGGTAAGCCAAAAAAAATTATGGAGACCGCCAACCTCGTTACATCAAGGTATGTTTTTGGTTTAGATGGTTAGGGTGTTCCTATTAGAAAGGTGATCCTAGAAGTCCTGTTATTACTTGCTTTATTAGTCCTCATACTTTTGAAAATGCAATTTGTGATCTTGGATCTAGTGTAAACATAATGTCTAAAGAAACTTATGAAAACTTGTTCTACACTGAATTAGCTCCAACTTCTGTCTATTTGCAACTAGCTGATCAGTCAGTACGACATGTGGAAGGAATAGCCACTGACCTTCTAGTCAGAATTAAAGGAGCTTATGTCCTAGCTGATTTTGTGATATTAGACATGCTAAATGATAGATATGCACCCCTCATCCTTGGTCATCCTATCCTCAATACCGCTAATGCTTGTACATATGTGGCATCTAGACGAATTCAATTCCACTTAGTTGGAAAGAAAGAAACATTTGCTTTTGCCTCTAGAAAACCTGTCTTTTATGAGAAACAGGAATGGAAGAAGCAACCAAAGAAGAGAAGAACCAGAAAGCTTAGGCCAATTGAGGAGACGAAAGAGCCTGGCAAGAATAAGCCAAAGCCAAGAGGAACATGGCGCAAGAAGAAGGAAGCATCATCTACATCATTGTAGCCTGATCCAGTGAACATCCCTGAAGAGAGTAAGGAGGGAGAATTATCATACAAGGAAGAAAAATCCCCACACAAGGAAGAATAGCTGTTGGAGGTCCTTAACTCCTATTTCTAACTACCAATTCTTACATAAAATCTGCACAAATGGTCACCAAACTTAGAATTAGAACTTATAACTCATGAATTCCATGAGTTTTGGTGATTTACCATTTGCAGGAGGGCATTTGTGGAAATACACATAAAAGAGCTAAAGATGTGTAAGAAAACAAAGCATAAGTATAATTCTATGCAAGCCCAAAGGAGAGAGGCCCAATCCCTAGAAGATTTAGGGCCCAGATGAGAGGAGAACAATGATAAACCAAAATCCAAACACCACCAATTAGTGTAATACCTATGCAGGCCCATTCTAGAAGACAAAAGAAGATAGCACGACCAAACTAGACTCAAGGTGGCCCACCTAGGGTGTGGTCGCACCCTTGGTGCTCGCTCACCCCTGGTGGGTCCCCCTAGGCCCAACCTTCTCCAAGCGGTTCATACCACCTCTCTTTGTTCGGTTTAGGAGGTTTGGCTATAAAATAAATGCGCTGGATGGCGGTTTGATCTTTCCATAAGAGAAAGGGAATATTCCAAGGAACCCCCTCCTCTCCACCTATAAAAGGAGGATCCCTTCTCCTCACTTCAACAACACACAAGAGCATCAAAAAGCAAGAGCAAGAGCATCTCTACTCCATGGGCTTAGGCCCTAGCTAGCTCTAGCAACTTAGTAGGGAGAGATGTGAGGGAGAGTTCAGGGAAAAAGTGACAGACTAGTTGGTAACCTCCCACCGCTTATACCTCGATGGATACACGCTTTGTACCTCAGTGGGTATCTTAGTAAGTATTTGTGGTTCCTTTGGTCATAAAAGTCTTTTGATTAGTTAAGCTATACTTTTACTTGTTTGTGGGTTTGTTGTCCGTCCCCATGGTGGATGCTCTAGTAGAGGGCTCTTGATAAAGACAGATCACCCTGATCGCCACTAGAGTAGTTGTCGCTAGAGTAGACGTGGTGTCTAGGATAGAGGCTACCTTCGTTTGCCTCATATCCCCCGATTGAGGGGTAGGCGGCAGGTGGTGACAACCCTATCTGTCCTTTGCAATCCCCCATGTTTGGATATGATGTAGAGCCATAGGTCGGCAACGCTTGGTAGACCAGTGTTCACCCATGCCCGAAGTAAGTAAGTAGGAGTGAAGTTTATCTATCCTTAGACCCTAATCCATAGGAATCCATCTCTACCCTTATCAGCTACCCTTGTGTTGTCCTTGGATGAATTAGCTAGAAGAAATACCTCCATTCCCTGTGGAAGTATGATACCCTGAATACTTTTAGGTGAAAGCTACAACGGTAATTTCGTACGCTTGCATATTCTTTTTGTAGACGTTAAGAAATACCAACAAGCTTTCTGGTGTCGTTGCTGGGTTATGGTTGCTATTTCCTTTGAACCTAGTTCGTCCTTGTATCTGTATCCTTTATTTTTATAAAAACAAAAAATAGTTTTCTTTTATCTTTTTCATCATGAAGCCTATACCGATTCAAAATCCTTCTGCTTCAAAGGGAGAGTTCACAAAGCCACTTTCAACACCAAATTGTTCATCTAGCAGTGAACTCCACCCTAGTCTAAAAGCTATGGTACAGGCACGACCCTTCTCTAGGCTTGATAGCGAAAACCCATGCAATCACCTGCTAGAGTTTGAGGAAATGTGTTCATGCCTGAGCATCTTAGGCATGACACAAGAAACACTAAGGTGGAAATTATTTCCCTTTTCTCTCATGGGGAAGGCAAAACAATGGTACACACATGCTGTAGTAAATATGGATGGGGATTGAGAAAAACTTAAAGACAAGTTTTGTCTTTCATTCTTCCCCATGTCCCGTATCGACTCCCTACCAAGGGCAATCCTTGATTTCGAGCAGTACGAGAAGGAATCTATAGGTGCAGCCTGGGCCAAGTTTTCAATGCTAATACATGACGGCCTAGACTTGTCTTTACCCGACAACATGTTGTTTCATCTCTTTTGTTCATGTCTCAACATAGAAGCTGCCCTATACCTTGACATGACCATTGGAGGGTCATTTACACATAAAACTATGACAAAACAAAAGAAAAACCTTGCTCACATCCTAGAAAAACATGCTTCTTCTATAATAGAACCCAAACCCCACCAAAAGAAGAGCATGTCAAGCTTTGAGGAGCCCTCATCAGCCAAATCCAAACTCGTTCCATCCTTAGATTTGACTGTTGAACCCTCACCCAAACCAAGAACACCGAAGGAACGAAGAATTCATCCTTTGGAGTTCCCAACCAAATTTGAGGATTATGGCAATACCTCAAAACACTTTTGGCACAATCCTCACGAGGAAGTTTCCCTAGGGCAGAACCATCAAAGGAATGGCTAATGGAAGTAAAATGTTCTTCTGAAGCAATTCAGATTCTTTCACCTTCTACGACCATGCCTTGTTCATTGAGGGGAACAAACATAGAAGCCCTGCACAACCCCATGGTCAAGACTAATACCATGTCTAAATTCCTTGCGAAAACCCTTTTGGGCAAAATGCCACTAGTCTTGACCAACAAACTCTTCAAAGTCCATCAAGACTCATCTTTGAGTGTTGTGGAATTGCTAGGGCCGTGCCCATCATAATAGACAAAACCAAGGTTCACTAGACTTCCACGTTTTGGAGCCTTAACAAAGACTTTGGGAAAACTGCTTCTGCCACTCACACAGTTATTCCAATGGCAAAACATCATCCCAACAATGACCCGGTCAAGGAGGCGATATTCATATCCCTGTTCGTTTCACTAGAACTTTCTTATGGAACAGAATGTCTATCATTACCCTCTCCTGAACCCAAGTCATGTCCCTCTGGCCATCCAAACGTTGTTCTTGATAGTGGTCGGGACTCAACATTGATCCTACACAAAAAATTTGTGCCATGGACAAACCTTCAGCACCAACTCTGGAAACTGAGAAGAAGGATTCTGCTATTAAGCATGAAAGTTTATCTTTCGAGACCCCTCAACTTTCTAGCTCACTTTTGGAGTCTCCAGAGTTGGTTGTGCTTAGTATCACTTGCTTCTACAAGGAAGACAACCACCCATCACTCCGTGTTTCTAAACTTTTTAGGAGGATGGTTGTAGATGGCTTCATTTATCACCAATATTGTAAATCTCGTAGTAGCACTATGGTACTAACCTTGCAGCTTGAACAATAATACTCAATGCTTGGTGGTGAAGCTGGGAACCACACCACTTTCAATAGCTGCAGGAGAAAGTTCCCACGGTCGAGCTTGCGACCATAAAACAAAGCACTGCTGGGAGATACCCCAGATTATCATAAAAAAATATATAATAATAATATATATATCCTTGTAAATAAAAGCAAGAACATGTTGTTAAGTTAGTATGCACCTTTGGGTATTCTTGGTCGCTAACCATTACAGGTTGAGATTAAGAAGAACAAGGGTACATATGATGCTAGAACACATGAGAGCTGCATCAACTAAACGCCATGATACCCTTTGGTGATGGAACACACTCAAAAGGAGGCCCTAACTTTGCACACTTGACTTTTACACAAAAGTTTAAGTGTGGGGGAGGATGGTTAAAATCTCACTGCAAAGTTTCATCCACACCAAAGGCTATCTTGGGTTAAAAAGAGAAGAAAAAAAATGATGTGAGCTCTACCTTGCTATAAAAAAGAGAGAGTAGAAAAAAACTATTATAAAAAATGATGAAAAAAGAACAAGATTATATATTAAAAAAGAGAGAAAAAGGGGAAAAGAAAAAAGGGGGCGAGAGAAAATAAAAGAAGAGAGAGAAGGAGCCGCAAAATGGGTTCTCCTCTTCTAGACGTTTTGCTATCACCAAGGCCCGTGTTTGCCTGAGACGGACCACATGAGATCATGCAACCGCTGCAGCAACTTCAAAGCTTCATCCACTTATGCTGCCGGTAAGTACACTCAGGTAAGCAAAGGTAAATAAAAGTTCACCAAACTCTTTTACTCATACTTGTCTCCATGAGATCATGTGAAATCATGCTTCCTTTGGTTATGATGTATGCTCTGGTTTGGAAGTATTCATTAATGGTACATCCATAGGCTTTTTTAAATTAAGCATGGTGCTTAGATTCATTGTTTTGCAATTAGTTATTGAGATAAATCAAGACTATGTTTATTTTTGCAAACTTTATATTAGCCTTGTTTGAGTACACAAAGTCTGGTGAACAAATAAATAAAAAATGAAATAGATTAATAGATAATAATACTAAAAATAAAATAATAAAAATAAGATTTAGGCTCCCTAGTGTTTAAACCGGTAGAGCCCTTGTTTGTTTCCACTTTGTTTCTTCTTGTTTTAATAAATAGTTACAAGAATAAGTGTGGGGAGATCTCTCAAAGCATGGTACGCACACATTCGAGATTTCCCACCAACACGTTGCACAAACATTAGACAATCCATCATGTAGAAGGACGAGGTTTAGCCAAAACCACATCTGAATACCTTAACTCCTTCATCTACAACGATGGTTTGTGCAACAAATCCCTCAACTCTCCCAAAATTTTAAAGTGTAAAACATTGAACAAATTTAAAAATGCAAAACAATGATGCTCCATCTCCATGCTATCCTTTGATAAAATTTGCATACTTTTTATTCCTTGCTAATATCCTATAACTTGTGAACAACAATCATAGGGACCCCATGTTATCTAAGTAATTGCAATTGGGATGAAAATGAACCTTGCTCTCTCATGTAAAGAACTTGGGATTTATTTTACAAAAGCAAAATTCAAATAGCATGCTCCTCAATGATGTTCAAATTCCTACCAAAGCCATATCTAGTGTTTAGAACTTAAAACCTCCAAAAAATTATGCTACTTATTCCTGCATTGAGTTTTGTCAAGTCTTGTTGACCCTTGTTGAGAAAGTTATCATGCCCTAAAGATCAAGATCACATACACCCACATAGATAAGTTATTTCTACACTGGGAATACACTAAAACATGCCTCCATCCACCCAAAATTCTTCTCCTACACTAGGAGTAGACAAAAAATGTTTGTTAGGAAAATACTCCACGATTTACAAGATAGTGATCTCTCTCAATATGTGGTTTAAGAGACGTGGGCCATGCAAAAGTATGAAAAAATAGGGACACATGAAGGTCCCAAGGTATTGAAAAAATGAGCACATGAAGGCTCATAAAATGAAAAAAGTGATAGCCATGTCTCAAAATAATAAGCTAGAGAGAGATCATATCTACAAAAGGAGTATAGTATAGATTTAGAATTGTTTTATCCACACACTTGCACTTCTTGATCTAAGGGTATGACATCTTTTTTTTCCTTGGATCCAAGATTTGACTTAACAAAATATGCAGAGTAAGTATGCCTTCATATCTTTCCCTACCCAAAGATTCATATAAGCTTTCTTAGAAGTAGGAAAGAAAGAAGGCAACACTATGATATGCCTTGGCAAGGATACAAACACATATTTGAGCGATTCGAGAGAATCATTTGAGGGGATAAGTTATGTTTACATTTTCAAAATCAAATGAAAACCCAAGTTTCTAAGCGGCTTGATGCAAGGGGATTTGAATCCATGCTGTTCCATTATTCAATTACCCAAGATAATGTGGTAGACACTTCAAAGTTCATAAGTGCAGGTGAAGCTTGGAATAACTTGTATGTAGATGTCATATCAAGGAGATGACCCATCTTAGTCCTTAACTTTACTCAAGGACAAGCAAAGGGCTATGTGTGGGGGAGTTGTTGGTGGTCCTTAACTCCTATTTCTAACTGCCAATTCTTACATAAAATTTGCACAAATGGTCACCAAACTTAGAATTGGGGCTTATAACTCATGAATTCCATGAGTTTTGGTGATTTACCATTTGCAGGAGGGCATTTGTGGAAATATACATAAAAGAGCTAAAGATGTGCAAGAAAATAAAGCATAAGTATCATTCTACACAAGCCCAAAGGAGAGAGGCCCAATCCCTAGAAGATTTAGGGCCCAGATGAGAGGAGAACAATGACAAACCCAAATCCAAACACCACCAATCAGTGCAATACCTACGTCGGCCCATTCTAGAAGACCAAAGAAGACAACACAATGAAACTAGACTCAAGGTGGCCCACCTAGGGTGTGGCCACACCCATGGTGTGGGCACACCCCTGGTGGGTCCCCTCAGGCCCAACCTTCTCTAAGCGGTTCATACCGTCTCTCTTTGGTCGGTTCAGGAGGTTTGGCGGTAAAATAAATGCGTTGGATGGTAGTTTGATCTTTCCATTAGAGAATAGGAGTATTCCAAGGAACCCCCTCCTCTCCACCTATAAAAGGAGGCTCCCTCCTCCTCATTTCAACAACAACACACAAGAGCACAAGAGCATCAAAAAGCAAGAGCAAGAGCATCTCCACTTCATGGGCTTAGGCCCTAGCTGGCCCTAGCAACTTAGTAGGGAGAGATGTGAGGGAGAGTTCGGGGAAGAAGTGCCAGGCTTGTTGATAAGCTTCCCCCACTTGTACCTCGATGGATACATGCTTTGTACCTCAACGAGTATCTTAGTAAGTATTCGTGGTTCCTTTGGTCATAAAAGTCCTTTAATTAGTTAAGCTATACTTTTACTTGTTTGTGGGTTCATTGTTCGTCCCCATGGTGGATGCTCTAGTAGAGGGCTCTCGATAAAGACAGATGACCCTGATCGACACTAGAGTAGTTATCGCTAGTGTAGACATGGTGTCTAGGCTAGAGGCTACCTTCGTTTGCCTCGTATCCCCCGATTGAGGGGTAGGCGACAGGTGGTGATAGCCCTGTCCATCCTTCATAATCCCCCATGTCCGGATACGACATAGAGCCGTAGGCTGGCAACGCTTGGTAGACCAGTGTTCACCCATGCCCGAAGTAAGCAAGTAGGAGTGAAGTTTATCTATCCTTATACCGTAATCCATAGGAATCCATCTCTACCCTTATCAGCTACCCTTGTGTTGTCCTTGGACGAATTAGCTAGAATAAATACCTCCATTCGGGTGAAAGCCACAACGACAATTCCGTACACTTGTGAATTCTTTCTGTAGGCGTTAAGAAATACCAACAACAACCGTGAGCCGGTACTAGAAGGTATGCTTTTACTACATTTCCATTGCATTTAGTATAGGTTGCATTTGCTTATTTCCCTTTTCAACTTTGCATTACATGTTAGGTTACTAGTTGCATTGCATGTTTACATTTTCAATAAAGGTACTTATGAAGTACTAGCATTTAGAATAAATTCATAATAATATAAAAAATTAATATTTCAATAAAATAAATCTCATAATAAATAGGATTAGTAATAAATTATCATAGTAGTAGTAATAAATAAGGAAAGATTCAAGAAGAGCCACCTGAGAAGAAGATTCCAACCTCTGCAAAAGGCAAGCTTGGGGGAGAACCTCTCTCGCTCAGGTATGAAGTTATTCACACCTTCTCTTTTATCTGCATTAATTCTTTGTATTGAAAAAATGCATGATATATACAATAATAAATGTAGCATAACAATGACAATAGAATATGAATACAACTACGCTATTATTATAACCATTATAGAGGAGAATCATTAAAGTTGCCTTAAACACTCTTGCTCTAAAAATTGATGTTCTAATACCTTTTGGAAATGATGAATAATTGCTCTATGATACTTTGCAAAAGCTTGCTATACAACCCTTTACTTCTCAAGTTTTGAGCATACAAAATTAGAGTTCATCTTATGTTGACTGCTTTTGTGGGTTGTGAGTGCTAGAACCAAGTATATGCTTTTGTGAGATATGTGTGGCAAAGATTAGAGTAAATCTTTTTAACTTGTCTGAGGAATAGTTGAGACAACCTAGAGTTTTGTTCTTACAAAAAGATAAAAACCCTTGCTAGAAGTTCCTCAATGGTGAAAATTTCCTACCAGAGAAAAATGAAAGCTTTCTGATATGATAAGCCTACACAAAAAGCTGCTTGTTTGTTTTGAGTTTTGTCAAGCCTTATTGATCTGAGTAGAGAAAGTTGTCATACCCTTTAATCAAGATCACGTACACTCCAAATATATATATGCTACTCCTACACTAGAAGTATGCAACCACCATTCCATATTTATGCACCCCCTACTCCATAAGAGACATATGTTGATACCCCCTCTAGCTATCTATCATTATAAAGAGAGGCATGAGCTACAGAAAAGAGAGAGAGAGAGAGAGAGAGGGAGAGAAAAGAGCAAAAGCTCTATAGTTCAAAGAGAGAGAGAGAGAGAGAAAGAATAAGGTAGCCATGCCCTCTCAAAAAGGAAGCTAGAGGAAGGGAAGTTCTCAAAAGGAGTACCACTTCCACCAAATACCACACACTTGCACATCTTGATTATTTTGTATGACTTGTTGCTCCTTGTGATCCGAGTGTTTGACTTAGCAATAAATTCAATTCAAGTGAGCCTTGCTTTTTACTCCCTACCTATGAACTCCACATAAGTCTTAGAGTAGGAAAAAGGCTAAGATATTTTGGCCTTGGAGAGGATTTAAACACCATTGAGTGATTGAGTGTACCATTTGAGGAACTTAGGCAAGTTTCCCTTTCAAAAATTTTGAAAACCTCTAGGAAATCTTGACTAAACCAAAGCAGGGAAGAAAGTTTCTATCTATGCTATGCAAATCTTGAAACTGTCTATATCAAGGTGAAAGCTATAAGCCCCATATGGCTAAGACTAACGGTGAATTTCTAACACTAACGTGCTCAACTCAAGAGATAGTATCGGTTTGTATATGAGTTTTTATAGTGTGTTATATTGAAGCAATTTCTAATCCAACATGCTAAACCCACATCTTTGCTCGGGACGAGCAAAGGGGTAGCTTGGGGGGAGCTTGTTGATGGACACTAAACACCCAATTTGACCATCAACATTCCAACCAAATCAAGGTAAAACAACATCACATGTGCCATATTATGTTTATAATTTACCTAGTTCCACTTGCACTTAGAAAAAATATTTGTATGCAGAAAAATCACAAAATGGACAAAAGACGTGCATAGGAGGCAATGGGACGTGGCAGGGGGGCCATGGGCCCACATGCCACATCGGTCGACGCCATGTGGCATCGCCCGATGCCCCACCTGGCCTGCCATGTCACCGATCCACGTGATTACCAAGGTGTCACCTCCAGTAAGCCTCTCCACACTTGATCCTACGTCGGTTTGATCCAAAGGTGGACATTGAGCTCCCATAGATTGCCGGGTCCACTGTCATTGACTCAGGAGGCCCAAACTGACCTGCAAACCACCATTCTAACCATGACAACTGACCTACCTGCCATGCAGCCACCTCCAAGGGCCAACCATCATTGTTGGATGGCAAGGCAGTGGGATGGACGGTTGGCCAACGCCCCTTGGCATTGCTCAACAGCCAAGTCACCCAAACCGCCTCATCTTCACCTACAAGTACCCCCATGCCCTCTACACACTATAAAAGGTGTTGTGGTGCTCGGTGGAGATCATCACTCAGCAGCTCTCAAGCATTCCAAGTGTTCCAAGCTCTCAGAAGCTCTCCAAGTAGTAGCTTAGAAGTAGTAGCTAGCTAGTAGTGATAAGAGTAGAGCGAAGCTCGCCTTAGAGTCCAGAAGAGTCTTTTGGTCTGGTATAGCTCCTTTGTAATCTTTCTTTTAGCATTTACTTTATTTAGTACTTTACTTTGTCAAGTACTTTATTTAGTAATATAGCTTTGTTTAGTTCAAGTCCTGTCTTGCTCTTGTTTATCATTAGTGAGCCTAGGTGCTTGTTCTCTGGCATCTACATCATTACTATCTTAGTGTTTAGTTCATTCATTGTTAGTACTTGTTCTACCATCTAGTTAGGGTGTTTTGATCTTATTTCACTAGAGCTCAGATCGAAATAGCGAGTTTATAGATGAAGCGTGGTGCTTAGGCTATATCTTGCCTGTAGGTATGGCTAGATCCCCGAATAGATTGTGGTAGTGGCAGGTGGTGCAGCCATGTCCTTCCTCAATATTCCACCACATAGGGTCTAGTTATTAAAACGTAGGGATCGAGTGCTCTATGCCTAATTGAATTCAGGGCAAGTACGCCCCTCATACTAAAGACGTTCTCACTATCATTAAGTGACTTTTGTTGCTTTAAGATTGCATACTCTACTTCTTACACTCAGCTACACTACACTTCTAGTTACCTCTATTTGTGTGATCACAACCCTTTTTACTTTTTTCATCCATCATCCATACTACCCTCATCACCCCTGTGTTGCTAAACCTACCTACTTAGTCTACCTAACCACAGTACCCAAACACGTCCTCCCGCCTTCCTTTTGGAAAATATAAATTTGACACTTGGTTCTCACTAAGCGAACTGCTACACGATAGTTCTATGCGCTTGTGGAATCCCCTTTCCTATATACACACATATGAACCATCAACACATGCTCTGTAGGATTCAAAGTGTCTTCCACGAAACTTTGGGCGGTTGAAGAATGAAATAGCTTGAAACAGATCATCATCTTCCTTCAGTCGAGTCAATTGGAGAAGCATTTTAAGATTTGTGAAAAGAAAACATAGCTTACCTTCTCCTTTTTGTGGTATTCTCAAATCACTCAATATATGTGGTATTTTTAGATCCTTACCAAGGCATTGATGTTCTTGCCTTCTTGGCTAACCTAATTCTACTATGCTCCTTGAAACATATCTCTCTTGTTTAGAACTTGGAAACACTTTTGTAAGAAATCATGGGCTATCTTATTCATCTTTTTTCTTCTCACTCTTTTTTTTCAGGTGGGCATCTAAGTATCCATTGTTTTAAATATCTTGAACACTTGTCCATTTTTTCCAATACTTTCTTTTCCTTTTATGAATAACTTTTGCATAGCCCATGCCTCTTTTTCTACAATTGAAACTTTTCAAGAGAGATATTTACAAGAACTTGGAGCATTTATCCTAACAAGCATATTTTTGTGTCTATTCCCGGTGTAGGAGTAGAACTTTTTTGGGTGGATGGAAAACATGTTGTTGTGTACTCCCAGTGTAGGAGTAGCAGATATATGTGGAGTGTACATGATCTTGATCTTGAGAGCATGATAAATTTCTCAACAAGGGTCACAAGGTTTGACTAAACTCAATGCAGTAGCAAGTAGTATATGTTGAAGGTTTTCCTAGTGATATGATCATTGATTATAAGGTGAGCTCGTTTCTACATTTGCATAGTGATTTTTGGTACAATTCACTTGTTTTCACATGTACATATCATTATTTGTTTGTAGGTACAAATGTGTCTCAAAGTACAAGCTCATCAAAGTTGAACTTTTAGTTCATCGGTGGCCCAACAATGCTTCATTGGGAAGATCATAACTCATCCATCCGGAGTGCAATTGTGGTCAATGAGCATTGGATGGAAAGCTTGTTTGATAAGCTTTCAAATAATCTGGTCCTGTCTCAATATCACATCGGTAAGGCCACCAAATCATTAAGACATGCTATCGCTATTTCTGCTGGGGGCTACGATGTCGTCGCGGGCTTGTTATCCACACTTGGGACCTACGCCTAAGTTGGAGCACACCCCAATAAGATAGAGAACATCTAAGAGATGCCCAAGGATGTACTCCTCCTTGGCCATCACCTTAGGAGCCAAGCAAGGGCGTCCAATCCAAGTTGGAGGCCCAATCCAAGTCAAATTCGAGTCCATCTCGGGCTCCAAGAGCAGTCTATAATAAAACGGACGCCCAGGTCTCAAACTGACCCTGTTTTCGATGATCCACATATGGATGGAAAGATAATTTTATAATTCAACCAATGAAAGTGGTATCACATCAAAATTCCTTTAGAATCAACAGAAATCATTGAAACAATTGATGTCCAAAATCTATCAGGGCGCTACATCGCCATCTTTTGGGCCATTTGGGGCTTGTAACGTGTCGTGACTCCTTAGTGACGCGAATAGGGGTCCTTGGATGCCCCTTAGGCTATATAATCAGTAGTCGCCGCCTACGTTAGGGTTTTGGTTTTGCTTTAGATTAATCTGTCTTTGAACAGTCATCGTTATCGGTTTGTGAAACCCCACATTTGAGTGCTTCATCATTCATCTGCAATTGTCACTATACTTGAGTTGCATGTTATCTTGTTCTTGCTTGTGTTCTTCGATTCATAGCAAGGATTAGCCTTCTTGGCAAGGTTAACCGGATTGTGACACGGTTGATAATCAGAGGAGACGTGCTGCTAAGGTTGCAGGGTTCGGGTCTTTGTGATCTAAAGCCGGATCGGTGTGTTGCTTTTCGACCAAATCGTTGTTTATCTTGAACCTGACGAAAGATCGGGAACCCCGTCCCTATCAATTGGTATCAAAGCTTCAGGTATACCATCAAGTTTCGCATCTATCCCTTAGTTCGAGTGTTTTCGCTTCGTCCTATAAATCTAGAAAATTGCCCCACAAAAAGATTTATGTTCATCGTTGTTTTCCCCTAGTCCTATCACCCGTCGTGCCTGTGCAATTTTTTTTATTTCAGATTGCTTTTTTGAACTGTCGTCCCTTGTGTGCCTTTGTGCTTGTTGCGTCTAGTTCCCGTTCTTGATCTCGATCTTAGACTGTGTTTGAAGAAAAAAGAGAGAACGTGTTGCTCCTGTTTGCCGCAAAGAAAAAAAAAAGAGAAACCATCTACGTGAGATAATAGGTGTGAGAAAGTAAAGAGGAAAGAAATAGTTTGCCATCTTTTGTGTTATACGTGCTCCTAGTAGAATAATAGAAAGACCTTTTTATGTTGCACTAATTATAGAACCCAGGATTCCTTTTTGGTCGTGCAAATCATTTCGTTATACAGGTTGTCAGTTTATTTTGTGATGTGCAATTTTTTGATTCCCAATCCACAATCTGAAAAGAGGCACGCGTGTAGCGCAAGTTGGTTTCCTTATGTACACGAAGCCTAACGTGCCCTAAGAATTATTCTTGTGTTTATTGCTGTCCTAAGCTAATTCATCCTGCGGCTTTCTGGTATAAAAAAAAGTAACAAAAGGAAAAGGCAAAGTGCAAAAAAAAAGAGCCGCACCAAAAAAAGATAAGAAAGAAAAAAAATCAGAAGTGATTGCATCTTTTTGAGTCCTTGTGCCGAGCTGTAATATCGTTTGCTTGAATTAGGTTCAGGACGAGTTTAAGTCGGCGATATAGACCAGCTTGGGACTACTTTTCAATCTTATAATTTCTGAATTAAATTATTGCTATTCCTTGGTACCATATTTAAGCGTCCCAAACTCCACATATACTTCAGATCAGTACAGAAAAAGATCCTTGCAATCTGGGTGCCACACCTTCACAGGTATATCACGAACCAGCCACCGGTTGTACCGTCCACTGTCTTGCTTTGGTACGAACTCTTGTAAGAGCTTGGTAAGACATGTGAGAGTATGTTTCCACCAACACATCTAATAATTGATAGGGCTTTATTTTGATTTCTGACCAATATGAAACAACGAGTTTTTGTATAAGAGTGAATTGCAGGAAATCATGGACCAGATGTTTGCAAGGATGGACCGCATGAAGAATAATCAGCCATCACATATAGACTATAATCATCAAGGTATGAGAGATAAATTGACCATACCGTCCTATTCTAAATTTTATGATGGAGAAAAATATTTTGATTAGGAGATGGCTCTAAAACAAGAGTTTAATTCCAACCTAGTTCCTAAGATACATAGAGTTAAACACGCCACTAGTGAATTCAAAGATCTTGCTCAATTCTAGTGGGGAGAACTAGGCAATTTGCATCAACAACCTCAATCATGGGATAGACTTAAAAAAGCAATGCGTGATCGTTTTATTCCTCCTTATAAACATGATTTACGTAAAAAATGCAACGCTTAGAGCAAGGTAATATGTCTATCCAGGAATATTATGTAGAGTTTCAAAAGTGTGCAATATGTTGTGGGATAGTAGAGGATATGGAAGATAAAATTGTTCGCTTTTATGATGGTTTGAGGCATGAAATATAGGATATTGTTAATCATAAAAAAATTGTATTGTCAACCGTTTGTTCCAACTTGCTATGCTAGCAGAAAAAAGAATTACAGGGATGTCAGCAAACGAAACAGACCAATATTGACGACAACCTCAACCAGATTTTAGCAAGGGTGGAGCAAGCATTTGCGAAGGTCGAGACTGCATAAGAAGACGAGTGACTGCTTCTGCCCCTGCAACAGCATCTTCACCACCACCACCACCTCCCACACACACTTTGGAGTCTATTAAAACTTTAAACCATGCTGAAATTGTACAAACTAATGGCCATGGAGCTACTAATGGAAAGAAAGAATTAGATATTAAATCTGAAAATAAGCAAGTATCTGAATTGAAAGGTTCTTTTATGCTTGCTACAAAATATGATATTGTTGAAATTAGTGATGATGTGCTGAATTTGTCCACCACTGATGCTATAATAGAGCAACATTTAGTGAACACTAAATCTGAATTGCCTTTGTCACAAAATAATTGTTCTAATAATGCTAGTGATAAAGAAGAGTTGTGAGACAATGCTTTTGTTATACCTATGCCACAACTAGTGAATGAGCATGATGCTTTTATTATACCTATGCCGCAACTAGTGAATGGGCATGATACTTGTGTTGAAAATAAACATTTGCTTCCAATTGCTACTGAAAGAGATGAACTAAAATTGTTGTCTTCTTTAAATACTTTGGGTTATATTGAGTTTGATACTTTGTGTGCTCTAAGTAGTTTGAGGGAGAAATTTTTATGCGCTGAATTGACATGGTTGTCTAGATGTACATATCAATTTATTGGCAAATATAATTGTAATGGGGAGTATATGGTACACCGAGTTTATATTTGTCCAACAATATGATCAATTAGAGGGTTGCAATAGATATAATCATGTCATGTCAAGATCCCCAAGTTTTGTTATAAAGAAATAGGTTAAATTTCAAGAAGGGGAGCAATGTTGGCTACTACCTATAAATTGTCCTCCAACTAAATTCAAACGAGGATGGTTTCATGTCAAGAAGGGGAGGATGATGAGGGCATGACACCTTCAGATATGACTATTGATTATAAGGTGAGCTCGTTCCTACATTTGTGTAGTGATTTTTGGTACAATTAACTTGGTTCCACATGTACATGTCATTATTTGTTTGTAGGTACAAATGTGTCTCAAAGTGCAAGTTCATCAAAGTTGAACTTTCAGTTCATCAGCGGCCTGACAATGCTTTATTGGGACGGTCATAACTCATCCATCCAGAGTGCGATTGTGGTCAATGAGCACTTGATGGAAAGATTGTTTTATAATCTTTCAAATAGATCTAGTCCCATCACAATATCATGTCAGGAAGGCCACCAAATCAACAAGACATACTATCGCTATTTCTGCCGGGGGCTATGACGTCGTCACGGGCTTCTTATTCACACTTGGGACCTAGGCCTAAGTTGTAGCATGCCCCAAGAGGATGGAGAACACCTAAGAGATGCCCAAGGATGTCCTCCTCCTTGGCCACCACCTTAGGAGCCAAGCAAGGGCATCCAAGCCAAGTTAGAGGCCCAATCCAAGTCAAATTTGAGTCCATCTCGGACTTAGGAGCAGTCTGTAGTAAAACAGATGTCCAGGTCACAAACGGACTCTATTTTTGACGATCCACATATAGATAGAAAGATAATTTGATAATTCAACCAATGGATGTGGTCTCATGTCAAAATTACTTTGGAATCAACAGAAATCATCGAAACAAGTTGATGTCCAGAATCTATCAGGGTGCTATGTCGCCATCTTTTGGGGGGCCATTTGGGCCTTGTAATATGTCGTGACTCCTTAGTGATGCAAATAGGGGTCCTTGTATGCCCCTTAGGCTATATAATCAGTAGTCGCCACCTAAATTAAGGTTTGGGTTTTGCTTTAGATTAATCTGTCTTTGAACAATCATCGTTATCGGTTTGTGAAACCCCACATTCGAGTGCTTCGTCATTCATCTGCAATTGTCACTACGGTCCTTCCACCGTCAGTTGACCTATTGTCAATGGATCAAAGGGGATCTGGCTCCAGCTAGGGTTCAAAAAGCTATGAGAGAGGGTGCGGCTAGAGAGTGGAGATTGATGAGTCGAGCTGTTGTGCCGATGGCGCCTAGGGTCCGGAGAAGGGGCGGCTGGAGAGTGGAGAGGAAGGCCATGGGGCTAGGATTTGGAGTGAGAGGAGAGACGGTGTCGGCTGGAGGATGGAGATGGAGGCGAAGATGGTGACTCCTTGTGCTTTCATGTGGCCATCACAGCACCACAAATGCCCTTGTCTAAAATCGATGGCGTGGCAAACCAAATTTTTGAGCAGAGGGCAAAAGAGAGACATCTAAATTTCAGTGCGTGTTGGCGGCACTGCTCGACGCGGTGTGAAATTTTTGTCAAAAATCAAATTTTTGCGTGGGCGGATCTCCCCATCTGTTCAGGGCCCACCAACACTGCAAAATAGAATTATGAGAAATGGACAAAAGAAACTTAAAAACTTGTCTCTCCTTTGGAATGGAGGAGAAACATGAATTTTTGAAGGGTCCAAATCATATAGGAAAAAGTCCTATGAAGCCCTTTGGATCGGCAGCTCCGGCGGGAACACCGGCTCCATCGCATGCAAGTCCACGTCTGAACGAAGGTGGGCGGCGACCAGGGCTAACATAGCCCCATGGTGAATACCATGCGTCACTACCTCCTAGATCCACGCCGGTAGAGCACGGACGTGCTCAAGGAAGTTTGGCCCCGTCGGCAGCACAGACACAGCATTCAGCTGCTCCATGATGGCTGAAAGAGCAAGAACAAAGAAAACCCTACCAATTAATAAGATGTGGTGCCACACAACACAAGAAGATATGGTAATGACAATGCCTTACCAATGAGCTACGCCTACGCTTAACCCACTACAGCTTCAGACACAGCCGTCTCCCTATCGGTTGCAGCAAGTGCCGTCTCCACACCAGAGAGGCACGACCACAGCCACTCCGCCTCCTGTTGAAATTAAGGATGATCTTTTTATACTAATTTTGGGAAAAGTTTAAACTTTCTGCTACATAAGAGACATTTGAGTGAATATAATTCAAATCTTCTCAAGAAGGGATCTCTTAAAAAGCGTCTTAAATCAAATTCCTTTGGGGGATATCTAGAAAAAAAATCAAGGGTGGCATGTCTAGTGATGCTATAGAAGGAGAGTCGAGCCATCTAGAAGCCATTTCTATCCTCTCCCCTTCTATGCCCACATTAGATGTCCCAACTGAACCCATCTCTTATGCTCTTAAGTCTCATGATGATCCTAGAAATCTACTAAAACACCCAAAGCAAAGGAGTCATGAAGACCACATGGAAGACCAAGAAGAGCAACGACAATGGCTAGAGAATGTTAAGAATTCATATGCCATTGAAGGAATGGACAAGGCCAAAACCTTAAGGATAGAACCCAAACCTAATCCAAAGGGTGAGCTTAAGTCAATTCCCTTAATAAACATGACTCATCTAAGTTTGGAAGAGGCCTAAGACAAGATCAACCTAAGAGTCACCAATCCAAGGGAAATCTTGGACAATAAAATGACCAATGAATGCCATAGGCATGGAATGATGGAGACAATGTTTTTGCCTATGGACATTCATAAAAAATCAACCCTAGAGCTTGAAAAGGGAGATTACATCAATGAGCATGGAAGCTACATCGTGATCATCTCATCGAATCCATGCTCGCTTGAGAAATCTACTGAATTAATTGATCTCTCTACTACCACACATGAGATTTTCAACCCCCTCATACTTTTTGCTCCTAAATTTTTTGAAAAGGTGGTTGTAGATGCATATGTTTATCATAAATATTGCAAATCTTGTTGTGTGTTGGCATGAATCTTGAGATAGGTACACAAAGGTTGGTGTTGGAGGGGAAACCACTTCACCAACTTAAAGCGCAATTCAAAGGTTTCCCAAGGACGAGCTTCTATCCTAAAATAAACACTTTCAGGAGATAACATGAGCTTTCACCTTTTGTTGTAATGCCCTTGTGAAATGAACATACAAATATAATTGTGAAAATATTCCTTCGGGTATTTTTGTCACTAACCATTCTAGGTTTGAAGCAAAAAGAATGAGGGATGACAACGCTAGGTATGTCCAACCAATCATCATGCAACATTGAATCACATCCATCCAAAATTGATTGTGCGTTGCAAAATTCAAGCTAGGGGATAGACTTCTCTAAAAATATCACTTGTCATGTTGCTAAATTATTTTGGTTGTCTCTAGCTTTAAGCCATGCTCAATTTGCTAAATATCAATTATGCTTTTTCATCTCCATTTGAGTAAATCTCTATAATGCTTTCATACTACCTTTGTTTGCTATAGTATGCTTAAGGTTTGAAGTATATTCATATAGTTTTCCTGAATTAAATTAGATACAGTGTCTAGTTTGATTCTTGAATCAAAAGGTGTGCTGATTTTACTTCCAAAGGCTTTTAAATTAAGCATAGTGCTTAGGTTAAAATGCCTTCCTAAATCAAATTAGATGTGGTGTCTAGGTTGATTTTTGAGTCGAAAGTATGATTTAGTAGATACTGGATATTTTGTTGGACTAACCCTATAGAAAACTCACAAATCCAATCTGGGTAAGTCAAGGGATGAATTCGTATCTAAGATGAATCAAGCCAAGGAAGTGGATGAACAAATCGACAGGCTATGAGCAACATCAAAGACAACATAGCATTGAGTCTTCCTAAAACTCAAGCTAGGATGCTGATGATAAGCTGGATGCAACTCACCTCGTATTAGACAGAATATGCCTGCTTTCATTATCTTCAAAAGGACCAGCTCGCACATCGGCAACAAGGACCAAGAAGTCAAGATCAAAGAGCAAAAAGATGGCATGACAAAAGGTTGAAAAAGAAAGGGTGCAAGCTAGTAAACAAGAAGTCCATGAACAGTTCAAACTACGAGGCTAACCGAACAAGGAAAACTTCAAGCAGAAGGGAAGGACCATCATGAGTCATCTATTGTAACACCTCGGGTGTTAGCCTTGCATAACTTGGCTTGCACAACATGAGCATGAGCATCAAGCATTCATAAATCATCATTTACAATTGAAACATTTGATCGAAACATATGAAACATTGCTTGTTATCTCGTGTTTCTTAGAACATATGCATATGATCATGTGCAAATGAATGCAAGGGGGTAGTGCTAGTCACTACGACACCTTAGCTACACTTAGGTTAACAAAAGGAACCTTGTTCATGAAGGCCACATTTCATGACCAAGCACTCAAGTAACATTTCATGTGATTACTTTCAATAGCTATATGAGTGACTACTACATGAAATGCTTAAATGACCTTGCAAATTGTTTTAACATGCTTAGAGTATCATCATGAACAACTTTGGTATTTAGTGCTAGGGCTAGTTTGGTCATTTAGCCATGGTTTGAATGTGTATCATGATTTCAAAGTGACATGTTTGACTAAAGTTGAACTAGGTGTTAGGGACCTTGCATGGAGGAGTTCACTAAAGCAAAGTTGTAGTGTTTGACATAAGGAACAACTTTTATTTTTATGTCATGGACTGATTCAGCTCCTATCATGCTTGAAATTGGATCACAAGAATCAGCAAAACAAACCTTTCAACACTTAAAAATTTTTCTAAGTCTTGGTTCGACTGGCAGCCTGACAAGCCCATCTTGGGGGTGACATTACTTGTTTTTGGTTGCGAATTTGAACATACTTCCTTAACCAAAGTTGAAGCTGGTACATAGGGCTATAAATTTTGTTTAGACGTCTTATGCCTTGGAGCGACGGATTAGCGGGAAAATTAGTGACAAAACTCGTCGTCAGGCTCGGCCATCACGTTTATGACGAAACTGAACGACGCGTTCAGTGGCCGACCGACGGCAGAACCAGCGCGCCGCGTGTCCACGGTGACGGCCGCGCGTCGCCGTTGCCCTGACCGCGCAGGCCACGCCGCGCCCGAGCGCGGCCTTAACGTCGCCAGCGCCCGCCCGAGCCATCCCGCGCTCCCATTTCGCTCCTGGCGCCTTTTCTTCCTCGCAGCAGCAGCCGTCGAGCTCTCGGAGCCCCGCCGTCGCCATAGCCACGCGCAGTCCGCGCCTAGCCACTCCAGCACCACCACCATAGCTCCTCTGTCTCCCCAGCGAACCACTGCTCCCTCTCGTGCTCGCTGACCCAGCTTGGTAAGCCATCGCCGCGCGTTTCAGCTCGCCGGAGCTCCGCCGCAAGCCCCGTCACCGTGGCCGGAGCGCCACAGTCCACCTCTCCATGCGTTAGCTAGCGCGCTAGGTCCGCCGTGGTACCTCGGTGCTCGTCCGAGCCTTAGATCGGGCCACCGAGGACATCACCGGCGTTTTGCCGTGGTCCAGCCCCGCCGCTCCGCCATTGCCGCCGCCGTCGTCCTTACCGTCGACGATAGGGTCGGCCAAGTGGCTCAATAGACGCGCTAGGTCACGTAGAGCACGTCGTGATGACCTCACCGCCGGCAACCTCGCTGACGGCGAGCTCCGCCGTTCCCACGTCATCCCCGCGCCGTTGCTCTATTCCGTCTCAATGACATGTGGGCCCAACTGGCTGGAGGGTCCCGCCTGTCAGTGTCGGTTAAATAGAAAGCTAGCTCATTTTCACAGATTTGAACCCTGATTTCATGTATCTTGTTATTTTTGTATCTTTAGTCTGATAGCTCCTAAATTTGTGAAATAAATTTGTGAGTGTTCTTGAGGAAGAGTAGTATTTAGGAAAAATATGTTCTTGACTTGTACAGTAGATATTTTTGGAGATTTAAATAGGGATTTGAAATGTGCTTTTGAATGTATTTAAATTTGTTTATTTTATATCTAGAGTTCCTGTGCTCCAAAAATTATGACATTTTTGTGGTAAGCTAGTCTTAGCATATATGAGCTTGGATAAAAATTTGAAGACCAGTGCATGTGTAGATCTATAGTTATAGATTTTTCTTTTATAAATAGTAAATCCTTGCATGAATTTTTATAAATTAATTATGAGTCCAAAATTCATGAAATTTATTGGAGGTGGTACTAGTACCATATGGATGTTAGGAAAAATAAGAAATCTGTTGCTTGACACTTTTCAATAGGATTTTCCATTTATGCTATTTCAAGCCTTGCTTCCTTATCATTTTTGTATAGGATGTTCTACTTAGTAAAATGACATGAAATTTTTATAGTAGTCCTTTGATAGCATTAGTAAGACTCTGTAAAATTTTGAGAATTTATTAAGCACATTTGATATATATTTATTATTTAACCTAGATATCTAAATAAAATAATAAAGGCAATTTAATAAATAGTTTGGGCTTCACCATTATATCATCTTAACTGTATTTGGTATGCTGAAACTGTTGATAGGTTCTAGGTTGTCAAATTTTGAATAATTACCTGAAGTAGAAGTGTTATTACTTTATATTGCATGTGAAGTAGTTTCTGGACTGATTCTAGAGTGTAATGAGTTACATGTTGAAACAAGTGTAGACTGTAAAAATGGTTAATAACAAAGTTGTAGAGAATTTGATAAGCTTTCCAGAAAGTCCAGGATCACTGTTTTTGAATTTGTAGAACTCTAGTTATGAGTGAAACAAGTAGCTACTGGTTATGGTGTAGTCAATACATTGTAGAAATAGTTAAATAGTAATCGAGAAGAGATATGCACCTACTCGAACAACGCGATGCACTTGTTAACATTATGCATTCGTAATACTCATACCATACTCATGCATCTAGGATCGGAGGAAGAGATCGCATTGCTGGAATTCAAAGAAGCAGAGGAAGGGAACCTGCAGGAGAATCCGCAAGCCGCTGCTCCCGAAGGCATGGAGCAGAACCCTGAAGAGCTTCCGGAGTGCCCTGACCATCGCCCTACTTCCTTTCTGCGAGGCAAGCCCCGGAGCATTATAAGTCTCCCAGTAATTTACAAATGTTTACTTACGTATTTATGATTGATGCATTAGGTTATAAGAGTTGAATGAAACCACTTGATGCATGTACATTCCTTGTCCAGATATTACACCTTTAACCGGTGTAGGTCCAGGATCGAATATATATGCTTAGCCATGCGTAGACCGGTAGAAGTCGGGTGATGTCCTGTCACCTGCGAGATATAGGTGGATACCGGAGCATGGTTGGCTATATCTGCTATCGTGGAACAGAACCATGAGGTAAAAGTAAATTGAGACCGGACGGGAAGTCGATAGGGAAGCAACAAGGCATGGAGGTCTTGGGTGTGGACTTATCCCCGTCTGTGTCGATTAAGGACCGTACCGTTGTTGGCGCTTCTGACAAGATTGAACGCATGCCTCTCACTTAGCTGGCCGGATAACTCATTCCGACCGCGAAGCCGAGTAATTCAACTCAGGCCGGGACCCGTTTTGTTGTGCGCTCCTTCCGGGGAACGATCAGACTGAGCCCAAGGGCAGGCTTGGCCTGAGCATCCTGGCATCTGGTGTTCCAGATTGTGTGGCGCAGTACGGACCCGCGAAATGTGTACCTGAGTTGTACCAAAGGTGACCTGAGACTATCGTGGCTGATAGATCTGGGTTTGTGTTAGGAATAAATTCCCAGCTGGTTGAAATCGATTCGAATCGCCGTCTCTCCCGGATAGTGAGAAACTTGGCTAGTCCCAACATCGTAGCAACTATATTATGAAACATGATGGTTCAAATGAATATGGAATTCCAATACCTGCTATGGTTACTATTGTATGATTCTAAATATTATACCACATGTTTGGCATAGGATAGTTGCTAACCTAGAAATGGATAGTTATAATTAACTTGATAAAAGAATCACAATTGTACAACGGTTAATTGCCTTTTTCGCAAAATGTTGTCAAGTTACGTCCACTTATACAGCCTTGCATAATCCTTGGAGTCATATTATTTCTGGTTCATGACGGGTAAGTCTAGCTGAGTACCTTCTCGTACTCAGGGTTTATTTTCCCATTGTTGCAGATGGCACTGTGTATCATGGTTATTGCAAGAGTTGCTTCTATCCCGCTGTGGATGAGGAGTAAGCCTTGGGCAGGCTTCTTTAATAATTCCTATCTTTGCTTTTGTGGACCGTGATCTGGTTTGGCACTGTATCAAACTATGTTGGAAACTTTATCTTTGAACTTATTTGCTTCCGCTTTGTTTACCAAACTCAGTTTGTAATAACTTTTTATTCGTACTCTGATGATGAAAAGTATCTGCGAACCGTATGTAATATGTGGCATATATGTTGAATCCTGTACGATCTTGGTTGTTGTAAATCGTTTATCGAGACCCGTCGTGGTACTCGACGGACTACCGGGTTTATATGGATTCAAGTATGACAGTGCGACCGCTTGCGGATTGCCATTATACTTGTATTCTTATGAATTGGTCGGTTCTGCGACAGCTGGTATCAGAGCAGGATTCAACGTTAATTGTCACAAGTGTATTTAAAAACAAAAGTTTTTGTTTTCCAAAAACCCTTCCCTAGCAACTATTAGTTATATAATCGGTATTTGAAATCTAAAGTGTGCCAATGATCACTTTCCTTATGCCCAGATTAAGGACTATTAGGTGGCTATTTAAGTACTAACATGGGGGTTTTTACTTCGTCGTCCATACGGCATGCTATAGTATGGATGCCATTCACTTGAGTGGTAATGTATGGATCAAATGCCTCTACGCCAAGGTAAGATGAGTGTATGACCGCAAGATGTGAGCGTGCGGTCGGGAAGAGTTAGCATTGGTACGGCTAGGTATGCATGCTTGCATGTGTACATGGTACGTATTTAATTGTGGGTTTAAATTATTGTTGGGTAGATTGATACGGAAGTATATGTATGGGGATACATATATGAAAGTATTTACAATTACATTCTACATATTTCATTATGGGTTTAGGGCTGAAATGAAATTTTATGCAGGTACACTAACAACGAAACGTGTAGTTCGACTAGTTACGATCTATATGAGAGAACGTATGTATGCCACCGTGTCTACCGTTAGAAACAAATTTTTCCTAAGTTTGTGAGGACGTACGGCACGAGCATGCATCATGTTAAACACCATTCACATAATCACATTTGTTCCTCCCCTTATAAAATTCTTACTCGGTTATGTAACTCTTATCCATTATGGCATTGTCTCACAAAAGGGTACATGTTGATGGTGCAGATGGCACGCACCAAGCAGACTGCTCACAAGTCCACCGGAGGTAGAGCTCCTAGCCGTTAGCTTGCTCCACGTACCCGTCAACATCACACGTTCCTTGGAGAGTTTGGGATGCCTACCCTCTTGTGGAGAGTGCTCAGCTATGTAGGTTATCCCGATGGAATGGAACCCCGCTACTTTTGGGCAAATGAGCGGTTGGGAGAAGGTCTCTTAGTTACTGTGGAGGCCATTGTCCGTCCCCGAGGTGACGATTCTGAGTGGACAGGTTGGTGTTATGAGTCGACTGGCAGGACTGCTGAAGAAGCAGCTGGCAGGGCAGCCTTTGGGATCCTGAGGGATATCATGGATCGCTTTCCTCAGGAGCTGGCAGCCGCTATGGTTGGAGTCTTTCCAAGAGGTAATCCCTCCACTGACTCATGGCAGCAGGCAAGAGGAAGACCTTTGGAGATTGGTGCAGCAGAAAGGCAGAACAGCGATAACCCTGCCATGAGCGCCATGTTCACAGTGATGAGAGTGTTAGATGGAGTTGAAGGTAGCCTTAGACGTGTGTCTGGTGCTCTTGGTCATGCCCACGAAGACCGACGTCAGCTTCAGAGGGAGCACGACGCCGAGATAGAGAGGCTCACTGAAGAAATGACTCGGTTAACTCACCAGCGAAATGCAGCATGGTCTAGGGAAGATGTCCTGAGAGCTCGACAGTTTGAGCTGGAACAGCAGCTGGCCAATGCGGAGGGATACAATGATAATCTGCATGAAGAGGTTCACCTACTGCACAATCAGCTCCACCCTTATATACCACCTGGAGCCGCAGAAATGGGTCTAGAGGGGTACGAGGAAGAAGAAGAAGTGGCACCTGAAGAAGAAGTAGAACCTGGGGAAGGAGATGATTCTGCGTCTGACCTCGATAGTGATCATGATGAGGATTAGATCGCTTAGCGTGTAGTGGGAAGACTAATGTATCACCTTTATTTATGTAATGGACCTGTAGTTTGAATTTGGCATTAGTAACCAGACTATCATGTAATGTTAAATCGCACGTTTGGGTAAACGTTAATGCAATTCCAGTTCCTTGTCGGTCATCACGCTTTAAATTGCATGCGTTATGAGCACGATAAGTGGTCAAATTGGCGATGTCATGTTGCGAGAATGAATTATTATGCCTCTATTTTTATTGTGCTTTTGAGAATTTTCTTCAGTAATTTCAGTTTGGCATGAGTACCTAATTCGTCTGCAATCTCTTGGCATCGACCAATAATTGCTTATTGTTGCAACTTCGCAGATGACGCGCACCCGTGCAGGAGCTAGCAGCAGCCAGGATGGCAACCATGATGACTTGCCACCCCCACCGCCACCATCTGCTCAGGAATTCTTTACCCAGTTCCTGGGTAGCCAGAGGACAATGGAAGAAGCTTTGCGCCTCATCGCGCAAAACACTGCTCGTGGCCACCCACAACAACCAGGGGCCGAGCCAAATCAGCACAGTTCATTCAAGGAGTTTCTGGACACGAAGCCTCCGATCTTCAAGGTGGCTGAGGAACCACTGTAGGCCGATGAGTGGCTGAATACCATCGAGCAGAAATTTCGTCTGCTAAGGGTCACAGAGCACCTGAAAGCTGAATATGCTTCTCATCAGCTGCAAGGACCAGCAGGAATCTGGTGGACGCACTTTCTGTCGTCTCTGCCTGCTAATGCGAGAGTGACCTGGGATCAATTCAAGCTGGCTTTTAGGGGACACCATATTCCCCCGGGCCTGATGCGCATGAAAGCAGCCGAATTTATGAGGCTCACTCAGGGAACCAAGTCACTCACAGAATATATGCACGCATTCAACAACTTGTCAAGATATGCTCCAAGTTTTGTGGATACTGAAGAGAAAAAGATTGAGAGTTTCAAGCGAGGTTTGGGTACCAAATTAATGAAGACTATGGCAAATTCTCGATGTGCCACGTACAATGAGTTTATTAGTGATGCCTTGACCCAAGAAAACCACAACAACCTGCATGCAGTTGCTAAGGGTCGCAAGAGGGCATATGAGGCCAGTGCATCCGGATCTTTCTAGTCAAAAGCGCCTATCGCAGCTAGGCCACCATTCCGTCCACCTGCATCCAAGTTCAGGCCTCCACCACCAAAAGCTCAGAATAACAGGCCACAGAAACCGTTTCGTAAGGCGTTCACTATTGCCTTACCAAAAGGAAATGGCAATCAGGACAGCTCCACAGGATTCAGAAGTAATCAACCATGTTTCAACTGCAACCAACTGGGTCATTGGTCCAAGGAGTGCCCCCACCCCAAGAGGAATGGCAACCCAAATCAGAACAATCAGAGGCAAGTGAATGCCAGGGCACGACAGGGACAAGTGCATTATACCGCTGTGGAGGAAGTGCCCGTCGGAGAAGTTGTTACGGCTGGTATGTTTCTCGTCAACAAACACCCCGCTGTTGTTTTATTTGATTTAGGAGCTTCTCATTCATTTATGAGTCAAGCATTTGCATCTAGACATGATCAAGAAATATTTGAAGTAAGTAAAGGGGGTTTTAACATAAGTTCAGCAGGGGGAACTGTTACTACCAAAAAGATAGTCAAAAATGTACTCATCTTGATACAAGGGAGGGAGTACACAACGGATTTGATAATATTGCCAGGGTTGTCGATAAGTGTAATCTTAGGCATGAATTGGATGAAGTATCATGGTGCTCTTATTAACACTAGCACCCGTACTATCATGTTGAGGGAACCCATGGGAGGGAATGCTTTTCTAGTTCCACTCTCCCGTGATTTCCAACCCCAACATTTAGCCTGTGCTATCCAAGCCACCACCATATGTGATATTCCAGTGGTTTGTGAGTTTCCGGATGTATTTCCAGAAGAATTACCAGGCCTACCACCGGATAGGGATGTGGAATTTAAGATTGAATTAGTGCCAGGTACTGCACCCATATCCAGAAGGCCCTATAGAATGCCACCCAATGAGTTAGCAGAACTCAAGGTTCAATTGCAAGATCTATTGGACAAGGGTCTTATCCAACCTAGCTCATCTCCGTGGGGATGTCCAGCATTGTTTGTGAAAAAGAAGGATAAGTCACTGAGGATGTGTGTAGATTACAGACCACTCAATGCTGTGACCATCAAGAACAAATATCCGTTACCCCGCATTGACATCTTGTTCGATCAGCTAGCGAAGGCAAAGGTATTCTCCAAAATTGACTTGAGATCAGGTTACCATCAGATAAAGATCCGACCGGAGGATATACCTAAAACCGCTTTCTCTACTAGGTACGGCTTATACGAGTATTTGGTTATGTCTTTCGGACTAACAAATGCCCCAGCCTATTTTATGTACCTAATGAACTCGGTATTCATGCCCGAACTTGATAAGTTCGTGGTCATGTTTATCGATGACATATTGATTTATTTAGAAAATGAGGCAGATCATGAAGAGCATCTGAGGATTGTCCTATCCAGACTGAGGGAGCATAAGCTATATGCCAAGTTTAGCAAATGTGAATTTTGGATGAGCAAAGTACCTTTCTTAGGTCACATATTATCAAGAGATGGAATCTCAGTAGACCCATCAAAAGTACAAGAGGTCATGGATTGGAAAGCCCCAACTTCGGTGCATGAAGTTCAGAGTTTTCTAGGGTTAGCAGGATACTATCGTCGGTTTATTCTAGATTTCTCAAAAATAGCTAAGCCTATGACCAGACTACTTCAGAAAGATGAGAAATACAAGTGGACACCAGAATGTGAAACAGCTTTTCACACCCTCAGAACTTTGTTGACTACAGCACCAGTGCTAGCACAACCAGACATTGAAAAGCCTTTTGATGTATTTTGTGATGCATCAGGAATAGGTTTGGGATGTGTACTTATGCAAGAAGGGAGAGTAATTGCATATGCCTCTCGGCAATTGAGGAAACATGAAGTCAACTATCCTACACATGATTTGGAACTGGCAGCCGTTGTCCATGCATTAAAGATATGGAGACATTACTTGTTGGGCAATGTATGTAATATCTATACTGACCACAAAAGCCTCAAGTATATCTTTACCCAGCCAGAACTGAACATGAGACAACGTAGATGGTTGGAATTGATTAAGGATTACAATTTGGAAGTGCATTACCATCCGGGTAAAGCAAATGTAGTAGCTGATGCACTTAGTCGGAAGTCCCATTGCAACACTATGGAAGCACTATTGGAAGATGGATTCAACTTGCTACATCCTGCCGTACTCCACAATATCACAATCAGTTGTTCGCTTGAGGGCTGAATCATAGAGTTACAGCAGACAGATGTAGGAATAAGTCACATCAAGAGAAAAATGCAAGAGCAAGAAACAAAACACTTTAGATTGGACGAAAGAGGTGTATTATGGTTTGAGGACCGGCTAGTGGTGCCGAAAGACTGTGAGCTAAGGAATCAAATTTTAGAAGAAGCTCACTCCTCCAAATTGTCTATCCACCCGGGTAGTAGTAAGATGTATCAAGACTTGAAAACCCGTTTTTGGTGGACTAAGATGAAGAAAGAGATCGTAGCCTATGTTGCAAGGTGTGATAACTGCAGTAGAGTGAAAGCCGTCCATATGAAAACCGCTGGATTACTTCAGCCACTGCCTATTCCAGGATGGAAATGGGAAGAGATCAGTATGGACTTTATTACAGGCCTTCCAACAACGCCACAAGGTCATGATTCAATCTAGGTCATTATCGATCGTCTTACCAAGTCAGCACACTTCATACCCATGAACACGAGGTATATAGTTGGGAAATACGCTGAGATATACGTATCCTAGATCGTGAAGTTGCATGGAGTACCCCGGACCATAATCTCGGATAGAGGACCGCAGTTCATAGCTCGTTTCTGGGAACACTTACACCAAGCTTTGGGAACCAAGCTAATCAGGAGTTTAGCTTATCATCCACAAACTTCAGGGCAGACAGAGAGAGTAAACCAAATCCTAGAAGATTTACTTAGAGCTTGTGTTATATCTTCAAAAGGGTCATGGGAGAAATGGTTACCTTTAGCTGAATTCTCCTATAACAACAGTTATCAAGCGAGTATCAAAATGGCTCCATTTGAAGCCTTGTATGGCAGAAAGTGTAGAACTCCATTGAATTGGATTGAGCCCGGTGAAAGGAGATATTTTGGTATTGATTTTATCAATGAAGCCGAAGAACAAGTACGTATTATCCAACAACACATGAAGGCAGCTCAATCACGACAGAAGAGCTATGCCGATAGAAGAAGAAGACCACTAACTTTTGAAGTAGGTGACTATGTGTACTTGAGAGTATCACCCATGAAAGGTGTGAAGAGATTTGGGATGAAAAAGAAGCTTTCACAAAGATATGTAGGGCCATATAAAATTTTGGAACGAAAAGGAAATGTGGCATATAAGCTACAACTACCACCAGAGATGAGTGCAATCTTTGATGTGTTCCATGTTTCTCAACTAAAGAAATGTCTTCGAGTACCAGAAGAAGCTATTGCACCCACCAACGTGCAACTTCAATCGGATTTGACTTATGAAGAAAAGCCAATTCGAGTATTAGAAGCGATGGAGAGGGTAACAAGGAGTAAGATCATTAAGTTTTATAAGGTGGTGTGGAACAATCATAGCGAACAAGATGCTACATGGGAAAGAGAAGATTATCTGCAAGAAGTTTATCCCGCCTTTTTCCAAGAATGGTAGGTCTTGCAAATCTCGGGACGAGATTTTTATAAGGGGGAGGGGCTGTAACACCTCGGGTGTTAGCCTTGCATAACTTGGCTTGCACAACATGAGCATGAGCATCAAGCATTCATAAATCATCATTTACAATTGAAATATTTGATCGAAACATATGAAACATTGCTTGTTATCTCGTGTTTCTTAGAACATATGCATATGATCATGTGCAAATGAATGCAAGGGGGTAGTGCTAGTCACTACGACACCTTAGCTACACTTCGGTTAACAAAAGGAACCTTGTTCATGAAGGCCACATTTCATGACCAAGCACTCAAGTAACATTTCATGTGATTACTTTCAATAGCTATATGAGTGACTACTACATGAAATGCTTAAATGACCTTGCAAATTGTTTTAACATGCTTAGAGTATCATCATGAACAACTTTGGTATTTAGTGCTAGGGCTAGTTTGGTCATTTAGCCATGGTTTGAATGTGTATCATGATTTCAAAGTGACATGTTTGACTAAAGTTGAACTAGGTGTTAGGGACCTTGCATGGAGGAGTTCACTAAAGCAAAGTTGTAGTGTTTGACATAAGGAACAACTTTTATTTTTATGTCATGGACTGATTCAGCTCCTATCATGCTTGAAATTGGATCACAAGAATCAGCAAAACAAACCTTTCAACACTTAAAAATTTTTCTAAGTCTTGGTTCGACTGGCAGCCTGACAAGCCCATCTTGGGGGTGACATTACTTGTTTTTGGTTGCGAATTTGAACATACTTCCTTAACCAAAGTTGAAGCTGGTACATAGGGCTATAAATTTTGTTTAGACGTCTTATGCCTTGGAGCGATGGATTAGCGGGAAAATCAGTGACAAAACTCGTCGTCAGGCTCGGCCATCACGTTTCTGACGAAACTAAACGACGCGTTCAGTGGCCGACCGATGGCAGAACCAGCGCACCGCGTGTCCACGGCGACGGCC